>NW_024881543.1:1200000-1530954 GCF_019059575.1 Amphibalanus amphitrite | reverse complement strand
AAACCGACTCAGGCAGACTCAAACTGACTCGACCGACTCAGAACAACTCAAACTGACTCAGACCGACTCAACCGACTCAAATCGATTCCGATCGACTCAGACAGACTCAGAACGACTCAAACTGACTCAGACTGACTCAACCGACTCAAATCGATTCCGATCGACTCAGACCGACTCAGAACGACTCAAACTAACTCAGACCGACTCAACCGTCTCAAGTCGATTCCGAGTTAACTCAATTAGTGCTATTACTTATAAAGGTATTTTTCCATAAAAGGCATCCAAAAAGTTCTTAAGGCCTGGCTACACTATGCGTTAGCTCATTCTACATGTTTTTTTTTTGCGGAATGTTGTTCTAGAAAGAAACAACATTACCTATGTTTTTGTTATATGTTTTATATATTAACTTTTATTTGGTATCAACATTTTATTAACTTTTATATAAATATTAAACAAATTATATTAACAACTTTTCTAGAAAGATATTATGCAAAACACGCAAACTCACAAAAAACGCACACAGAAAACTCATAGTGTAGCCAGGCCTTTATAGAACTGCAGATTTACAAATATGTTCCTTGAAGGCCTGGCAGATTCTGATAACTGATTTAGGTTTTAGTTCATGGTTTCCTACAAAATAAATCATGTTTGCTACACAGACTTAATTCCCCAGCAATATTGTGATATACCTAGTTATGTGCTGATGGCTCACTGAGCTGTGCTGAATGCTGAGTGGCTGACCATGCTAGCCACAGAGGTGCACAGGCTGATTGCTTGTTGATTGAGATTGCCCAGATCATCTGAACCAGGTGGCATGTCTCTGTATGGGCGTGACCCACCAGGGCAGTCCTCACAGGGCCATACAACACATAGGCACAACATGACTCAGACTACTCAATTCCGAGGGTAACTCATTTTAAGTTATCATTCTGTGCATCAAACTGTTTGTGATGGACTTTGTAAAACTCGCTGTACTGGGAGAGCCATATTTTGGACTTAATTCTGCCGCTCTGCGTCATGCGTGTAGCAGGAATTACTGAATGGTTATAGCCATGGGTACTGTTTCACGGCACTCTGTCAGCGCATTTTGCGAGCTGGCGTCATATGTTATGGTCAAGTCACTCAATGTCGGAGCCTCCGAGTTTGTTGATGTCTCCATGGAAATCGAATTTGCCATGTGTGACTGCTGGCAGTCTGCTGGCAGCGGCCGTGAAACACTGTCATGGTCCGACCGTGGGCTGGATCTACGCAACAATCTGTGCGAATCATGAATCCATGGACGTTGGACAACCAACGACCAATGGGCTCATATTGACATTTTGTGAAGTTTGCTGTGCTCCCTTTACCTTGCGTTCGACATCCTGGAAATGAGGTATAATTATCCGGGATCACTTTGGTAATAATTTGGTATTGCAGGGACCATCGATGCAATTAATCACATTTTTAGATTGCTTTTGCTTCACTAATGGCTCTTTTACTCGTTGTTATGTCCGTTGTACACGGTGTTAGCCTAAAACACCGAATGATCCCGGTGATCCCGGAAAATTATCCCTGATTATCTGGATGCCGAATGCACGCTTAATATGCTGTAACACCCGACCTACAAAATGTGAGGTGCCGACAGCTCACAGCGTCAGTCACTCAGCGTCATGCAACCTCACTTTACCAGCTCAATGTGTCGGACCTTGGACGGGGCTGTGACCCACAGTGCAGGCTCATCATCCGCCTTTCGGCGGTACCTGGTAGTTCCGGTGACGTCATCGTTCACAGTCCGCCCGTGTTCGCGGTATTACCGCCCTTACTGCTGGGAATCCGTATCGGCCGACCGACCCTGTCGCCTGCCGCGGCTGCCAGGCCGGCTGACGCACCGGTCATTCATGGACGGTAGTAGTTCTGTTGGACTGTGGACCGGCCCTGCGGGCCGGCTCCTCCCTGAACTGTGACCCGCGGGGGAGGTCGCCTGCCCCTCCCCACGCCGTCGTGGTGCTCGTCGCTGTGCGGGAGGGGCGACTCGCAGTCGGTGACGGTGGACGATAGAGGGAGGGCGGCAGGCGGCCGGCAGCACCGCGGTACCCGACACGTGCGTCCCGTCTGTGTCTAGTCTAGTCTCGTCCGCTCAGGGTCGGTCCTCTGCAGTGCTCCTCTCTCACTCATCACAGAGTGACCGGCTGGCAGTTGTGTTCAACGGACAGGAACCAAACAGGCAGGTAGAGAGCGGGATAGTGTGGACGGAAGTGGAGGCCACACGTGGCCGTCAAATATTTGTCCCTTGCATAGGTATGTAGTGTTTTGGTGAATCCTGGCGTGTTCGGGGTAGTCACCCCCTCCCGTTGTAAGAACTAGGTGAAGTGGTTCGTTTCCTTTGTCCATCTGCCGGCCCGCATCTCTCCCGTGTGCGTGTGCCAGTGACGCGGCCCTGACTGAGCAGCTAACCGACCGCCGGTTTTTCTGCTACCGGGACCCTTTGTTGGCCGTCCACCAAACGGCCTTGCGGCTGGCCGCGTTGTTTTTAGGCCGCTGGTGGTTGTGCAAGTTACCTGTTTTGCTCAGGTGCGGCTCCGTCGGAATATTTTATCATGTTGTCTGATTGATGGTGGCGTGACGACGACTGCCTGTAGTCGGATTGTCAATACCGAGGGTGGCAGTGCCGGACTACTGTACTGCCTCAGCGTGCTCCAAAGGTCTCGTATTCATCGGTAAATAACTCTTGTTGGAATGTAAAGCCGACGTGAACTAGGGGCTCGGAGTATGCCGCAATGCCAGTTATTGACCGTAAAGCTTTCTATAATAACTTGATCGGACGCCGTCAAACTGGATTTCTGGGTTGTTGTAGCCTTGACATTCTGTATATGATATTAGATTTGCTTATATAAGCGACGCCTGGCGACGCTGGAACGGCTGCCAACTGCAATAACTCTAAATTATGTAACGTTGCCAAGCAATGTCATACTTCTTCCTGCAAATTTATAGTGCCTGGGGACACTCACACTAATTGTGAGGCATACCATCCAACAGACCCCAGTGCTCAATGGACCGTGCTCCGCTAATGTGAGCCTCTCTTAGTCTAATACAGCGTTGAGAATATCATATACAATATCTTAGACGTACTTCCAGTGACCCCCGCTCCCGTGTCATCCAGTGGTCCGTCAAATCTACACCGATGAACACATGTTTGTCAAGCATTCTTTACGCCCTATAACTACTTCGTTCCGCCGGTACAATAATGCAACGATGCTGGACGCCCTCGTAACCTCGCTCTAACCTCCCCGTCTTCTCTGTCTTCCCAGGTCTAACGATGCTGGGCACCGTCGTAACCTCGCTTTAACCTCCCTGTGTACTCTCTCCCCAGGTCTAACGATGCTGGGCACCGTCGTAGCCTCGCTCGGGGTGGGCGTGGCCGCCAGCGTCATGTTCGTGTATGACGTCATAACGCTACCAATCTACACCATCCTACAGAAGCCCTGGGTCCGGATCAAAAAGGCCAAAAAGATTCGGGTGAGTACATAGGACATGACTTTAACTCTGGGTTTGTTGTCTGTTACGGTCTAGCTCAGGTAGCAGTGTTGAATGTATTGTTTAGTTGTATCGACCGGTTGTCGTGCGATGCTATCAGTTAGCGTTAATGTTTGACGGAGGGGTCGTTATAACTGCCGGGGGTGGCACGCGGTTATACAATCGATGGAGCTGGAAACAAACAGGTAAGATTGGAAGCACCTCGGTGCTGTTGCAGCGACTACGAATGCCACTATCTAAATCATCAATGAAAGCTTCAGTTAGCATTTGCGTAAGTGCTGTGCTGTAGCGGTGGAGCCAAGTTGAAAGAGGACTCCGGGACGAACCGAGCTTCACTTGCTCTCCATTAGTCAACGTCCTCACACAGCCGTGGAATCACTGGAAATCGAGTCCTCACGCAGTCCCCGTCCAGTCCTCGCCGTGTGTGGTCGGTCGGGTCGTGTCAGTCCAGCGGACCGTCCTCACATGACTGGTACGGAGGACAGGCGCCGACCCGACCTCTGCACTGGTGTCGTGTGGTCGGCCCGTCCACGGGTCGACTGTTTGTTTGACTTGTCGCCCGTGTTGTAATAATGCCAGAGACCGCACGGGTCCACTGGTGCTCTTTGGACGCAGACTGACACGGGATGTCCGATGTATCGAGACTGGGGAGAATCTACGTGCTGATACCAGGTCTTCCCGTAGAATGTCTCTGCTCACAGCTTTGCTTGTTACGGGGCACATGATCGTTTAATAACCCGCCCCTCGCCAAGATCCCTTGTTCGATCATTTCAACGCACCCCGTCATCATCAATAAACAATATCAGCCTGCTTCTTCTTCATTACCGGGGCCCCATCGGTCTGCGCCGTCGACTCCCCTCGCCCTCCGGCCGGCAGCCCTCAGGGGCGATACGCGACGGGCAGTCTGTACCGAGTCGCCCGGCCAATGTGCAAGTACCGGCGGCGTCTGCAATCGGGCAGATAATCCGCGATGGCCGTGGTACACTGTTTGCCTGGCTGTCGAGTGTAGGAGATACGGTGGCGACAACTTGGCCACAGGCTAGTTTGTCTACAGGCTAGTCTGCGCTAGTTTCCGCCAGCGATTGGAGACAACAGGGAGGGGATGATACGGTACTTGTGTTGGATAGGCCTCAGGCACAAATGAGATAATATCAGAACAAGGGACGGAACTGCATACGAGGTAATCCAAAGTCGATTTCTTGTTAGCTTGCAAAGGCTTAGAAATAGGTTGGGACGCACTGCTAGCTGTAGTTTTGCTTTTTTCGAAAGTGGAATATCACTGTATTCACCGGATGCTTTGTTGTCATTTGCATCCTTAAATGTTTCAGTTTTCCGACGTGCAGCATCTGGCGACATGTAATGTAACACACATCCGCTATAAAGAGTGGTAGAGTTGTCTCCTCAATGGATTATTCCTCCTGGCTCACTCGAACTTTTGTATTGAAAGCGCCCATCACCGGTCAGCCGCGTCAGCTAGCTCCCCAGTCCCCGCCTCTCCGTTGCATGCAAATGACCTTCACGGCTGCGTGTCGTTGCTGGGGCACCGTCCATCTGCCGGGCCGCCCATCGGTTACAGATGTTCCTCCCTGCTCTCTCTCCGGCTCCACACTCTCCCCAGCGTGCAGCCAGGTGCTGTTCCCCTCCCCTCCCCTCTCTCGGCGGGGAACAACACCTGCCCCTCCCCGCTTCGGGTCGGAGGGCGGCGACAGTCTCTCACTGCCGGGGAGTCAGAGGATCACGCCGCGCCGGCTGACGGCCCACGTGGCTCCCGCCCCTCGGCTCTGCAGACGCGGAGGAGGGAGGGAGGGGTGTAATGGGGCCCGTGGAGTGCGCGCCAAGTATGCACCAACACGGAACTGGCAGCGACACCGGCAGCACACTCACCAGGGGATATGGGGTTATGCTGAGGGGAGAGTGGCTCTTAGGGCCTGACCAAACTGTGGCGAAGTAAATAATTTGATATTAAGGACATGCGCGGCATTGTTCGCTATGTTTGGTATATCGCACGTGAATTGAGGAGTGGAATTATTTTCCGTTTCAGGCCAAGGAGGTACCGGGATCGGTATGTCGCTACAGGAACTACGACGACCCGATCGGCTTCCAGGTCACCATGAAGCGCGAAAAACTCGACACCGTCGAAAAGGTAACCGGCCTAGCGAAACTTACCTCTCAGAAGGCATGAGTTGGGAATCCAGTTGAAAGTGTGTTTAGGCGTTTAGGTTTTATGTGGTTTCGAAGTTTGGGGTAGTTTAAGTTTAAAGTTGTAATGATGACTCACACAGGGGCATTTTTCTTCACTAGTGACTCGTTCGTTTCTGAAGTTGCGGCCGCTATTGAACCTGAGAGTGCCTTCCTTCATTCTTCCGTCTTTCAGTTCCTGCGGATTTTGCGATGGAAACATCGCATGGTCCTTACAGAACCGATGAACGGTAACGTGTGAGGTTAGGTTAAGCTAGGACTGAACGTAGAGGGCCTCGTGGGTCCGTAAAAAGATACAGCTGAAAGGGACACAGCCAATTACGAGTCTAACACTATTATAGCCGTTGTTGTTGTTGTTGTGGTTTAGGGCGCTTAGCGGCGAGGCTCTTGCGTCCAACGTCTTGATTTGTGAAGTTCACATTCTTGCATTCATCTTCGTTGGGAAGATTGGGAAACTAAGCAGGGTAAACTAAGCGGTGAAAGGGATAAAGGATGGTTATCGCAGGGTAGGAATTTCAGCAGGGACAGGTGATAGGCGAGGACAGTAGACGTTTAAGTTAGTTTGGTTAATCATCAACAGTATTCTAAACTATCTACGCCTCCAGACTTCTGCAAAAAAAAACTTTGTTAGTGAAAGCATCTACATGATCAAGTGATACTTAGTAGGTATATGCTAAGTTGGGTAGCCAACCATACCGTGGCATCTAGACAACAATCGGGGGAAAACATGAGGAACAAGACATGATAAGCAACAGTGCATGGTGACAACTCGTCGATCACAACATCGTAAACAGGCGACAATCCTTAAGATATTGGAACACTGCATC
This sequence comes from Amphibalanus amphitrite, assembly GCF_019059575.1. Taxonomy (NCBI): domain Eukaryota; kingdom Metazoa; phylum Arthropoda; class Thecostraca; order Balanomorpha; family Balanidae; genus Amphibalanus; species Amphibalanus amphitrite. The sequence continues at coordinate 1,524,415 of NW_024881543.1, read as the reverse complement.
GAGTAGCGCTGGCGTTTTATCACCCAACAGCGACCGAACATCCATTCTCACGTCATGTAGCAAGCAAGCTGTAGCTAGCTGTTGTCGTTCTCAACGATACTTAGGACACACTATCAAAAAATGCGTTATTATAGCCGTTAATATTATTATGCGTTAATAGTTATTACTATTATAGCCGTCCCTACTCCCTGATGCAAGATGCTGTCTGCTTCGTCTGCATGACCTCTTATTATTAGAGGCGACCATTCCAACCTGAAAATGATCCCGACTCTACCACCTGATTAACTGACATCTTCTATGTATAGCCCATGACATTGTGAAGCGTTGCTCGTTTGTAGAGATAGTGAAATTGCAACAAATTTATTTTGTATCAGCGTAATATAGGCTCGTTCTCAGTCTGCCCCTACATACTTACTCTTTACCTACCCATTAGCATTCACACCTCACAAAATGAATAATGTTACCGGTTGTATCGGATATCGGATAGTTGGTCTAATGACGTTGCTCCACTTACACAATGCGTAACACCCGATCGTATTCGGCGCAACTGATCGGTGGCCTTGTATGTCTTGATAGCTCGTACTTAATGGTGGACGGATCCCAGTTTATCTGTGGAATGTGTGTCGCTGTTACTGAAGTTGTGTAGCGCCTTCCGTGAGGATGGAGTCATCACATTTTGAGTTTCATCCCGCTCTGTTTCAAAATGACTTGGTTTTAACTTTAATACTAATTCTGTGTTCTTTTTGTGCGCATTTTTATATTTGTTCCCTTGGCATGTTACACACATCCATGATGAACAACTCTGAACACTTCGGTCTGTTATGTTCTTCATGCCCCTCGTTCTGTATTCCACGTTTCTCTTGGGAAGTCGTTTTTGTCTGGTATTGTTGGCTACGTTAATAATACCCGCGCCGTCCATGTCTGACGGTCTGACCCTGTGACCTGTGACCTCCAGATCGTCCGGTACGCCGTCAAACAGCACGGTGACAAGAAGGGCTTTGGAACGCGAGCCATCCTCTCTGAGGAGAACGAGACGCAGCCCAACGGAAAGGTGTTCAAAAAGGTACGGCATGACGCGTGGTGGGTGATTGGGGATTTGAGAGCCAGGGACGGATGAGTTGGGGTCACGGAGATCAGTAGATTTGAAGGGATTAAGTGACTTCTTCGACTAAGTATGACTTTGAATTGCTAACATGTGATGATAGATTATGTAACGGTAGGTCAGTCAATAGTCAGTTTTGATGGTATGCTATTTACAAATTATCTTGTAAATACCGGCAGGTGCTCATGCATACTTCTTACGACAAGTAAAAACCGTTGTCACCCAACCCACGCGACACATCGTTTAGTGCGAGGCTATCCGAGCGCACGCCGGGACAGCCCGGTGGCTCGTGTTTTATTGAGTACGTGTTTACGATAGGGGCGATAGCGCGGTGGGCCCGCCTGGTGCCGGGCAACACGACATTCGAGCATTACCGATAGCCGCGATGGACCGCCAACCCTGCACCCGCCAGACACCATAGCGCAGCTCATTCTATTCACGTCAGGGCTATGAACTGCGCCAGTGACACGCTATAACGGCGATTAGCACAGCCGGAGGACGGGGACGCGTGGCGGCGTCCGACCGAGAATTGGTAACTTCCTGCTGCTCAGACCGTCTATCGTTTGGGCCGGGGTTTGGGCGGGCCGAGAGAGACCACCCTCACCGACACGAATTTGGTGGTCGCGTGTCTCCGAGAAAGGATCAGTCCGCCAGCGTGGGATGTCTGTGTTCAAAGTCTGTCGGCTCAACCGCAGCGCTGGATACCTATGAGCCGGTTTATACCGATTCAGCCGAGTTTTCGGATCGGCGGGCGTGTCTTCTGTATATGTTACGCCCCTCTGTGGCCCGTGCGGGTCAGGTGGTCAAGGTCGGGGATGATTGAGAGGAGAGGTACATACGGAGATACGATACTTCTTTCGACGCCCGCTACAGGATTCCGTGTGTGAGAAATAATACATTTTTTAAAGGACATGGATTGCTTAGCGTTGGAGAATGCAGTACCGAAGGTTTGAACGAAGTCGTTAATTCTCAGTGGGTTGAGTGAGGATTTGAAGCTGTGATTACTGTGCGCCGAAAGTTTTTTTTAGTGCAATTAGATCACAGTTGTAAACTACAGGGACACGCCCCCTGAAACTCTGTTCCCGGTAGATTCAAGCCACCACAATCTCCGGAGTTTGTTTACATCCTCGAGTTTTGTGTATGCACTATGGAGTCTGGAGGCCGGTCAGCATGCTAGAAAATCCGTCGTCACGCAAGGTATATGTTTACTGATTCGCAGTTGTAACGGGCTCTGGAATTGGCCAGTGGGCGGTGGCCCCACCACTATTTGATAGCCGGGGACCCAGCTGAGGGCGGAGAGGAGAGGGGGGTGGGATGGAGGGGCGGCCTTGAACAGCCTCTCCGGAGAGGTGCTATCGAGAGCACCTCGAGCGGAAGGTCAGACCGAGACGGTGGGCCCATGTGTGACACGATAAGTACGCCCGCCCACCCGGGTGATTTTCTGTTTGATTATTTATGTCGTGGTGGAACTAGCGAAAGAAATGTTTACGCTTAAACCTAGGAAGCTTCACAAAAAGTTCATTGAATCGCGTATGGAAGCTGGGAAGCAAGTTTCTCTGGTGTCTGATTCGAAATTTTGCATCTCCAGAGCTGCACCATGGTACTGGTTCAAGCTATTTGCTCGCCATTAATGAGCTCTTTCCGAACTGGGTTTGAGCGTGATAAGTGCCAGATATTGATATTAATGTGCCGGGTGGTACCCAAGGCCTCGGGCAATAGCACTCGTGGTGAAAGGGTCAATCTGGTGATTTCGTCACTTGCGGGCCAAGAAGGATTATTTCAAACTTTGTGAGCTCGCTGAACAAGACTGTTTGGACATTTCTTACAACACAGAAAACTTACATTATTATGACTGGGTCATTGATTATTAGATGCTCCCGAAAGAACTACTTGGCTTCTTTATTCACTTTCTCCGTTCATCAATGTGTAACCACGATAAGCCGCCCATTGCTCAGTCGGTTTCCGGCTGTTCTGTCCCTGTTCGTCACGGACACCGCCCCTTCCGCGGGCCTGGGGCACGTTTTTGTGTGTAACGTGACTGTGATGGAGCGGCGTCCCTCCACCCCTCAAATCGCGTGCTCGGATGCCCACTTGACCGCGCCGTGCCACTATCTCAAGTACCGGACATATCTGAGGGTATCGGTGCGGCCGTGCACCGGCTATCGGCTGGACCGTGTCGAGCCTCCCAGGGAGCCCGACCGAGGTTACGGGGATCGTCGGGGCATTTGGCAATGGGTTGGGTGTCCATGAATGATGTCTACTAGGCTAGTTGCATTATAGGATGGTAGTTTGGGGCTGTCGGAATGCGCCCTCCCTGTGCCGCGCTTTGGTCGCTCCCCCTCGCCCAGCTTGGGTGCCGATGATGATGATGATGAAGTGCGGATGCATTTAAATCAAGCTGGGCAGTTGACCCCAACTGACTCCACTACTCTTTCGCACTCTATTATCACTCTCCGAAGTTCGTGATGGGCGACTACCAGTGGACGAGTTACGTTCTCTCACTCTCACTCTGTCTCACTCCCGCTGTTCGTGATGGGCGACTACCAGTGGACGAGTTACGTTCTCTCCTCTCACTCCGTCACTCTCCCACAGTTTGTGATGGGCGACTACCAGTGGACGAGTTACGTTCTCTCACTCTCACTCCGTCTCACTCCCACAGTTTGTGATGGGCGACTACCAGTGGACGAGTTACGTCCAGTTCGCGGCGCGTGCCGACGCGTTCGGCCGAGCCCTTCTGGCGGAGGGCGTGAAGCCGGGCGGACGCGTCTGTATCTTCGCCGAGACGCGGCAGGAGTGGCTGGAGGCCGCTGTCGGCGCGTTCACTCAGAATGTCACCGGTAAGGAGCGCTTGGGAGTGAGGGTTTGAAAGATCGTTTTGTGATCGGCAGGTGGGAGTCGGATGAGACAATGTGTTCATTTCAATGCTTCATTGTGTAACGAAAGCATCGTAGTAGATCGAAGTATACTTGATTTGGCCTGACCTAACCTGAACTAACTTGACGTGATCGACCCTTGTCCCCCAGTGGTGAGTTTGGTGACCCTGTACGCACGCCACTCTGGACGAGGACGCCATCTGACCTGACCCTTTGACCTGTGCCCCAGTGGTGACCCTGTACGCCACCCTCGGTGAGGACGCCGTCGCTCATGGTATCAACGAGACCGAGGTGGCTCACGTGATCACGACGCACTCACTGATGCCCAAGGTGAAGACGATCCTGAGCAGCTGCAGCAAGGTCTCGCACGTCATCTATATGGAGGACCAGGTCGGTGACGGGGCAGGGCGCAGGAGGGGGGTGATGGGGTGTGGGCTAAAGAGGTGATGTTATCGTCCCCTGAAAACACCCGTGCTGAACGCTTTACGGCGTTGCAGGGACATTACCTGTTATCGCAGCACCGGGGACAATAAAGGCAAATTGCCGTCATAGTGCTGCTGCGCAGCGCTTGCTGACTGGAAAATAATGGCGGCCACCAAATTTAATGATTGATTCAGCTTTCGTCCACTGAGAATGTCAGCCTTGACGATAAATGTGAGGGCTGATTTTCACCATGAAATAATTTTTGTCCTAGGATCAATTGTCAAACACGTAATGCTTCATCGGGGACTGCCCATCCTTTAAGTGGGATCCCACAGTGCGGCAGACAGTTGTCTGAACTTTTCTGGAACTGTTCTGTCCCATCCCTTAGCTGGAGAAGACAGACACCTCGGGAGTGAAGAGCGGCGTCAAGGTGATCCCGTTCGCCGACATGCTGAAGAAGGGACACGACGCCAAGTTCGAGGCACACCCGCCCACCAGCGACGACATCGCCATCATCATGTGAGTCGGAACTTCCGCTTAGCAGTTTGCTGTCTCTTTATTGCAGTGCTGCTTTTTCTTCAAATGAACATTTATTTATTTTTCTCTCGTATTTACACTTCTTTACGTATGACCTTATTTGTTCGCTGCTCATCTTGGGCAGAGCGTTACACACCCAAGCATTACTATCATTCAGGAATATTCTCTACTCTTCTTGATGTTTGGGATGCCTTACCACCCTGTGACTCACTTCCTCACCCTACCTCAGGTACACCTCCGGCTCTACTGGCACCCCGAAGGGCGTCATGGTCTCCCACTACAACATGGTGTCGACGATGACGGGGTTCGCGGTGGCGCTGGTGCCCTCACCCGAGGACGTCTACCTGGGCTACCTGCCGCTGGCACACGTCCTCGAACTGATGGCAGGTGCGGCCGCGGCTGACAGGACAGGGTGGAAAGGGGAAGGGTTGGGCGTACAGAGCGACGGAGTCAGGACTAGGGAAGGGGGACTGGTCGTACAAACGGCGGACTAGACAGGGCTGGTCAATCAGACAGAACGCTGAGTCAGTTCGGTGATGAGGGGCTGGATGCTGACAAAGCTAAATAAGATATGTTTGGGAAATTTGAGCCGAGCTCCAAAGTTCTAAAGCTGATATTGAATGTGGGACATGGTGTGACGACATGGTATGTGAGCCTTGAAGAAGCAATGTAAACTGCCCTCCCTGTGATCTGGGTCATCACAATGCGCCTGTAACCCCCTTCCCCCTCTGCCGCCACGCCGCGCTCTGACCCCTCCCTCCCCTCCCCCTCTTAATCACAGAGCTGTGCGCGGTGATGTTCGGCGTTCCGATCGGCTACAGCTCTCCGCTCACACTGATGGACAAGTCGAGCAAGATCAAGCGCGGCTGCCAGGGCGACTGCTCGGTGCTCCGGCCGACGCTGATGGCCGCCGTGCCCATGATCCTCGACAGGGTCGCTCAGGTCGGTGTGCTGCGAGAACGGAGAGAAAAGGGGGAGGGGGAGTCGAGATGGGGATGGTAGAGCTGTGGTATCGGCCGGAATATAGGGAGAAGTTGGCATATCAGCGTTGACTGGGACCAATGTGATGTGGTGATTGCCATCGAAGTTTCACATTCGTTGGCTCTGGTGTTGGCTATGTCTTTCTTACGGTCAACTAAGGTTGCTCATTTAACATCCGTTTTTGCTTTGTTCATTGGCTTCACAATTAATTATTATTTTTCCATTCAAAACTTCGAACTCATTGATTAATGATTACTATCTTTAGTTTGCATTACGCTATGTCTGGTGCGCTGCATGCAGTTGCTCTGCATTACTGCTGCCTAACTCAGAGGCTCCATCCCTTACCGCTTCAGTGTTCGCTGACAGAACCAACACACCGCCAGCTGGCACCTCCCACTGACCGTCACCCCCCCCCCCCCTCCCTCCCCTCCCGCCTCCAGGGTATCAAGGAGCAGATGCACTCTGCGGGCCGTCTGGCTCAGGGCCTGTTCAACTGGTTCGTCATGTACAGGAACTGGTGGCGGCGGCGCGGATTCTCCACACCCATCCTGCACAGGTGGGGGTCTGACGGATAGTCGGAGAGATCGGGGCGGGGACGGGGGGGGGGGGGCTGAGGACCGTAACATGATGGTACTAGTTGGATATCATGTCAATATCATGGTAGCGATGATCTTAAGTAAGAGACCTATTGCTGTAGAAATGTAGAAGGCTTTTGTTGGCTTCAGGAGCAGTAAAAACCTTATTACAAGGCATATCGTTATATTCTTCATGTAAAATCAAACGTTTCGTCTCTGAACAAAGACATCATCAGTGAAGTTACACACAACAGTACATATTATGAGAAAGCAAGCAATCAGGCGACATAACAAGAGCAACACAGTATCGCACATAAAATCATGCATATCATGAACGTTTCATGTTTCACCAAGGAAATTTTTGACGCAATTAAACGAGACCATGGAAATGTAGAAGGCTAATGGCTGTGATTATTGTAACATAGTGTCATGCTGTTTTTAGAAGCGGCGGTAACACGTTTCAATTACCTGAGCTTAATTTAAGCTCTCAGTTGAGCTCAGCTTTAGCTTTGTTCTACGGTTGTAGCGAACCGACATGGCTTGCAATCTGTTGGATTTCCGCGTCGTCGAGCCCGTCTCTATCGCGTTGTGTGACTTCCTACTATCTGCCACTATCTCGAAACAGTGGCTCAATTTACCGAGCTTCTCAAGTGGCTGCCTTATCGTGGCTTAAGCAGCCTGCTCCAGTTACTGATTTCGCAATAAAAGTACAGCTATACTGGCACTACGTGCTAGATTTGTTGAAATATCATAAGTATTACAGCTTACAGTTCTCTAACACTACATAGTACATCGTACATTTGTATCCCAGCGCTTTCATTTCTCCCACCACGATGCAGGTGATGCAGGTGAGAGATGAAAGCGGCGCGCCCCTGACTGTTCCCCTCCGTTCACAGCCTGGTGTTCAGCCGTATCGCGGGCCTGCTCGGCGGCCGGGTGCGGGCCCTGACTGTCCCCCTCTGTTCACAGTCTGGTGTTCAGCCGTATCGCCGGCCTGCTCGGCGGCCGGGTGCGGGCCATGGTTTCTGGCGGAGCGCCACTCTCCGAGGTCACCCACGATCTGATCCGCTCCTGTATCGGCTGCAGCGTCATGCAGGGCTATGGACTCACCGAGACGACTTCTTGCGCTTCACTGATGGACGGTGAGAGGAGGAGAGAGGGATGAGGGATGGGTAGAGAGCTTGTTTTGTTGGGTTAGGCCCTTTCGGTCTGACAAGACCATTGCAGAGCCGAGGGTAGAGAGCAGCTGGATAAGGGGATATAAGTGGGAATAGTGAGATACCTGGGAGACCTTAGTGGATGGTAGTACCTTGTTCTTAAAAAAAACGCGATCCAATCGCTCGGGGTCCAAACGACGGATGACTCGATGCGGGGACCCGGTCATTTATTTTGCGTGTCCGACAGAGGGCAGGACTGTCGCTGTGACAGATGTGAGACTCTCTTGACTGACCTGACCCACCCCCTCCTCGCCCCCGCAGAGTACGACGTGGCGGTGGGCCGCGTGGGTCACCCGGTCAGCTGTTGTGACGTCCAGCTGAGCGACTGGGAGGAGGGAGGCTACAAGGTCACCGACCAGCCCCACCCCAGGGGAGAGATCGTCGTTGGTGAGTAGGGCGGAGGGGAGGGGCGCTGCCCGGGTTAGAGTTCTTCTCAGGTGACTGAGAGGCTACCCACACTCCTCAGTTTCATTTCAAGTGTGATTGCTGGGTATGGGAGGGGAGAATCGACACTGCCGGATAGTCCTGATAATGGAAGCTAGTATCTTTCTACGAACAGCAGCTCAAATTATCCCGGCTTCTCTGTGCCATTATCTGACGTTTCGTGCCGTCCGCAGGCGGTGACAACGTGACGATGGGCTACTTCAAGCAGCCGGAGAAGACGAAGGAGGAGTTTTTCGAGTCGGACGGCCGCCGGTGGTTCCGGACGGGAGACATCGGCCTCATCTACCCCAACGGCACCATCAAGATCGTCGGTACGGCAGATACTCACAGACCTCTTTTGATGGGAGTCGATTGACCTGACTGGGTTGTTTTCATCACTAATTTTCTCGCGTTCTGGGTTTTAGGGTTACAAACATCCGTAGGTAATCGTAAAAGAAATGTTTTTTTTTTTGTTATATTTGGAAGTGGATGTATACGTGGTGGTAGGTATTCCACTTGTTACGATCGAAAAGTAAATGATTTTGTAGGACACTCGATGCTTAGGACCCGATGTCCTAAATGTATGACTCGGTGCAAGGCATGTTTCTACACCGTTTATCAACCTTTTAACTTCAGTTCCCCGCCTCTGACGTTCCTCCTCTGCCGTTTCCCCTTCGCAGACCGTAAGAAGGACCTGGTGAAGCTGCAGGCGGGCGAGTACGTCTCTCTGGGACGCGTGGAGACCATCCTCAGCACCAGCCCCTTCGTCGACAACATGTTCGTCTACGGGGAGTCCTCCAAGAACTTCGTCGTGGCCGTGGTAGTGGCCAACGCCAAGCAGCTGGGCTTGCTGGCAAAGGAGGTGCTGGGGTCGGAGGCCGAGGGGAAGTCGCACGAGCAGCTCTGCAAGGAGGAGCGTCTGGAGGAGGAGGTCCAGAAGCGGCTGGTCAAACAGGCGCGGCACGGTCAGTGGGGGCAGCGGAGTGCGACGGGGGGGGGGGGTGATAAGGAGGGCAGAAGAGTGACATGGTTTGATTGGGAGTGGGATGCAGGTTGGGTGGGCTTTGGGGCAGGGTGTTTCGACAGTCTCAGTGCGGATTATTCATAAGAAATTCGGCTTTAGTGAATCACCCACATGTTCTTGTCGTAACTTAGCTTGTGATTGTGAGGAAATAGCGACACTTAAATGAAGTCCCCCATCCCCATCATCTATGTCGGCTGCCATCCGAAACTGTCTTATCAATCCCCTCTGACCTTCTGTGTCTGCTCCCCTCCGCCAGGTCGTCTGGAGAAGGCCGAGATCCCCGCCCGGGTGGCCCTGACCTCGGTCTCGTGGTCGCCCGATAACAACCTGGTCACAGCCGCCTACAAACTCAAACGCAAGGAGCTCAGCAACTACTACAAGGATGACCTGGAGCGACTGTACAAGTAGGCGGCGTGGTACCTGAGGCCGTACGCGGTACGGTACCGGTGCGGTACGCACTGCGGTACCGTACCTGGTGTAGTGTGTCCGTTGGCGGCAGCAATATCTCGGCAGCCCGGGCCCTGAGGTCGGTTGTGTGAGGGGTTCCCTGTAACTGGCTAGGCCCGCCTGGGATGGGTTTTGTCTGGCAGAGTCGGTACTGAGGCCGGGAGGGTGAGCGCAGGGGACGAGAGACTTTTGGAAGGGAGTCGGTCTAGCGTTATACTGTGGGGCCATTTTACACTGACCTGACTCGTGTTTGGTTTGGTTTTGTGCCGACTTGACGTGTAACAGACGGTCAGAGACACCAACTAGCTGTCTCAATGGCGCTGTTTGCAGCTCATTGGCAGCAATTAATGTCGCCGAGTCGATTTGGAAAAGCCGAGTGAGGCTGCTCGTCGGTCAGCTTCTTGACTGGTTAAAAGTATTCATCCAGTGATGAAGTAATGGATATTACAGTGCTTCAGGCTTTCTTTGGGTTTGATATTCATGGCTGCGAGTGGGGCATTTGAGCCGAAACAGAGTGGGTCGCCTCAGTTTGATTCGGTAGACGTATTCTTGTACGAACGGTAGGAGGGTGAGACTGAGCGGACTGCTGAGTCAGTTTTCTATTTATGCCTCAGTGTCTCGTCCTGCTTCCCCCTAATCCGCTGTCTCATGTCCACCCAGAGGCTTTTAGCTGGAGTATTACGCCCGTCTACTGACACAGGATGCGACTTTTGGCTCCGTGTGTGAATATTCCTGTCACGCGGTGGCCGAGTAGTTTGCCAGTACATACTGCGGCTTATCAGTAGTTGTTCCGCTGTGGGCCGTTCGGAACTAGTCCGAAAGTGGTGTAGCATTTTGTAATCAGATTTGCATAGAGCGTGACCCGTAACCCACCCATTTTGTGCGTAGATCATTGCATTATACGAGTCGCGATTGTATGCGTGTGATGCGTTGCTAACTGCGATTTTATCTTGCCTACAAATGTCGCCTTGATTGTATTGAGTGGATCACAGCTCGACAGGGTGATTTTGTGTACATTCTGCTTCAACGATTTACTGCGAGCTTTTCGCGCTGCTGTGAGTGTTCTCGAGTGAGTGAGACGCCTGTTACTTGTGAGTGTGCCCCTCCGTTCGGCGGCCAGAGAACAGTCAGCAGAAAAGACAGACGGTTTGTGTGGGTCGGAGTCGCCCCCGACATGTATTTACAGTCTGAGGATACGGCGCCGGCGCCCCGGTAAAAATACACGCTGGCGCTGGACGGTCGGCGTGTCTCGGGGACCACGGGCCGCCCCGGCAGATGGGTGACTATGTACAGATGGACGGCCTAGTCAGTGCTGGCGGCACCGGGCCGAGTGAGAGATGAAAGCTGGAACCACAGCGGCGACGGCCGGCCGCCGAAACCCGCAGACTACGGCACTTAGTCGCCACATGGCAGCACCATTCCTGTGACACCAATAGGCAACTGTCTGTCGCGGCCCTCTAGCTAAAACCTCTCTAATACGCATCACAATAGTAAAATCAGACCTGACTAAGTCACAGATCGAAGGCTAAAAACGTTCGCACTCTATTCGCAAATATCGCAATTTTAGATGCACTTCTAGCTAATAATCGGCAGCAAAGATGTCTTTCACCGTTCAGACAACCTGGCCGCCGTTTCGTCCAGAGCTATATGACTTCTTCTCTGACAGATAAACGTTAATACAGTCAAAAAAATTAATGAATCTCGTTGAAGGACGCTCTCCCGGCATCCCTATGCCCCGAATCACGATCCTATGGTCCTCAGATGACATCACAATCTCATGACGTCACATTCCGCGTGACGGGCCAATCAAAACTCGGTTTGCAGCATGAACTTGGCGTGCTGGGTCTGTAGAAGCTCTGGTGTCTCCAGTTTGCTCTGAGTTCGGACGGCCACCAGGGGTTTGCCGCTGCTGCCGCTAGATGTCAGCACCGACTGCAGCTGCGCCTGCGCCGCCGCCAGAGTCGCTGTGGGGGAGGGGGTCAGCGGTTAATGGTAGAGTGACTGGTGCTTGGTAGAGGGCCATTGGGTACCATGACTCAGACTACGGTGTTTACATTAAAACACTCCGAAGTCCAGCCATCCCAAGACCAACCTACACACACTACGTACTCGTCCTTGATCATGCGTTCCTGTTCTAGGTCGACAATCATCTCACCCAGGCAATGTGTGAGAAAGTTTTCAGCACGATTACGTCCCTCTATCACACTACGTCACTTGGCTTGCCGACCCGCTCCCGCCCTGCCAGTCCCGCTCCCGCCCAGCCCAACCCTGTCAGTCCCTCGCCCCGCCGGGTACTCACAAATGAGTTCAGTGAGCGCCGCCCCGCTGCCGTCCGCCTGGAAGAAGAGCATGTTGCCGCCGAGAGTGACGCCCGACTCGAACACGGAGCCGTCCAGCTCGAGCAGCGTCGCCTGCTCACCCTGCACCGTGCCTGTGGGGAGCGGAAGCACATCGGTTACAGGGCTGCTTAGACACATCGATCACCGTCTAATTTAGACACCTGACGGGGAAAGGCAGATATCTTATTGGGTGCTTCACCGGACGGAATGGATGGAAAATTACTCGACCCATTTTATCAACGCAGGATGTCGTTGATGCACATTTCATTGAAAAAACAAAGATGTTCTACATACCTACGTGACACAACTCGGGTTAGCAATCTGCTTCCCGTTTACAGAAGCGTCCCCCGCCTGCCATCCATTCACCGTCTACGCTCCGTCCTTTCCCACCAACCTCGCCTTCACTCACCGTTTGCCGTGTGTCTCCGTCCGTCCAGCTCCACCGTGACAGTGACGGTGCGCGCCGTGGCCTCGGGGTCCTCCAGCAGACAGGTGACCCGAATGCCGGCCTCCCGGGCCAGCAGCGGCGCGCTGATGAGGTTGACACCGTTCTGCGTCATCCCAGACATCAGGCCGACCAGCACCGAGGAGCCCAGGAACGGCCGCATGTGCGACATCTCCTGGCCTGTGGGGGAGGAGGGGAGGTCAGTTCGTGAGTTTAGGAGACGGAACACTGTGACGCTGTGCGTGTTGAGGGCCTGAATCGCACATGAAGATCATCACCCTCCCAAGCAGGCTAGAAGGCAAGACGAGACGAAACTAGTTAACATTGCGCTGCTCCTCCTCGCTGTTCAGGAATATGACTACAGTTTCTCGGCGCTCACCTCGGAGTGTGACCTGCAGCTCGAAGGGCCGTCCGGAGCCGACCCCGGCCAGCTGTCCGGTGACGGCTCCCAGGGCGCGGCCCAGCTGCAGCCACGGCCGGCTCTCCCCGCTCAAAGCGCTGGTCAGGCAGGCGGCGTTCGCCAGACCGGCCAGAGGGCCACCCTGAGAAAGAGATGTACGGTTAGGGAAGAGAGACAAGACAGACATGTTAGAGGAGCGAAAGACAAACTGGCGAGAGGACCGCTCTGTGGGGAGAGAAATGTCATAGGGAGAGGAACATAGGTGGGGAGGGCATTCGTATCGAACTGAAGTTTCACTGCATTCACGTTCTGCATTATGAAATGAGCTTTGATGTCGGCTGGGACTTATAACGACCCTCCAGCTCCCAATCTGCCCTTGCATCTGCCCTGAACCCACCCTTCTCCCTGTCTGTCCAGTTTTCATTCGAGCGCTCAGTTTCCCCGGCTACTGTCCCGCGTCCAATCTCCCCGTTCCCCCGACACCCACCCGGACGGCGGTGCAGATCTGCTCGGCCAGCTCGACGGCCACGCGCCGCTGCGCCTCGCCCGTGTTGGCGCCCAGGTGCGGTGTGCAGATGACGGCCGGGTGCCGCACCAGCCGCAGGTCGGTCGGCGGCTCCTCGGCGAACACGTCCAGGCCGGCGCCGGCGCACTGGCCCGACTCCAGCGCGGCCAGCAGCGCCGCCTCGTCCACGATCCCGCCGCGCGCCACGTTCACCACCCGAACCCCGGGCTTACAGCGGGACAGAGAGTCGGCGCTGATCAGATCTGCCGGGGGGGAGAGTGGGGTAAATAAACACCAAACCACCCGCGCTTACAGCGGGACAGAGAGTCGGCGCTGATCAGGTCTGCCGGGAGGAGAGGGGTAATTAAACACCAAACCATCCGCGCTTACAGCGGGACAGAGAGTCGGCGCTGATCAGATCTGCCGGAAGGAGGGGGGTAAATAAACACCAAATATAACATGTTTTACGTCATAACCTTCATCTAACATTAAATACTTCTACATGAGCTTAACGTTAAAACTCCTCCCATTCCGATTTTCCGTCCTTTTTTCTAAAAGACAATCACGAATTAGCAGAATCTCAACATCACGGTTAACGATCAACGATTACATGTTTGAGTTTTTGATCTCTGGACTGCCGATGCCCAGGTCCCCGCCACTGTACCCGCCCCTACACTCACTCCTGGTCTGCGGTATGAGCGGCGTGTGGACGGTGATGTAGTCGGCGTCGGGCCAGATCTGGTCCAGCTCGCGCTTCTCGACGTGGAACTCGCGGGCCGCCTCGGCTGACACCATCGGGTCAAAGCCGATCACCTGACGGGGCGAGGGAGGGGCAGTTCGGTGAGAGCCGACTTCGATAGATTGGCAGCTAGGTATATGCCTTATTTACGAACAAATTAAACGCACATTCATCGTCTTATTGATAAATAAGAGAAGCACCTCCTCATAAAAATCATCAATAGAAAATAAAATAAAGCGTAAACGGTGAGCGAATACGACTGACACGATGTAGCAAATGCGGGAAGAAAACGCTTCAACAGGAGATTATTGCCCTCGAACCGATAAATTTCAAAATGTAGCATTATGTGCAATGTACGATAGCAAATGTACGAGTCCTAACATATGTTCGTCAGCTGACATAGCACGGATATCTGATCCGTCTGTTGCCGCCACCTACCTTCATTCCGAAGGAGCGCATTCGGTGCGCCACCTCGCGTCCGATCCGCCCGAGGCCGAGCACCGCCAGAGTCTTGCCGTACAGTTCAGAGCCCATGAACTTACTCCTGAGGACGGAGAAACGACGTCAGCGTTAGCCGAAAATGAGGGAATTGCTAAGTTACGCCTGAACAGACAGCATATTGCTATTTCTGAGGCTGGATTGTCGTCCGGCGCTCGTTGAAATGGGCTGAACATTCACCGTGCCACAGCGCCGCAGCGCAAACCTGACAGGTAGGCTGTGCCGCAGCGCACACCTGCAAGGGTAGGCTGTACCGCAGCACACTCCGATGGAATACGGCTTCAGACACGGCTCTGGGCTAGCGAAAGCGATGCGTGTTATTTTCTGGTGAATAAATGAATTGTAGGTATTGGATAGTTTTATCTGCATGATCTCTCCAACGAATTGCGCTATGGAACTCGGAAGCGATATGCATTGTGCTTCGGCCCACTTAAGAACTTTGCTCGCACTTCACTCACGCGACATGTATCTGTCGGCCTCGGGGATGTATCTGTCGGTATAACAATATTGTGCGCTTAAAGCTAAAAATGTAAATGTCGTGAACGTCACGGTGATAACGACCTGTCTAATGCTATTTCGTGGTAGACGGTCGCGATTTAATTAAAGAATCGACCGCAGTTTTTTGCGATGTAACAAAACATGAGCGCGGGTATCGTAATTCGTAACGTTTAAGGACTTCAGTACCCGATATTACGACCACGCAGCACATATCCAGTACAACCCGAGTCCGGACAAAAAGCCACGACCTTTGCTTTCACCCGCTCGAACCCCGCAGTATACACGTCACGGTATTCCAGGAACCGAGGGCCGGCTGCCACCCCGCCCGGCCCCGCCCGGGTCACTGACCTTTCCCACTTGCCGTCCTTGAGAGAAGTGCAGGCGGTTACCAAGTTCCTGCTGAGTGCGGCGATCATGACGCATGTATGTTCGGCGGCGCTCAGAGTGTTTCCTCCAGGCGTGCTGGGGGAGGGGGGGGGGGGGTCAGACCAGGAGTCTAGGTCATACATGCAGGGTGCATGTGGACCGGTAGAAAAACGGGACTTCGGTTAGCAACCGGCGCTGGAGCCTGGCCAACTATTCAGACGGCAACCGTTATTCAGGTTGATGTACGTTTCTTTTGTAAACAATGAATATGCTCTTACTATTTTAATGCGCTCTTACACTTTTACACTGGACACCGGGCATTCACATTTCTCTCATCTAGTTCTTACACATCATTTATTGTGACAAATACACTCAACGCTTAGTAAGAAATACATACATGATGTTTTTTCATTGGAGTACCTATGTATAGTGATGTGCAAAATTATTTCTAAAATGTCCGTAAGCTTGGATAATTAGTCAGTTGGCTTCAGGTGGCAGCCAATTCTTCCTCAGGGCTTTACTTACTTCATGACGAGCACGCCGTGCCTGGTGGCCGAGTCGAGGTCAATGTTGTCCACGCCCGTTCCGGCTCGACCAATCAGCTTCAGCGTCGGCGCCGCCTGGATCACCTGTGACGTCACCTTGGTGGCCGAGCGCACCAGCAGCGTGTCGTGGCTCTGAAACACGAGCACATGACGTCACCGAGTCGTACGGAAAGAGCGGCAACAACAACAACGGGTCGAGAAACGTCAGAACTACGAGCAACAGCCGGAGACACTAAAAATAGACGGAGCATATTTCGCAATGTGTTGCAGTTCCAGCATCAGCTTTCGGTGCAATTACACATTACACAATGTTTGCAATTCTCACTGAAATGCCCTATGCCCCTTTGGACGGTTACCAAAAACATAAACATAATGGTAGCGGGCATTGCAGCAATACCTCGAAACATTACATGGACATTCGCCGTAGTGGTCAGGGAAATACGTCGTGTTTCCTACAACTTCTAAGCAGTGAAGGAATTTGTAAACCTATTATTCGTCCTAGCATGTTCTATGAGGGTTGAATTCAGTGCGCCGCTTTGTTGGATCATCAGAACTGCAGCTATGAATAGGTCAGCATACGGTTTATGGTGCGTGATCCTCAAAGATCTTATCTATGTGGTGACTGGGAAGACGGCATAATTAACGAAGCTATAAAATGCCACCAAGTAACAGGGCACCTATACATGTCCCCGACGCAATCGCAAACCCGCATATTCTTTAAACGGATGCCAAATGTTACTGTTTTGAAGTACCTACATAAATAAAGTCAGAGTAGGATGCCAAATGTTACTGTTTTGAAGTACATAAATAAGGTCAGAGTACTTATTCCACAGGTACCTAAAACTCAATCCTAGCTTGCCAATTATCAGTGGGAAGGCAATATGCTCAGCTTGCACGGTATAAGAGCGGCGGTTACATGTAACACGTCTGCATGCATGTATTCAACTGTAAATGGTCTCATAAGCACATAAGGCAAGCCTTCAACCAGACGCTCTTCACGCCATGATTTATCATGGACATCGTTTGCCAACACTGGTCAGACGCTGATTACCTACTGCAGCTGGGACATTCATCAAACCAACACAAGACTTTGACGTCACCAGCGATCGCTTACTAAACCGGACCGCAACGTTTCGAAACGAGTATGAGTAGGCATTTTTTCTTGCATCGAAATGTGCACATTGTGCAAAGATGTTTAGTTTGATCGTTGCGGACGTAGGGTAAGGTGCCTAATTAGCGACCCCCTTAATTTGAACCGTCATTGCTCACGCTCTGTGGGTGCCACTGTGTTACTGGCTTGATTTTCGGAGAGATCGTTCATTTGTCTATTAAAATATAGTCATTTTCTGCCTCAATATTCACTAACTTATTTGTAGTGAGCATTTTGGCAAGCCATTGCAAAAAACGCTAATAGGGAACTCTTCCCGATTAGCGACCGGGGAGGGTCGCTAATAAGTCTATGGGTTTCCCCATATTAAAAATGGCAAAAAATGCGACGCCTGAAAAGATGAAATATGATCTCAAAAAGGTAACCTATACGCAAAGCACTCAATCACTCGAACAGGAACGTTTATCCAACACATTTACGTAAGTAAAAACTGATCACGTGATGCACCGAAGGCGAAAAGAAGGCAGAAACCCAAATTTTGCGGGCTATCTTGTATGATATTCGAGGTCCGCGCTGAATTCGGCACCCCTGCAGTCGGTGACGACATTTGGCATCCCCTGCCACACATTGCAAGCTTCAGCAAAACCTCATTTTCATTTCTCTCTTTTCCCCTTTCTTTCCCCTCTTGAGCTATTTGCGACCATGTCAGGCGCAAATAGGAAATATGAGTTGCGACACATTTTTAACCGGCATGCTGTGCACAGTTGAGCGATTCACTATGGGAAAACGGCAATCAATTAAAAAAGGAATGTCGATTCAGAATAAAAAAGATGCATCATCCTAATGTGCATCGCTTTTCATCAGAGAGGGCCCAAACACACACGTTTTGGATAAGAAACTCGTCATTTTTATTTGAACTCACCTGAAACGTCCCACCAGAAACATCGACGACCGGAAAATAATTTAATTTGATAACCAAATTATGGCCGACCTTTTGACGATGTTTTTACCCCGTTTTCTCCTGCCAGTTTTTCTGTAGGGAGGTAGGTCGCAAATCGGAAAGGGTCGCTAATTAGGCACCTTACCCTATGCATTACTAAACACATGTCGCACGCAGTGTTTTGAAAAGGGAAGACTGGAGATACAAATTATGATAGAAAATACTGATAACCAAACCTTTCTATGGTAAATTGGCCCTCAAATAGCGATTTAGCGATTTAATTGCCCAACAATACGTTAACACACCGCAGCACTCCTGGCTGCCGCCGACCTGCGGCCCTGTCGTCGTCCCACCGACTCGACCCACCTCCAGCTGCTTGATGAGCTCGTCCTTGGACATTTTCGGCGCGACGGTGACGTGCAGACCCTGGCTGCGCAGGATCTCGGCACACTGCACGTTGATGCCGTCCGTCATCAGAATTCTGGATACGGGCAGCGCCATGACCTGTCGCAGGGATCAGAGGTCAGGTCACATAGGGCGCAGGTCAGGCCAGACAGACGCGGGTCATGTATAACAGAGGTCAGGTCAGACAACTGCGGGTCACATGTGGCAGAGGTGAGGTCAGACAGCCACCGGTCACAAAGGGCAGAGGTCAGGTGAGACAGACGCAGGTCCTGTATAATAGAGGTCAGGTCACATAACCACCGGTCATGTACGCCAGATGTCAGGTCAGAACTCAGAAGTGCGGTTCACATAGGCTAGAGGTCAGGTCAGAAAGACGCAGCTCGATGAAGCAGGGATCGATCAGGTCGGACAGCGGGGTCGCGGACGACATTCAGCACAATTACCATTTGCAGCTTACGGGACATTCACTTTCTACTGATAGGTGTACGTCTGATGGTCTATTAAATACAAATGCGTCTTTCCCCAACATTTTATCGTGAATTACGTAAACATACTCACTAGTATTTACGCCTTCCATAAGCACATCTACATGCACCATAAGTTAAAAATGCATGCGATGCATAACGCCGAATAGTGAACACCTATACATATTTGGCACAAATTGCAGCTCAAGTTAGGTTCAAGCAAAACTACAGTGGCGAGATGCGACCCCTTTTTGATGTGTTTCCGGTTCGGTATGACCGTTTTTGTGGCACCACGGTCAAAAGAGCTGGGACGGTTAAAATTACTGCATGTATTTCGTTTAAGAGCGTTCTAGCGTGTCTTGTCTGTTTGTTGTATTTTTTTTAGCTTATTTACAGGGCAGTTTAGGACTGTTTGAACATTCAGGAGTTCCTGAAAACTACACTACGAGAAAACAAAGCTTACAGCATGTATGAAGCAATAACAATACACATTATTTACCGTATGATTTAACAATAAACATCTAGAGAAACGGTTTCTTTAGAATTTCTGAGTCCCGACTATAATCTCCCAGCAAACCAATCAACCCATACTGTAACATTCACATCCGGCTATCAATAACTGCAATAAATTTAAGTTTGCATTTCACTCAACTTTTGATATGCTGTGTTTACTTTGACAGTTTTAAGAAGAAGAAAAAATGTGGCTACAATTAAGGTCAAGGACAATTTTCCGACCAAACAGTATCATAAACCCATAGAAAAACAGCTCACATTTTAAATACAATTATACCTGACGTCGTAAGTCGAACAGTTAGAGCCTTAACCATTATCCCATTTAGAACGGCTATCGAAAGCTAAACATGTCCGCAAAACGG
Organism: Amphibalanus amphitrite; assembly: GCF_019059575.1. Classification (NCBI taxonomy): domain Eukaryota; kingdom Metazoa; phylum Arthropoda; class Thecostraca; order Balanomorpha; family Balanidae; genus Amphibalanus; species Amphibalanus amphitrite. The sequence goes on along the minus strand of NW_024881543.1, from coordinate 1,504,686 downwards.
ATCTGTCAAACACAATTCAGCAAACATTCAGATACAAAATGAATATTTAGTTGATCGATATCGAGCGATCATCTGACGCAGCTAAGTGACGATGGGTACGTCAGCACTGATGACCGACACCCGGCCGTCGTCAGGTGTCACTACATCTGTCGGATGTTGATCCGAGGGCGCGGCGCCCGCGGCCCGGCGCGGCGGCCTCTGTTGACTTACGGTGCACTGGTGTGTGGGCTCAGGTGCTGCTCAGGGTCCCCCTCGCCTGTCGACAGGCCACTATACGGCTATTTTCGGCCCACTCCTGTATATATAGTGTTCCAGTCAAAAGCCGCCGCGCGACTGCAGCACCTGCCCCGCGCGGCGGGCAGCCGGCGGCGCCAGCCCCGAGCGCCGGCGGCCTACGAAACTACCCTGTCCCCCCGCCCCCACCAGCGGAAAATTACTCACAGTACGGTCCCCCCGACTGCCCACCGGCACTGTGGACCCCTGACCTCTCTGTAGGACCCTCTTGCATGTAGCTCCATAGACGAAGAACGTATTTACGGCCAAAAAGGGCACACGAATTTGGTTGGCGCTCAGGAGCACGTGCAGTGCGCGTGCTGGGCCCGCGACCCTGCTGACCAGTTCCGGCCAAGAGTGACCGGCGACCAACCCGTAATATCAAGAAATATCCAGTAATAACTGGTTATTTCTGGATCAAGTAGAGTACGGCCAACCGTCACGTCATTTGAGCTGCGAGAAAAACAGGGGAGGCAACACTGCAATAGAGCGGCACTGTCCATACGGGATTATCCTGCACCAGCATCAGGAAGCCGTTTATTCAAACAACTCTTCTCTCCGGGAACTCTACCGGACCATTTTGGAGCTGGCGCGAAAATGACGAGCAGTACAATCCAGCATTTTACTCAGAATTTGGCGTCAGCTCAAGATGTCTTATAGTCCGAAGAGCCGGTAGCTAAAACTTCCCACAACTGTGTGCGCGGTAAATGCCGACTGTTCCACACGGGAAAGGTCACCACGCAGCCGGATCCTTGAAGCACCAAAACAAATTTCTTCTTTAAGACTTGCGATAAGATTGCCTTTACCGGTGCCTTGCTTGGTAAAAGTATACACTAAGTTCGAGGGATTGTTAATCGGACCTTATATACTAATACCCCTTGCTTTATCGGATATGTAAAACGTCATATTTCCATGGGTGTAACTGCCTGCAGGGACAGGGTGGAATATCCGCACCAGTTTTTTCGGGCGCCGAAGGTGCCCTCCCCTCCGACCTTTTCTAGGACCTTCATAACGCAAACGGCGCATAGCCCATGAGAAACGTTACAAAAACGACTCTCTCACTTTCCAGGCGCCACTGTTTAACCCGCGCCCTGCTGGGGGTCCTGGATTTCCACGCCCTGCTGGGGGGGGGGGGGTGTTTGAACACCCCCCCCTTGTAACTCGGCTCTTGGGCCACGTAGCGATACGCGGAAGGCGGCGTTCGAAAGAGCGTAAAAAATAATGACGAAATCACTTCGGTCAATTTTTTGGTCAGGTCAAAGGTCAGGTCACCAGAGGTCATTGAAGGCAAAATTTCGCCGATTTCCAGGTCGAATGTCGAAAATTTCCAAGAAGCCAACGCATAGCTCGGGAACCAATAGAGCTACAGCAACGCGGAAAAGTGCATTCGATAGCCCTATAAACGCCCTTTCTGAGCAATTCTCTCAGATTTGACCTAACGTCAACGGATTTGCCTACAGGGGGCAAAAACTGCAAAAATAGCCGATTTTTTTCGGAAACAGTTTTTCTGCAATAACTTTTGACCCAAGCCTTGTACGAGCTTACTTTCACCGGCATCGTGTTCCTCTCGTCAAGACGCATCGAATGAACTATAACTTGACCTTGAAAGGTGAACTTGAAAATTTGACCTCAGGTCAAGGTCATGACCTGACCGGAAAGGGTCATGTTGCATATCAGTCGATCCGTATCGTCGAGCTGAACACATATAAGGCGTTTTCATCGCTCTAGCATGCCTCTATCAAAAGTTATTTGCGAAAAACTGTTAGATACCATTCGTGACCTAAGATGACCTCAGGGCACAAACAGGGGTCACGGACACCATTTTCATGTTCAGTGTGTCTAAACCACTTGTAATTCAGTGTTCGGGAGTGTTTATAATGTCTTTCGTCCAAAAGAGGCGCATTTCAATTTTCTCCCATTGACTTATAATGGGGAGGTCGCAAAATTGACCTGACCTTAGGTCATCGATATCAAAATTCTGAGATATACATTTTGTACATGCTATTGCTCTTAGCAATCGCTGAAAGTTTCAAAGCGATCGGTCACTCGGTGTAGCTATGACAGACATTGAAACTTTTTATGAGGTGAGGTCACTTCAAGTGACCTGGTGACCTGACCTTGAGTGACCTTGGTCTGAAATTTTCACAAAATGTGTAGAATTGATGTATGATAAGGTGTACCAAAAACGGCGGCGCGGAGCGCCGCCGTTTTTTGAGATATTCGCGAAAAACCACAAGGGGGGGTGTTCAAACACCCCCCCCCCCAGCAGGGCGCGGGTTAAGTCAAAAGGACGGCGAACTCATCTTAGAACACGAGACGTACCGATTGTCGGCAGCATGTCTTAAAAGAACACGGATGCAGTTTTTCGTAAGATGCCTAACTCGCTACGCTTGTCAATCCAAAAAATGGCCTTTCGGTCTTAAGTCCGAAAATGTTTTGCCCCACGCATCTATGAAATCACTTACCATTGAGTAGTCATATCAACTTATGCCCATTTACTTACCGAAAATTAAGTCGTACTACCGTGATCCCATTGATTCTACGATTCGCACTTTGTCGCTGGAAGAAGAGAGCCCGGGACGATCACTCGTTATTCACTCACGGTCACTGAGCTCTCGCAGCAGCACAGCCGTAGCACCAGCGCTCCCGGCCCGTTGTTCGCCCGCACGGTCCGGGTCGCACCCCAGGCGGTCAGCCCAGGTCAGCCCAGGGGCGCACCCAGGATCGGCCGGCCGGTGGGCCCAGCCAGCGGTCAAGATCATCATTTACTGAAGAATAATGGTATTCGTGTCTGCATATAAATGGTGCCCTTGCATTGAATTATACGCAATAGAATAATTAACCGTTTTGAGAAAGCATATAAATACACATAAGTAGGTATTCTGTTTTCATTTTTGGGGTCAGCACAATAGATACAATGCAATGAAGTCTAGATACAAAATCATTGCAATGATGTTTCAGTATTCCTCACCTCCTCGAGGCATCCTTCTCAGCCCAGACGTTGCAGATAAACGTAATTTAGCAATACGATAACATGGTGAAACGTAAAGCATTGCTAGCTTGATTGCACTGCTGGATTTATCCCGCAATTCAATTTTTGTGTTATAAGTAGGTCATCCTTATCGATACGTTCAACCTTGTTGCGTTCTAATAAGAACTTCTTTATTCTGTGGATTAATAGGCCGTCTTGGGTATCGACACTTTCTCGGTGGGTTCGTTGCGAATCAAAATGCATAGAATTGATTTTTCTCGGAGACGATTTACATACATATGTATTACGCAAACCGTCGCCGTTTATAAGCCATTATTCGTCAGATCAGTAGTTGTTATTATATCGCTGTCATTACCTACAAGAAAATTATGAAAATCTGCTTGATCTGTCCGTCCTTTTTTCGACCAGTCCCAGCTCCGTTTCGCGGCGTGCCTGGCTCCGCTCAGATCCGTGTGTGTGCATTGACGGGCAGCTGGAGTCATATGTCCTCCACTGACACGCACCGAGATGCCGCAGGGCAAAGGTCACGTTGGCGAGCACGTGCGCCTGCGCGGCGTCCCTCACCACTGACATAGTTATGGCAGCGGTGACCCCAGGCGGCGACAGGAGCGCCCGGAAACGGTACACATGAGCCCGGGCTGCCTGGCACCGGCGGGTGCACCCGCCGGTGTGCACCCGCCGTCCAAAGCGGCCCCATGGGGCCGCTTTGGACGGGAGCTCACCCGGTAACGGCCCGGCACGGGGGTGGCTAGCACCCGTGCTTTACATTGGTTTCGGATATGCTCACGGTGGGAGAGTCCCGTGAGGACTTCCGTCGAGACTGGCTCGTGTTTACGGCCGCCGTGAGCCGCGGGCCTGTGAGCTGAGCCGGGGGCGGCGCGGCGGTGACCCGGCCGGCCAGTCCCGGGTGGCCTGACGCAGACGACGGAGCCGTCTCCATCAGGCCACAGACGCGTGATCGCCGGCCCGGGCAGGAATTTTCCACTGCCGCACTCCTGGTCTGTCTTGTTGCAACCAGAATGGAGCTGTCTGGGCCAGAGAGCCGCGAAGGGGACTGGGGGCGGGGCTGGGGCGGCGTCTCCCGGGGAGGGGAGGGGACGGCAGAGTGCGGCCACCGCGCCGGCCCACAGCGGCCCTCAGAGCCTGTTCACTTTGTTTTGATGAGTGACGGGTAGGCGTGGATATATGGTCGTTTATCCAAACATCGCGAGTTCGCCGTTTGCTAAATGCTTAACCTCATTTTTAGCAAGGCACTTGTATAACCGGAATGATCAGCAATAATATTTTTAACACCATTTTGAGCAGGGAGCGAGTGTAGTCTATGGCTCAATAACGGTGTGAATAAAATCTAGGCCAATTCGCATGAAGGTGGAGCAAGCAGTGGCCTCTATGATAATTATACGAACAGCGTTAGTTACGTCACATATACGTAGGCGTCGCTGTTTTCACACAACATTTTTAACATGCATGCGTGAAGTATCACTATCAATTTAGTTTCCAATAGGGACCATAAAATGAAATGAACGGTTACAACAAATTTCAAAATATTTTTTTTTTGTTTTGTTTTGCTATATACTTGCGTTACAGGTAGGTAGTGTTTGCGTTCTATACGTGTTTACAGGTGTTTTATACCTGTTGTGGATAACTCTTCTGCCAATAAAACCGGCCAAATGTTTTAGGTCGAAAGACAGGTGTTCTGAAGATAACAAAACTACGTTACTCATCAGCTTTGACAGCTGCCAACAGATCACCTGTCCGATCTCTCCGAGCTCAGTTCTACTCTACTCCCGGTGCGGGGGAGTACGAGGGCTTCTGTCGCCAAACATGGTGACTAAAACTGCCACGGGAAGCCGACACGTCTCCAAGGTGGGGGTGGACGAGGCTGGCGACAAAGACAGCCTGTGTAAGAGCGCTGACAATGTCTCGGGACCGGCTAGCTACGGAAGCACCGCGTCCAGCCACTGCTCGCTGGAGTCCACTGCACCTCTGTTGGACACAGGAGCACCCCTGGCGGACACCAGCGCATCCCCGGCGGACCGCGCCGCGCAGCCCACGCCGCTCAGTCGGCACCAGATCAGACTGCTGCTCGGCCTGGCCGCGATCAGCTTTCTGAACGGCTCGATGAGCGGCGTGGTGATGCTGTTCTTCCCGGTGGAGGCGGCCCGGCGCGGCGTCTCTCTCACGGCCATCAGCGGAGCGTTCAGCAGCGCCGCGCTCGGCCAGGTGCTGCTGTACCCGCTGGTCGGCCCGCTGGCGCTGCGGGTCGGCGTCACGCGCCTGTTCAACTGCAGCGCCGCCGCCGCCGGCGTCTCCACGGTGGCGTTCGGCCTGCTCTTCTACATCCGGGACGACACCGGCTTCCTGGCCGCCTGCTACGCCATGCGGATGGTGGAGGCAGTCGGCAGGTCGACGGCCTCCGCCTGCGCCTTCACCATCATCGCCAACCGGCTGTCGCAGCGCGCCAGCTCTGCGGTGGCTCTGATGACGGCCGCCGAGACGGCCGGCCTGACCGTCACGCCGGCGCTCGGCAGCAGTCTGTACGCGCTGGCCGGCTCCGGGCTGCCGTTCTACGTCACCGGCGGCGCGCTGACTCTGATGTCTCTCGTCAATGTCAAACTCATACCGAACGTCGAGAGGGAGGACGACTCTTCTGGCGACCTGCTGTGCAGCGTCCGCGTGTTCGTCAGCTCTCGTGAGAACTGGCTCTGTATGCTGATCGTCTTCAGTTATGCCATGACGCTAATGGTGCTGGCGTCCAGCACGGCGCCGTACGCGGACGCCGCGCTGGGCATCACTCCGGCGACGTTCGGTCTCTACCTGAGCGTGGCGAACGGCGCGCACGTGGCCATCAGCTTCGTGTGGGCGCGGCTGGTCGAGCGGGCCGCCAACCCGTACCCGGTGATGGCGCTCAGCCTGCTGCTGGAGGCGGTCAGCCAGCTGCTGACGCCGCCGGCGCCGTTCCTCGGCCTGCAGCCCAGCTGGTGGCTGTTCGGTCTCGGTCTGACGCTGGTGCAGGCGTCCATAGGAGGCGCGTTCATCCCCTGCTTCGAGCTGATGCTGGCGGGAATGCTGCGCGCCGGTCTCCCTGACGACCTGCGCACGCACGCCCTCACGTCCAGCGTGTTCTGGAGTCTGAACTCGCTGGGGAAGATCGTCGGCTCGCTGCTGGCAGGCCTGCTGATGGACGCCTTTGGCTTCCCGGTGATGATGACGATAGTTGCCGCCGAGACTGGGCTGGTGATGCTCTTGACAGCCGCTCAGGCCGCTCTTAAAGCTCGCCAGTTGACGCGCTCTAAAAAGTAACATTCGCATAATGCTATGTATATTGGGGTGAATATGACGACTTAATACGCCAAAAGATCGTCGTCATTGCTCGAGGGCAAATTCTAGACCTTGTTAATACCCGAAAAGGAGAGCATTAGGTAACTAAAAAGAAACAATCAACGATATAAATATCAACGGATTTGGTACCAATCGACGATATAGGACTTTGGTAACTTGGCGATTTAGGTAACGATTGCCGATAAAAAGAAAAGAAAAACGATTTAACGCTTGAGTGACGTACTTAGCGATCACCGTTTTTTACTACCAAGGTAGGATAGGCAGCGCTAATAATGACACGAAATAATAATAGAAATCGGCATGTCCGTGCATCGTATACTTTCATGTGTGCGTCGGTCACCCGTAAATATGATAGGTGGTACATATGTTATTGTCGCCAACGATTTTCGTCTTTACTAGCCTGAAGGTCCCCGCGTATTATTTATTTCCAGGGCCAATTTGTGCTCTGTGTGCACTGCACTGGCCAGATTATTGTACATATATGTATGTTCATAAGGTTGCATCTTATATAATACATTATATGTCTCCCAGGCGCATGTTACCTCTGTTTAGTGTTTTTTACAAGGGTCAATCTCAGGTCAGATAAGAGAGTTCATTGACCCCCGACTTCCGAGCAATGGCCAGCGCCCGAAACTCCTCGCTTTTGTCGTTTTTGCTTACTCTTTTGGACCTTCCTGTAACTATGTCACCAGAACCCGGGAAGCTGAGTCATAGTTTTACAAACAAACACATCACTCATAAAGAACGCACCATACCATACCCACACTGGCAGGGCACTTGTATCATAAAGTGTTGAAATAAAAAAAGCGTTAAGATTTTTATGTGATGATGACAACTTCTTATCACTTATGCTATGATGACGTATAGCAAACCTATTAAAAAATATATCATGATGCATCCATAATTGTTTTTATGAATTTTTTTCGTAACCTTTTCTTTTATTCGCGCAGAAGCAATTGTCTTGACCTAAACCGGTGTCCATTTGAATCACACCTCACCTCCATCTTCCCTTGTAAGTTTCTGTAGGATGTCTCAAAGAAGATCCTCGTGGATGGCTGAACCAGAATTCAAGTTAACGGAAGCAACGATGCTGAGCTCGTTAAATTGTGGCGATGAGGCAAATAAGCCGCGAAATTCTGGGGAAGGGCATTTTAGCGTCGCTGGGTTGGTAAGGGAAAGGGTGGGTAATTACATGGTTTTCGCTTAATTAGCATGTATGTTATTTCAATAGATATAACTGTCGACTTTCGTTTTAGACAAATTTCATATATACACGTTTTTGACATAATAATCATATTGCACCCTGGGGTTGATGAGCCCAGATTGTAGAAATCTTCTGGCCAATTTTAATTCAAACGCTCTTGAAGAAAAAGGAATTATTTCGAAGAGCATCGATCCTCACTCAGGTAAGTGATAAACAGCAATACCTACACATAAACTGATGCACATCACAGCGTCAAACATAGGTGGCTCAAAGATCACCTGCCTATAAAAAGGTGCGTATTTTACTAGGCTAATAATGCTGATGCCAAAGCCAAGACAAAAGCTGCTTGTAATTAGGTATTATTGATAAATAGACGAAAAGATAAATAAGGTAAACGTTTATGTCAACATTTATCATTTCAGTTTGCTCTACTTTTGAGGGGTCGTTTGTGTCTAACAGCGTGCAGCATGAATACGGATTCCAACGGAGACATAACCATCGACGACTTCCCCGGAAAATGGCCTGATGGAATTACACTTCAAGTAAGAGAAAGGGTGGCGAGAAGGGCGGGAAGCATCGTCTTTCAGTCTCGTAAAGAAAGTTATGATAGTATATATTTAATCGGACCGCCTCCTCGGTATACCAGGTATTATGCACGGAAACCATGAACCGCTTAACTTTATTAAAGGGACCCTCCCACCTTAACATTAGTTTTGAGTTGAGATAGCCAAGTTTGCGGCCAGGCTCAGAAACCACCATTTATCCTGGTCGCAACCCCCGCAGCTTTATGGTGTTCAAGAAATTTCTTCCCTTTACTTGCAGGGTGGGACCAGCGTGGTCCCTATCTCTTAACCATTACGGGAATCTGATGACGTCATCAGGCTTTCGAACGTCCGTTAAATGTTTGACTAAAACGTTTTGTAGCACGCGGTGGTATATGCTGCTTTGCGCGCAACAAATGCCGCACTTTCAAATAAAGTCGCTAGGAACAGCGGAGATCCCAAAAAGTAAACAAAAGTAAAAGTCTAATATCTTGAAAACCGGTGAATATTTTTCGATGAAATTTGGTAGATATTCGTTTTTGCTCTTTCTGAACCGAGCGACATCACTTTCATGCCAATTCATTAACTTTTTTGAAGGTGGGAGGGTCCCTTTAATTTTTCGCTCCATTTCTTTGCGTTACATTTGGAAAATGCTGTGAAAACTATGATTCGGAGTGAGTATAGCATCATAGGCTATAAGAGTGCGTATGACTCTCCCCAATCCACGCGTATGTAGTCATGGGTATGTACGGCTGCCGATGGCCGGCGGCGCGGCGCTGTGCAGAGTTCCCGCAGAGGAGTGATGTCGCCCCGTTGACCGCCCAGTGACGGCTCGGCTGATCGGCCTCGGATCAGGTGCTGGAGTCAGAGCTGGCCGACCGTGCTGAGGACGGGCCGAGCGACGAGGGTGCCACGGACAGCCAGCAGACTCCGAGGACAGCCGGACAGGACAGGCAGGAGGGCGCGGACACGCAGAGACAGAGCGGCCGGCAGGGCAGCAAACGGACTCGGGAGGACGACAACGGGCGGGGTGGTAAACGAACCCGAGAGGAGGACAGCGGACAGGGCAGCCCCACCGGCAGCCGGCAGCTCAGCCAGCACAGCGGGAAGAGGAGCAGAGACGGCGACCCGCCACGGAGCAGAGACAGCGACCCGTCACGGAGCAGGGACAGCGACCCGTCACGGAGCAGAGGCCCGGAGCCAGCGATGACCGTCCGGGTGGACCCCGCTCCCGCGGCGTCCTGTGACCCGACGGCAGACCAGGGGCGACCGGCGGGGGAGGCGCCCAGCCGCGGCGGCAGCGTCACCTGCAGCGAGTGGGGCGAGTTCTGCCGCATCTGCCACGAGAGCGGCGAGAAGTTACCCCTGGTCACCGCCTGCCGCTGCACGGGCTCCATGCAGCACGTCCACAACGTGAGTACACACCTGGGCGCTTGTTGGATCTTATCTATTTGTCGCTCCTGGCGCAGATCAAGCAATGTATTTTGTGTTTTAGTGATTCAGCTTTTAAGCCACCTCTTTTTAACTTCTGACTGCATACGCATGCGTATCCAATCAGCATAAGGGAAAAATACCTGCCTAGCATCAACATGAATCTTTATTGTCACAGGCTGTACAATGTACAGTATGTCTAAAAAGAATGTACCGTCGCCACTACGTGGCGCTGGTGTCGCGAGCCGGTAGTTGGCTGAATCCGCACCAGACCACACATTCCCAAGCGCTAGGTGACAGCTGCCCAGCGGCCGGTAGTAGCGTAAGCCCGAACCTTCGTGACACGACCCCGGGGGGGGGGGGGCGGGGCGGGCGGGGCAGCGCGTATAGGGAGGGGTGCTCCGGCAAGCTGGCAGTTGTCGCGGCCAAAGGTCAAGGGCCAAGGGGTCACACACCAAGCGAACGGACGCTGATGTGGGTTCGTGGGGATCATGAACTTGTGTGTGGTAGGTGCGTCTTGCGATGCACGGGTGATACGCCAGGTCTAAACCAAAGGATTCAGGGAGAGCTGAAGAAAAACACCTGGTCAACTACGGCGAATAATGGTGCTGAAAAGTGGAAAGTATGGGTCAATGCAAGCCTTCATGACTATAAACAACTTTTTTGAGGACGCAAAGGCCAGCATTGAATAACGATATCCGGATCGAAATTAGCAATGATTTATAATTACATGCCGAACTAAGAGCGCTGCAATTCCCTCCTAGTAAATTGTCAAGTCGGATTATACCTGCACTTGAATTAAACTATCCTAAATAAAATTGTTAATTAACTTTCTAACACTGACGTTCTTTATCATACGATAAGTATGGGGTTAACCAAGATTCAGCATCTTCCGCGTTCAAACAATCACCTGTAAGGCTAGAACATTAATGGCCAGGTAAAAACATGGTCGGGATTTGATTAACCGGATAAGAAGTTGATCTTTTTAGTCGGGATTTGATAAGTCGGATTTTTTTACGCCATCCGCATTTTTAAGTCAAGTCAGGTCACTGATCTATGACGTCATAAATGAGCAGTCCTAAAATGAACTATGTGAAACTGTCCAAAACTGTCCTAAAATGAGCATTTTAGGACTGTGTGCACAGTCCTAAAATGTTCCAACTTCGCAACACCCTCAGTGCAGAGCTTTCGTAGGGAGATAAAACTTACAGGATCTTATAGTATGGTCGAGAGGTCTCACAACTTGTATAAATGTATATCTCGGATTTTCTGAAGGGTCGCCTGAGATCAGGTCGGTCTCTCACCCGCATTAAAAGTCAGGTGGAATATGGAAATTGCTAGTTTGGTCCGGAAATGATATACAACTATCTCAAATTCTCAAGCACACGGAATCGTGATTTCATGCGCTCCTTGCAAGGTCTGATGCTTCAAGTTTGCTTTGTTGATCTTGCGTGACGTCATTTATCACGTAATTATGGCTATCAGTTTTTCGTCAATAACTCCCGATCAACTAAAGCTACCGAGTCGACAAAGCCACTAATGGACATGAAAAGACCTGCCGAATCGATTGATATGCAATATGACCTCCTTTGACCAGCTTCGTGACCTGACGGGCTGTGACCTGACCTTGGCCCGAGGTTAACACCTTAACTCTCGCCCGTATTGGTGTTTTTCCAGCCGCAAACGTATAAAGGGGGGTCCGTTGGACCCCCCCCCTTGCCGTTTCGCCCCTGATCGAGCTAGAGCTTCGCGGAAAAAAAAAACGAGCGTGTTGGCCGTGACGAGAGGAAGCCGATGATACCCAATTTTCATAGGTCATCGGCTGACCTTCCAGGTCAGGTCAATGACCCAAAAGTCGGAAAATCGGGACCTGTTAGAAGTCGTAAAGCGTGGCTGCTATGGGGTTTTCGGGGTGCCGATCACGAATATCATGTTAGTTTTGATCACAGATGATGTCTTCATTCATTTAGGCCAGGTTGGGTCAGGTCAGGTCAGGTCAACCAGTAAGGGTATTTGTAGTAGGTGGCAACCGCCTCTGACAGCTTCGCAACATGTTACGAAGGCACCAAAACTACTTCGTAAATGTTCATATGGCTGCTAAATTCGAATTCAGCTCCTAAAACTGGCCCGGAAACATGTAAAACTCGAAAAAGTGAACCGAGGTCATCAAAGGTCAATGACCTGACCTGACTTTCCGGTGACATTGACACCCACCCTAATGCGTGGAAGCAACATCATATCCCATGTTTGAACGCTTAAAACCACGAAAAGACTGCAAACGCGCCGCTAATGCGAGCCGACATACGCCGAAACGCGATTCCGGCTAAACATGGTCTCGAAAAGTAGGTCACAGGTCAAAGGTCATTAAGGTCAGGGTCATGACAATTTCAGGGTGGGTGTAAAATTGATTAACGCGAGGGTACTGAAAGTTTCGTCGCGATCAGCCGCTTTTTACGCGAGTTATTCGTGAAAAACCGAGGGAGGGGGTCCGTTCGACCCCCCCCCCCACCCCCTATACGGGCGAGGGTTAAGTTGATCTCACCCGAAGAAAAACTATACCATTCGACACGCCTGAGCTAGACAAACACGATGCTGCTAAAATCGCGGATCTGCGATCATTTTTAGCGAAGTTATTTACCAAAAACCGAACCTGTGCCTTGGGCCACTTGACCTGACCTCCTAAGTTATCGGCTGACCCTGGTCCTTAAATCGGAGACCAATCGCTGCATTTCGTAACGACGCACACGATCGTTTCTTTCGTGAGGCTCTAGCTCAATTAGGGGCGAATCGGCGAAGGGGGTTGTTTCCTCACTTCCAACCCCCAACGCCCCCTCGGTATTCAGAAAACCTGAAGGTTCGGTGAGGGTTAAAACGTTGCTCCTGGACGAGGAAGAAATGTAAAAGTCAAAGCTCTATAGACGTCCTGTAAAAGTGGCCATAATAATAAATTCGTTAGAAATAAAATGCTTTTTAAACGACTTCCTCATATAAAATCGGGTGCTGGGACCAATCTTATAAACGCTTTAGAATGGACAGGGCGTCACTGGCTAAAGTTTGGGTGCAGAAAACGGCTATTACCTAAATGCAAAATGGTTTTCATGCATTTCAGTCAATTGTATATTGTCGGTCCCAGTGGCCGAGCTGAAAAAAATCGGTAGTGTTTTGCATCTTTTACGCCCTAAGAAACTACACCATCTATCGAAGTGGGCGGACTTATTTGAATGGGAGGGCGCATTATGCACGAATCGTGTGCTTTCGTTTGTTTTGGACTGTATTTTACCACATCCACTGCTGGTATTACTATATTAATATTATCCAATGCCGTGAACACGACAGCATTCCATTTATAAGATTGGGCCAATGGAGTCGCACCCCGCGAGCTCGGTTTTCCGCTGGGCCGCTACAGGCCAGGAAGTCGGTCTTCGCCTGAGGGCAGGACAAAGGTCAGCGAGGGAGCGCGGGGTCAGCCAGGTATCGCCCAGTGCCGAGCGGATGCCGCTCCCTCCCCTCTCTTCCCCTCTTCTCCCCTCCCCACCTCGGTATAGATGGGGAGGGACCGAACTGCCAATGACATGCGAGCGGTCAAGGCCGCTCGCGCAGCAGCGACCCTGGCGGCCGGGTGCCGCAACTGGGATTCAGCCAAGTTACCGATTCGCCTCCTGTGGGAGAGCCAAACCAGGGGACATACTTTTTAGATATACTGTACAGGGAACTTCATGGCGCTTATTTTGCTTGACATTAGCATGAAATATCACTTTATTTTAAAGGCTTCGGTTACTTGAATAAATGAGGAGTCTGAAAATCCAGTTCCAAACATTTTGTGGAGCGTACTGAACTGGACAGGGCGTCCCCGAGCCGTTTTCTGGCGAGACGTGTATTGCGGCGCAGTTTGGTGTACTGCGGTACAGTCTACCTGCCAGACGCCGACAGGCTGACTGAATAGGCTGTGTGTGAGTGTGACAGCTCTAAACAGACTCAAACAATCAATGGCGGGCTGACGAAAGCAGTAGCGCCTTCCTGTCTCATCCCAGCATAAACTTTTGTCATCAAACTTGATGCCAATCCTTTGATTCCTTGTGTCAAAAGATTGATACGGGGATTAGCGGTCGTCTACAACTTTTATGGTCTTAGTTCTGGTAAAACCCAAGTTTTTAACCACTCCTACCGCAAAAGCAACGGGTGGCTGAAGAGGACTCTGTGTATGGATATGCCTCAGCTGCCCGAATCTATGCTTCAGTAATCATTTTGTGTCACTTTATTGATCGTTAAAAAAACGCTTATTTTTTTACAGGAGTGTCTGATTCGCTGGATCCTGAGCTCGTTCAACACCCATTGTGAGATCTGCCTGCACAGATATCGGATAGGCACCACAGGTGAGAACAAGCCCAGTTGCTCACTTTTTATATCCTTACTTTCTATTCATGATTGTTCAATAGTCTAGCTATAGGGCCTTTGCTCTTCGCCATTCCTGGCTTATTTCGATCGATCCACCCATTCAGCACGGTCCCGTGTGTGTGTCTGTGTGTCTGTGTCGGTGTGCCTGTGTGTACTGTGTACGGTGGCGGCAGGGATGCGGATGCCGCACCTCTGGAAGCTGCCGGTGACGGACGGCGTCGAGCGCTACCACATGCTGCTCTGTGTGGTGGCGCTGGTCGTATTGGCCGGCGTCATCTCCTTCCTCATCTATGTCAGCACGGACGAGGGCCGCGAGGCGCGCACCTACCGCAACAGCCCGCTCGGTCAGTGCTGCGCTGCTGAGAAACACTGACAGAGACAAACACACATAGACAAACACCGAGAGACAAACATACAGAGATAAACACCAACAGCCCGCTCGGTCAGTGCCGTCAGCGCCACCGACATGTACCGAGAGACAGAGACAGACAGTGACTGAGACAAACGCCAATAGCCCTTTCGGTCAGTGCCAGCGACAAATAGGTACAGACAGAGACAAGCGCCGATCGACGGCAATAAACAGCCGCAGACAGCGATTAAGTTTTGTTTTTTGCTTAGGTCTTTCTTCCAGCCACAGACTGAACACATACTTTTTGGCGCCACCCGCTCACCGAACGCTTGCACAACTTTGTAAGGGGGGATGTATACTTGTATAGGACCACACAACCTATTGCAAAACACATGACCTTACAAAACCAATTGCAAAATAAGCGACTCTCTTTACAGTGCCAGTTGCAAAACAAGCAATCCTCCTTACAAATCCAATTGCAAAACACGTGACCCTCTTTACAAAACCAATTGCAAAACATGTGACCCTCTTTACAAAACCAGTTGCAAAATAAGTGACCAGTTTCACAGAATCAAATGCAAAACACGCGATCCTTTCAATCCGCGTGACTTAGCATTATCAGTGAGCACTTTCTACATGCAATATGCCTACCTTGTCCCTCTATCACCATCCCTATACTCATCTCTCCCTTTCATCATTTCTTTCCTTAAGAGGAAATTAATCAGTATTAATTAAATAAATCATTGTTAATAATCATTATATCAATTTCCTTAAGGAAATTAATTAATCCTCTCCCCTCCTGATATATACCTGACCTCGTCATCCTGACCCTTGACCTAGTCTTACTGACCTCACAATTATTTTGGCCCATGACCTTGTCCTCCCCAGACCTCTGATTCAGGACTTCGTCCTCTCCTGCCCCTCCCCCTTCCTGACCAGTGACCGTCCTATGGCCGTCCTCCTCCCCTTCTCTGACCGTTCTAAAACCGTGTGCCTCGCTGACTGTCCTCCGACCGTCCTCCTCGCCTTCCATGACTGTCCTCTGACCGTCCTCTGATCGTCCCCTGACCCCTTGAGTGTCCCCCTCTCATCTGATTCCTCCTTCCTTTCGCTGACCGTCATCGGACCGTCCTCCTCCCCCTCTGACCATCTTCTGACTGTCCTCCTGAATCCTCCTCCCTTCCGCTGACCGTCCTCCTCCCTCTCTCTCCCTCTCAGCGCCGGCGCTGTATGCTGTGTACGCCGTGCTGGGACTGGTCTGTCTGGGCCTGGCCACCGCCGAGCTCCACTACACCGTCTGTCCGCTGATCGAGCGGTTCCGGCTGACCAACATGAACCTGCTGGTGGTGCCCTACGACCCGGAGCAGGGCAGTCTCGACTCGCTGGATCGGATCAGCGCCGAGTTCGTCACCGTGTGACCGAGGAGCCGCCGGTGGTGTCATCTATAAACCCGGTGTGGACATGTCGACAGGACGGCGCGCGACAGGTATGGGGCGGACGCTGCTGTCAGACCGGTGTCTAAAAGCTGGCGCTGACCGTCCATTGGTAGCAATAAGCCGGCGGAAGCATGCCTCTGGCGCTGTCCTGACTAAATGAGAGCCTCATATCGGCCACCAAAGACGACCGTCTTTACTGCCACCTCGCTTCCACAGTAGCGCAAGAAGATACGCCGTTCTGTTCTACGGCGGCTCCCACTGTGGTCTACGTACCGATGAAGCACCCGTGACTAGAGTGGGGCCTGCACGACTGACACCATCACATAACATGGCAGCCGCCGGGCGGGTCGAAACGAGGTCAAACATCCACCAATACAATCGGGAAATTCACGCAAGTCGACAGAGAAGCGGAAACGGCTAACTTTTGTGATACGTGGAATGAGCATTGACCAATTAAGGGCTGTTCGTTTATAGAGATACGTGTGAAGGCGACTGTTTTTGTACACTATACATACATGGTCGTAGCGCCTATGATTGGAACAAAATGAAAAAAACATCTAAAAATATATCGGGGATTTGGACTTCTTGATGGTTTGATGCAGATCAATTGGCGTTTTGCCTACTAAAAACCAAACGCACTTTTACTTCTAGACTATTTTCTTTACGGACCATTCATACAATTTTTTTTCTGAATTCTCATTTATATTATGGTGCATTGTATGCGAAAGCAATGGAACACGTTTCTAACTCATCAAATATATTTTGTGCTACTTCTAGCCTCAGCTAAAACATAAACAAATAAATTCCACCGAAAACGTTCCTATAGTCATGATGCAAATTATCGGGCAGCTTATTGATAAAGCAGCCCGAGGGAAAGGAACAAAATGCTTCCACAGTATATCAAATGTTTTTAACTGACATAGAGCTAAATCAAACAGAAACTATCATAGTACACAATTCCTCTAGTCTACTGAAAACATTCTCCAGTCATGTTCCATGTTTGTTCAGTCGGCCGTCTCAGTAAGGCAATATAGACAGGTCATAGTCAACATATTTGTGTCTGGTTTATGAATATTTACATGAAGGAAACTTAAATGCACTTCGAAAACGAAAGCGGTTTAATGCATGAAACTAATTTGTAAACGGCAAGCTTTAGTAAGCCTCACTACCTGTGGATGTTTCATAACTCTCCCAGCCGGTCGGTCTAAGCGTCTCTCATTCCTCGTTCTTGATTTCATCACCGGTTGACTCCGAAGTACCCTCAGGCTCGGCAGCGTCGCTCTCCTGTTCCCCGCCTGACGGCGGAGCGGTGTACTGGGCTGGCTCTGGGGGCTGGTCCTCTGCGCCGGCCACCTCCGCCCCCGGAGAGTCCTCAGCGTCCTCCGGAGCGGCGGACGGCGGTTTTGAGGAACCCTCAGCGGTCTCCTGCTCAGTGTCGGGACTAGTCTGCTCCTGCTGCTCTGACGGCGGAGTCTCAGCGTCCGGCTGTGTGGGCTCCGTCGCCGTCTCCGGGATCGGTGCGATCCCCACTCTTGCTTCTTCGTCCTCTTCATCGGACGAGGATGAGAAGGCGTCCTCTTCCTCTGGGAGGACGGGCTTCTCCGCGTCGTCCACTGGCTCGGGCTCGTTCTCGTGTCGCGCGTAGGCGAGCAGCAGCTGCTGACGCTGCCGGCGCCGGCACAGCAGCATGGAGAGGAAACGGTGCGACAACAGACCCTGACACACGAAGAACACCACACCGGTGGCCGCATTCAGTACCTGGGAACAAACAGACTGGTCAGACGCGGGGCGGCGTGAGGCTGCTCGGGACGGAGCTTTGGAAACGTCCAGGGGATGGAGCTAAACTACCTACTTGCTGACTAATCGTAAAACTTGAATGTGGCAACGCTATAATAGCTAGGTAACTGAACGTCTTAAGCTTATCATAAATGTAAAAACAGGATAATAAGCTGCCAGAGCTCGTTGAGGGAATCCAGAACCAGCAGCAGGTAGAAAACCCCCTCCCTGGCTCTCACCCTGAACAGCGGATAGAAGGAGGGCCAGTCGTCGAGCGCCTCCAGCCGCAGGTAGGCTAGCACGCCCGCCGCCCACGTCACCGCAAAGTACGGCGAGAAGAAGACGTAGCCGTGACACATGCTGGCGTGGTCGATGGCCATGATCTGCTTACGCAGCTGCGGCGTGGACATGTTACAGAGGATAATGCAGGAGCCGATGACGCTGATGAACACGCAGAGCGCCATGGGCGCGAGGAAGATGAGCTTGACGTCCGTCTCCCAGCCCATCATGCACTGCGGGTCGTCTCCGTATCGGTGGATCTCCGTGCCGAGGGCGTATCCCAGCGAGACCAGAGACAGGCCTGGGGACGGCGCCGGGCGCGGCGTCAGGAGAGGATTTCAGCCGGTGAACGCTGTCCGGGGAACTGACGCAGCTAGACAGTCAGGCTGCTAGAGCTGTACGATACAATAACGGGTGATGTCGGAGAGTGAGCTTGTTGAGTGTGATTTAGGCAGTCATAAACCTTATCATGGTATCACGCTCAAGAATGGAGCAATGCAATTGAACTATTTACCACAACTGCGAGTTACCAATAGCCATCCAGTTTTATCATCATGGCCTGAGCGCGTCTCACCGAACGACAGAGCGACGTAGCTGCCCAGCTTGCCACCCACGACGCCGAACGCCAGCGCCCGGAAGCAGGCGTACCCCTCCGACGCCACCATTCCTCCGGCGGCCAGATAGGCGAACTGGATGAACGCGGCCGCAGTGGTGCAGCTGTGGCGACTCTGGCGCACCGTCTCGCGGTCTGACTCCATCATGGCGCAGTGGCCGGCGACCAGCAGCAGGGCGGTCACCATCCGGATCTGGTGGAACATCTCCCACAGAGAGCTGCCGGGAGAGAAGACCACGGAATTAGGTGACGACACGAGCGGCAATGAGTCTCATCAAAGTAGTAAGTTACATACTGGATGATAAGGAGACCGTCCAACTCCGTATCTGAGAGAGGAACATGTCAATGAATGAATGCATGTCTTCTTATCAGGTATCCAAGTGTTAAGATGACTGAAGAACACCCATCTTATTTCCATGACTTACTCATTCTTCCATACGATGAAGGCGTACAACAGAAGGAGAATAATTGATATCGCGCTCAGCATGTCTTTGAATAGCTTCAGCCACTCACTGTCGATCTCGACTATCTTCGGCTCATCCTGGTGGGGGAAATAACAAACAAGTGAAACGTCTTCCAAGATCTCAACCTTCTGAACTCGCAACAGTAGCTATACGGAACAGAAAGAAACATCATGCGAAATGATAATAGAAATGTCGAGGACCCCTTTTAGCCGAGTTTTACGAAAGACGCGATAAAGATATCCACAAAACCACAATCTACGTCGATTTCTCATCTTGATCTAAGCTGTCTTAGTCTGAACGACCTTCAAACTCCTCCAGTTTAGCGTCTCCATCACCTTTTCGGCGACGACGGCGTACTGTCCGATGACCTTGCAGGCGCACTTGGTGAAGAAGTCGTTGGTCTCGAGCACCACGCAGCCCGTGGCGTCCCACTGGCCTCGGCCGTCCAGTGCATCGGCGTTCCACCATACACAGTGGCGACGGAACACCTGGGCAGACACAAACACCATGCGTTAGATGCACGCTTGAAGACGCTCATACAATAAATTCACTCACAGGCAATGTATAATCACTCAATAATCAGCCCAGTGCATCCACAAACGTCCACAGTCGTCAGATTTTTACAGTCCCAGAACCCTCAAAGTCCACAGTCCACTCCATAGTCCACAGTCTGCTCCACACTCCACAGTCCACACTCCACAGCCCACCCTCCCGACTCACATCACTGACGATCTCGTTCTCGTGGAAGAGCGGCCCCCGGAGCGCCGGTTTGGGCTGTCGGTGCCGGTGGGCGGTCCGGACGGGAGACCGGCGCAGGTCGTCGATGGTCGGCAGACACTCGTCGGTGGGCTGCTGGTTTCGCGTGGCCATCAGACGCAGTGACAGCACGGCGCCGTCAATGTCCAGGTACTGGGCCTGCTTGGTCTTGAACTCTCTGAGAGCGGCCACACGGCGAGGGTGAGGCGGCGGCACATTATATGGGCGGTAGGGGAAATGAATGAAGTATAGCGGGACGAAGATAATTTTGTGTGCGAGCATTACGTATTTAACATGACATATAACGGCAAAGTACAATAAGGGCGTGCTTAGTTGATACGCTCAGGAGTTACAACAAATGTGTAATTAGGAGTTACATAATCATAAATGTTCACTATAAATGTAACAACACAAACCTAACAACTTTAATCTGCATACATAATCATCGACAATGCAATGCAACCGATGTCGCTCATAGTGAATTCAATAAACAACTGCGTCACATGAAGCCTTCAATTACAAGTACCGCCGCGCTGATGCGACTGGAGCCCGTTACACTCGACACGACACCAGTGCAACACACTGCGGGCCGTCCGGGGCATCTCACCTGCGCAGGAAGCGTTTGGGCGTGACGTCCCCGTAGTTGTCGTACGTGCTGAAGACGGTGCTGATCAGGGCGTCCTCACAGCCAGACTTACGGAACACCACCGTCGGCACTGGCCGGGCAGAGGTCAGAGGTCAGGGGTGGGGGCAGAGGTTAGGGGTGAGGGCAGGGGTCAGGGGTGGTGACTGGTGACAGAGGTTCGGGGAAGGTCAGGGGTAGGGGCAGAGGTCAAAGGTGGGAGTAGAGCTCAGAGGTGTGAGCAGAGGCCAGAGATGGGGGCAGAGGTCAGAGGTCAAGTTAGATAAGTCAAATAAGAGGTCAAGGCTAGTTCAAAGTTCAGATGATCATGACAAAGGTCAAGTTAAAGATGAGTTTAAAGGATGGATCAGCGTTTAAATAAAATTTTAACGCATTAAATGCTTTATAAGCAAGACAGAACCGGTCTGCAAGAAATCAACGAAATGACCCACGGGCTTGCGAGTCGCCAGGCCACTCGTTGCCACTGTGGATTTCGCGTGAATCGCGTTGAGCGATTACTATGGGCATTATCACTTATTGGCTATTGCATCGCTTATGACCTCCCATATACTCTAAATTGCTGTATTTGAGGACAAGCTTTTGATATGCCTTTTCCCGGAAAACCTTCCCTGCCAGCTCCCTATAATCACCGCCCCGCGGTCTCACTCTGAATGCTGTCGAGCCGGCGCGGGTTGTCGCTGGGAAGCGGCGCCATCTGCTCCTGCCGCAGGCTGTCCACGCTCCGCTGCTCGATGTACATGTCCACGTTGGCGGAGGGTTTGTGGACGAACATGTCGACTAGAGAGCCGTTCACCACCTTCGGCACCATGCTGGTCACCGAGGACAGCGCGTACATCTCCAGACGGTCAATCATGTCCGACGACTCTGACGGAGTAGAAAAGAAACGGACGGCGATTTATTATAGCTCTAACCTTTTACAAAATAAACTTAACGCCAGATCTAAAAGGCAGTCTAAGCATAAAGAAGCGGTGAGAATTAGGTGATGGTGAGTGGTTAAAAGAGCACAATACTAAAACATCGTATGGTTGAGAGACGTACATACATTTCATATCGACAAGCAACATACCGCCATCTAGTTGGACTTCCTCCTTCAGGATCTTCTGCTCGCGTTCCTTTTTGTTATTCTGTAGCTCGATTCCCTTCCATTTATTGTGGTGCTTATTTTCGAGAAGTTGAGAAGCCAAGTTCACCAAGTTCTGGGGGGGGGGGGGGGGGATGGAGAGGCAAGATTAGAATCAAAAGTAATGCCGTCATTGAAAGAGTAGTAAGTTGGTGAAAGGCATCGTCCAGAACTTATGTAATAGTGCAGTGATTTTCAAGATTAAGTCATGTGACATCAACGAAGAAACACAACGTAACCCCAATTGAGATAGTATCAACTGTAAGGGAAATTGGCTCAGCCTCATATCTTTTTTTTTTTGCTGGAGACATAATGTTAGAACCAGCTACAGCACCCTACTGCTCGGTAAACGTAACCATATCCACAGCGGCGCGAAGGCGACGGCGACGTACCATGAAGGTGTTGAGCTCCTGTTCGGTCTGGTTGGGCTTCACCACCTCCGGAGCCGTCATGGTGAATAGCAGGTCGGCCAGCACGTGCATCTTGGAGATCTGGCCCTGGGTGGCCAGCCGCAGCGCAGCCCTCGCTGCAGGGGCGCGCAGGGTGTGATACAGTGAAGTTATGGTGCGGGCTTACCACATATAGTTTTGGAATGAGGGAGCCATTTCTGAGACATTAGCTGTGCGTTTTTTTTTAGGCTCAGCGATACGGTTCATCACACACACGCTCGATTTTTAAATTTTGAGATTATCGCTATTCATTGCTATCAGTAGGCATAAGGTTTCCGGTTGCAGAGAACCTACCATCTTCATCCTCCTCCTCTTCTTCCTCCTCTTCTTCCTCATCTTCTTCCTCTTGCTCCGGCTTTTTCAGCGAGCTGAGCGGATTGTCGATGGACTTCTCCGGATTATCGACCATCTTGCTGGCGATCGACACAGCCACCGACTGCTGATCTGGATCGGTGAGGTCCACTCCGCGCAGAATATCGGCGAAAACCTCGGCGGACATGCCGGCGTAGTCCTCCTCTGTGGCGACGGAGGCGAAAACGAGTCAGTAACGGAAAGTCAGAACCCCGAGGGACTTAGAAACAACCGGCAAAGTCCCTCTCTGACTGAATACCAGCACAGGTTCTGTGTCACTTATTAGATAATCAGTGGGAGAGCAGAAGCCGCCCTAAGGAAATACCGTCAGATCCCACCTACCCAGTCCTCCGATAAAGAAGATGGTCTCGTTGGTGAGAAGAGCTCTCTTCCAGAGCGCTATCTCGTCAAACTCGCAAGGACAGAAGTGACTGTAGTCCGAGTCAGCGGAGGTCTTGTGACAGCCCACCTGTCAGCGGGACGAATCAGAGTGTCAACAGTCATAAGACGTCCTGTGCCTGACAGGTGACACATGTGGAGTCATTTGGATACTGACAGTGACAGGCATTACGCCACACTACTCAATGGACGATGCATCTGATTACTGAGCTATATCCACAACGGCGCGGTATCTTTTTAGCTCGGACATCTCTCTGATTCTCTCGGTATACACCCGAGTGGGATATCTGCATTTCGCATTCTGTATTACGATAGGAAATCAGATTATTCGGATATCAGTCGAGCCAGAAAGCTATCATGACCGCAATCCTTTTGCACTTTGCCACCACCATTAACTCGGAATTTCTATTTAGCGCTATCATCATAAATGTTAGAGATTCCTTTCAGCACTCTCCCCACAAACTCGGCGTTCCCCCAGTTCACTCTCACCATGAACTCTGGCGGGTCGAGCGGCGGCTGCGCTGTGGTGTTGGGTGTCTGTCCGTGGATTACCATAGCCGCCGGCTGCTGGTTAATGTACAGCTGGAGGCCGGTAAACTCCTGTTCAGAGCCGTTCTGGGCTGGCGGCCTCCAGCGCACACCTGGAGAGGGCACAGGTCACCGGAGGTCAGCGCAGGTCACCAGGGGGTCATCGCGGGTCATATAAGGTCACTAAAGTAACCTACATAGAGGTCACACCAGCGCACAGGTCAGTAAAGATTGACCAAGGCTCAGCTAAAAGTTAAAACCGTCACAGATCAACACCACACGGTCAGTGATCGCTACGAGATAAATGCGAACTTAAAACAGCTTACACGTATAATCGATATGATCAATGTTTACTCTGCCCAAATTGTCTGACTCATCATGTCACAATAAAATTAGGAACTCGTCTAACCGATGTTGTTCCAGGTGTTGTTCGGTAGAAGTCCGATCGTCTCGACGCGCCAGAATTTGTTGCCGGTCGACACCAGGGCCCCGAGGACCATTCCCTGTAGGTAGATGGCAATACCGGGCGACGCCTCATCTCCGCCTGCGAATCAGCAAGGATTACCGTGTCGAACCGTCTAGACACCACCGATTATGCGCAAAACCTTATTCCCGCTAGAAAAGAAATCATTTACACATACATGCACAGTGCCTAAATTCTTTTGTCATTGATTGAGACTCTCTTCACACATATATAATTTGTGATGCTTTCATCTTAAGTCATGCTACATTTAAAATTACAGCAGTAACATAAAAACACCAGTTTACCAGTTTGAGCATGTCTTTCAAAACAGATTTAAGCGCGACCTCGTATGGAGCCCTGTCACCTCACAGCTCTGTACCGTTTCCCCTGTAAGCGATGCACGGCAGCGTCCCACCTGTGCTGACGAGATAGCGGTAGGGCAGACCCTCACGCGGCGTAAACGCGTCCGAGTCGAAGCTGCACCGGTGCCACAGACTGAACGAGATGCCGTTGGCGCAGGTGGACGGATCGTGCACGCACGTGTCGCCCTCTCTCATGAAGCTCGCATGGCGCATGCACTGCCGATTGGGGAATGAGCAATTTAAGTTCATAGCTGATGATTGACAATGTAAGCTAACAATTATAATTTTATGGTGCTGATAAATTAACATTAGCTCACACCTTAACGACCCTCCCTCTGGCCTCTACACGATAGAGTGGCCCACTCACCGAGTCTCCGGGCAGTGTGACCGAGGACCGGAACCCGAACGGTCCGTTGCCGAGGTCGAACCCTCCTCCGGCGGGCACCACGGACGTGTTGTGTTCGATGGTCCCCCAGTAGTAGTCAGTCGTCACCGGGTACCGCACGTCTGAGGGACAAATCAAAAGTGGTTTTAATTTTGTGATGATGATTTGCGTGAAAAAGTCGTTAACAAATGACACCAAAAACGAAGGTAAATTTTATCCTTAAGGACACAATGAACATAATAAATCACAGTCATCGTCATTAAACGGTCGACGGTACCATTCCGACCTCTGACCGATTATTAGTGACCACTGGCAACATTAACGACTAATGGCAGTGCTAACGAATTGTAACTTATGTTTAATAGTGGTAACTAATAACTTATGATATAAGTTACCATTTATTGATAATAAACTAACTATGTAATGGTAACGTACCGACCGGCGGCGGCGGTGGAAGCACGATGCCGTCGTACGGGATCGTACCTGAAACACACACTACACCCGCTCGCAGAGTTAGACTCTGCCTGTGTCGGATGTGAGCGAATAAAGATGGTAACAACATGACACACGAATACAGCGAGACTACATATAGGACGGGGTTGGAAGGTGAGAGAGTGAGCGCTGGAGCGTGAGCCGGGTGAGGTATTGGTGAGAAGATGATGTGAGCTTCATTCATCCCATTCATACCGACATAACTTCACACAAAGTTCACAGACACAGTGTGTCACAGACACGTTAGTCATGACACAATGTCAATGACAAATCAGTTTGTCATTAGAAACAGGTATGTCAATTTTTCCATCACAGAAGTGATGGCCATCTGTCATGGCTGAGGCTCAGCCTATGATTCTCGGTTGACCGGTGGGCTCTTCGACGGACGATACATCAGCGCCGAGACGTAAAAAAGCCGCAGCAATGCGATGAAAGCGCCGCTGAAGTCCAGCCGATACCCGAAACTTGGCATCCCATGAAGCCGTCGTAAATCCTTCTGTGGACACTTGGGAGGCTTTGGGGCATCGACTTCCACCATAGGTCAATAGTGGATTTAAATAATAGCATTAGCTAGCGCCGGTTGTTGTATTAGAATTAAAAAAAAAATGTTTCTTTTAGCGCTCATATGCATCAGTTTAACCCTCGCCCTGGCAGGGGGGGGGGGGTCGATGCGACCCCCCCCTAAGGTTTTTCGAAGATAGCGTAAAAACGGCGGCGCGCAGCGCCGCCAAATTTGGCACAGCCTATGGGGCAATCTTTTTACATATGACCTGAAAATTTCAGGTCTGGGTGACCTTGGGTCAGGTCACCAGGTCAGAAAAACCGGTACAAGGTCATGGTCAAATTTCAATTTTCTTTTTGCACCTGTCCAACTCACAGTTTTGGACTGATTTCCCTCAAACTTTCAGGATGTGCTAAGTTCACCGAGTTGTATAACATATAGTTCGGGTTTTTTTAGGTCACTGACCTGAGGTCAGTTAGAGGTCATTAGGTCGTAATGTTAAGCCTATGGGAAAATACTAAATTCGGAAAATACTGGAGATATCCGCTTCGTTCTATCACTTTTGTGCTTTGAAACCACAGTAATTAACAGCAGGTCACTTGGTGCTTCTTTGTTTGATGTACTTATCCATGGGTCAGGTCAAATGAGGACAACTGAGGTCAAATGACGTTTTTGCCAATAACTTGGCACATAATGACGCTAGAGCTTAAAAAATGGTATCATTGTGTTCCTGGTGATCAGCCGAATGGAATGATATGCGATATGATGCAATTTGGTTAACTTTAACTTAATTTATTAATTTAAGTTTACTTAAAATTTAAGAAAAACTTTAAGTACACTTCAGCAAGCTAAAAAGTATATCATTCGACGCGCCTTGACGTGCTGAGTTCACTGGTGCTTTTCTTTTTGCTCTATCTTAATTAGATCAAAAGTTATAAGCGAAAAACTTTTGACCTGTTTTTAGCGAAATTTTTACATTTATACCCCCCAAAACCCCCCTAAATATTGACCTAGAGCAACCAAATTTGCACAGGGGCGAGAACTCCAGGGGGCCCACCTACCTACCAAATTTGGTGTTTCTAAGTGCCATAGGAGCCAATCGCGAGGGGGGGGGGTCGCATCGACCCCCCCCTGCCAGGCCGTGTTATGAAAAATGCCCTGCCAGGGCGAGGGTTAAATGATCCGACAAATAATTATATTACGTAGTCAAGGGGAATGGGTGAAATATGTGCTAAATTAGTTTAGTTTGTGTTGTATTCTGTTGATACGTATTAGCGCTAAAATTACTTACCTCTAAATCCTACTTACCGCATAGCCACAGACCAGAAGCGTGTCGAGTGTCGATTCCAGTCCCTCCACTCCTCCTTCGCCGCCTCCTAGCGCAGTCTCACCAGTCGGTCTACTGAGGGTGACTGTCCCGGTCCCCTCCGTCCAGCCCCGAACTGTTTTCTGGAAAACCCGGACAACAGACACACCAGACCCGTGCCGATGGTGCCAAACACGACGAGCCTTCCCATGGCGATCGACGACGGCGTACAATATGCAGATGAAATGCGTTATTTATCGGCATGTGACCGGACGTGCCGACACGGCCTGTCCACGGTCCACTGGCTTTTACAAAGTTTTGTTATTAACTTCATTGCTACAGTCAGCAAATATAATTTTGAGATTGTTTGCGTGATGTTCCGATCGAAAATCTATGCATGAAAAACGATTTCATTTGTAAACGGATTTTGGAGGTGCGAGCTATCGAAGGGAAGTGACTTAGAGAAACGAGTGAGATAAATTTTAGGGAAACGAACTACGCAGCTATAATGATCTAGCACGTGCGTTAGGGAATTGATAAGCCAGTGGAAATAGGTAGGTACTATTCAGTGAAAGCTTGCTAACTACCTGCTCTACACCCCGTTTCTTTCGTGCGTTCAGTCTGTGGCCTAAGGACGTGTCGCTGGTCGTTGTGCGAGTGTGTGATTCCAGATATCGATACTCCCACGCTGCCGCTGTTTTGGATACGACCCAACGGTAAACAGCACGTCGCCATGATCACAACTAAATCGAACAGAACCTACATCGCCACCGGAACTGCGCATACCACCTCCGGGTACCTTCATCACAGCTATGAGTTACGTAATACCAAACTCAGACGTCTGTTTACGTAAATTCCAAACGCGACTGAATAAATAAAATGGGAGATCGGTCACCTCATGAACCCTTGGACTGAATTTCATGATCATTTACAAACATGCACGATTGCACACTTCGAAATTTTCAGAAGAGTGATCGATTGTAGCTAGGTAGGTAAATCGGTGCATGGGTGGGTAAACACTAAACGCGAACAAACATTTATCAAAACGGCCGTTCAACCAGCAAAAGAAACCTTGCTTATTGATGCATAAGAATCAATCATTGGAATATGCATCAGATATGCTAACACAGAAAACATAACCAAAAAGAAAGCGGCTACGGACCGTGCGGGCCAGTATAACTGCAGGCGTCATACTACTAGCGACATCTCTCGGCAGGATTCCGAGAAGTAATCAGCCATGCGGCACAGCGTCACTCTAGGCGCAATACTACTAGCGACATCTATTGTCTGAGATACGAAACTATAGTGTCTTGCGGCGCAGCATGCCACCAGGCGCTATACTACTAGTGACATCTATAGGCAGTAATGCAAGCTTGCGGTTTTGCGGCACAGTATAGCTTCAGGCGTCATACTGCTAGTGACATCTGTTGTGCCCTCGGGGTGGGGGAGGTTTGGACAAACCTGCGTCCGCCTCACTTGCGGTTTATTCCCCCACACACACAACAGAAAAACACATGGCACTATCTCGGCCAAGGTCAAGAACGGAAGAGCTCTAGAGGTGACTCGACACCTCTTCGTCCTTACGACCCAAAACAGTTGGCAATCATAAAGAGAGGGGGTGAACAGGTTATGCGAAATAAAGGATCGAAACTGAACAAAGCCATTTCGAACCAAACATATTACTAACTAAGTGTCGATCGTAATATAAAATCATAATCACCGCAACGACCAACACTATCAACAAAGGCGTAAAACTCAAACGATAATTGCGCGTCCGCGCCAATCGGCTGCGCGGTCAGCGCCACTAAATTAGTTCTCGCCACAACACCACCCCTCTCTTTAATGGGAAACACTCCCGCTTCTTAAGCCTCCCACTATCCGCGGAAACCATTACACTCACAGCTATCAAACGTAACTTACGATGATAGCCCAATCCTAAACGCTACTCGCCCGGAGTGAACCGATCTGGGCCTCTGCGACCCCGCCTGCTACGGCGGGGCCCTGGCTCACCCGCCGGGGCGGTACACTTTGGGGTTGGACAGCGGCTGTGAGCAGGACTTCTGAGTGCCGAGGAGCGGGTGCGCACTGGCGTGGGGCGGGGCTCAGGAACTGGATAAGCACCACCGCCGGGACCACCCCGCGGCGCGGCCGCGTCCTCACCTTCTGGCCGGCCGGGCACCAAGCGTCTAGCGTGGACACGCTCGCCGCTGGTGAGCCGGTAACTTACCGGGCCAGTCCTCCGGCTGATCTGCACGGCCCTCTGGCCCTCCACACGTCCACTCACCGGCTGTCGGACCCGAACCCAGTCGCCGACGCGCCAGCGCGGGGCGCCGGTCGACCCCCGGTCATATCTGGCTTTGTAGGCCGCCTGATACTTTTCGTGTCGCGCACGAAGCTCACCGCCGGTGTCCGGCGAGGAAACCTCACCTGGCACGACGTCCAGCAACGTCCGTGCCTCCCGCCCCCGCATCAGCCGGAACGGCGTCTCTCCCGTACCTGCGTGCGGGGTAGCCCGGTACTCAGTGAGGAACCGCCTCAAGTACTCCGAGCGCGGCTCCCGGGCCAGCCGGGCCGACTGGATGGCGTCTTTTACCGTCCGATTCAGACGCTCCACCATGCCGCAGGACTGCGGAGAGTATGGTGAGCTGAAAGTCTGCTTGACCCCCAGTCGGGTCAAAAAATTACGGAGTTGGGCAGACCGGAACGCTGGACCGTTGTCGGAGACCAGCTCCAACGGCAACCCCTCGCGGCTGAACACCGCCTCCAGGAAGCTGATTATAGACGCCGCCGTCGCGTCCCGACACAGCGCCACCTCTGGCCACCTGCTGAACATGTCGCACAAGACGATGCCGTACCGCTCGTGCTGGGGCCCCTGCATGGGCCCAATCACATCGATCATGAGGCGCTGCCACGGACCGTCCGGAAGAGGAATCGGCTGGAGAGGGGGCCGCTCCTGCCGCACGTGGCCGTCATGCTGCGTGCACACCTCACAGCTCCGCAGGAGGTCACGTACCTCCTTGTCCAGCCGCGGCCACCAGAACTGCGCGCGCAGGCGCTGCTTGGTCCTTGTCTCACCTTGGTGACCCTCGTGGGCGTTCCTCAGGACGCGCTCACGCAGCGCCGCCGGCACAACCAGTCGCTCGCCGCGGAAAAGCAGCGGTCCGAGCTGGGACAGTTCGTCTCTCACCTGGTAAAAACCAGTCGCCCGAGGATCGACATCCCTCTGGCGAGGCCACCGTCCGGCGAGGTACCCCCGGATCACGTCCAGACACTCGTCTGACGCCGAGGCGTCCCGCAGCTCCTCCTCCGTGACTGCTGCTGCTAACGACAGAGCCGCGATCTGGATAGAATCATCATCAGGCCACCAGGTCTCGGCGACCGGCAGACGGGACAGGCCGTCCGCCACTCCGTTCCGCTCCGACCTGACGTACTCGACGTCGAACGCAAACTCCAGCAGCCGGGCCTCCCACCTCGCGACTCGCCGGCCGACGCGGTTGGAGCCCTTGACACCGAAAATGGTGCAGAGAGCTTGGTGATCGGTTCGGAGGGTGAATCGCCGACCCCACAGGTAGTGGCGAAACTTCTCGACGGCCCATACACATGCCAGCGCCTCCTTCTCCACTACCGAGTAGTTGCGTTCGGCCGCCGAGAAAGACTTCGAGGCGTACGCAATGACCCTGGGCTGACCCGAGGCGTCCATTTGCGTCACGCACGCACCGCAGCCGACGTCACTGGCGTCAGTGGAGAGCACCGTTCGTAGCTCCGTGCTGAACATGCACAGTGCTGGTGCTTCGCTTATCGCGTCCTTGACGCGGCGGACCGCGCTGGACAGCGCCGCCGTCCACTCGAACTGGTCCGCCCGGAGCGCGGCCCTCAGCGGCTCTACTGCGTCCGAGAACCGCGGCAGAAACCGCGCATGGTACCCTACGGCACCGAGGAATGCGCGCAGGCTCTTTTCGTCCCGCGGCTCGGCCGCCTCCAATAACGGCCTGATCCGCTCCCGGTCGATGCGGACACCAGCTGACGAGACCAGATATCCCAGAAAGGAGAGCTCGCTCTGATTCGTCACGCTCTTGGGCCAGTTGACCCGCACCTTGTGGGCATCGAAACGCCGCAGCACTTCCCTCAGACGGGCGTCGTGCTCGGCCTGGGACGGCGCGTGGACCAGGATGTCGTCCAGGTATACCTCCACGCCTGGCACCCCCTCCAGCATGGACGCCATCACTCTCTGGAAGCACGGCCCGGCGCTCGCGAGGCCGAAGTTGACGCGCCGGAACCGGTAGAGTCCCTGATGACTTATAAAAGTCGTTAGGTCTCTGCTGTCAGGATGGAGCTCCAGCTGGTGATATGCATCCTTTAAGTCCAGCCTGGAAAAGACCTGAGACCCACTCAGGCGGTCAAGGACATCTTCGATCCTGGGGAGCGGGTAGCCATCCGTAATCACAGCTTTGTTGACCCGCCTCATGTCTACACACAGGCGGATGGACCTATCCCGCTTCCTTCCCACCACAAGAGGAGAGACCCAGGTAGATGCACTGACCTTCTCAATTATCCCTTGCTCCTCCAGCTCCTTGAGCCTGGCACTCACCTCGTCCAGCACTGCCAAGGGCAGCCTCCGCAGGGGCTGGCGCACTGGCGCCACCCCTGGGTCGATGGTCACCCGGTGTTGGTAGCCCAGGATGGCTGGCTGCTCTCCTGACGGAGAAACAGGTCCAGTCGGAGAGGCAGGTCCGGACGGTGAGGCAGGTTGACCGGCGTGAGGGCTGGCAGGTTCGGCTGGCCCGACGGGCGAAGGGACTGGGCTGGCATGACAGGACGGGTCTGTGGACACAGAGCATACACTGTCACCAATGATGCACACTTTGAACAGTTTCATCATGTCCAGGCCCATCAGAGCACGACCATGCGGCACAACATACACAGTTACATCATGACACTCCCCCCTGCATGACACATTTACACTTTTTACCCCTAACACATCTAACACACTCCCCCCATATGAGCACAGGCGCTCTGCTGCTGGCTCAAGGGCCCCAGGTGCCAGGTGTCTGGGGAGGAGGGACACTGGGGAGCCAGAGTCTACCGTGAACACGACCTCCCTCCCCTCCACCTGGGCTGTCAGAGTCATTGGTGATGCCCCGATTGCCAGCACTTGAACACTGGACACCACTCGCTTCTGGACACAGTGCTGGGCAAAGTGATTCACTTTCCCACATTTGGAGCACTTCACATTGACAGCAGGGCAACACTGGTCCCCTCGCCTGTGTCCAGCACGCCCGCACCCCCAGCACAGGCTACTGCTACTCCCTGCCGGCCTCTGCTGCTGAGGCTGTTGCTGATGAGTGGAGACCCGACCAGCAGCACGGGTCCTGGCCCCACCACGCTGAGGCCGCCGACGCTGCTGCTGCTGCTGCTGGACAGCCTGAACAGGGACTGGAGCAGCTGGTGTCTCCATCACCCGAGCCTCACGTTCAGCCGACTCAAGTGTGTCACTGATGGTGAGGGTGCGCTCCAAAGTCAGGTCAGAGCCCTCCATAAGAAGTCGCTGTCGCAACTTGGAAGAGTTAGTACGCTCGATGACCTGGTCCCTTATGAACTCGTCGGTTCTGTCACCATATTCACAGGAGCTGGCCAGCTGGCGCAGTATCGACACCCACTGCTCAGTAGGCGGAACTATGGTCATGAGTACCCAAATATAGGAACGTTCCCATTTTTGGGAACGGAGTTCCCAAATATGGGAACGGGCGTTCCCATTTATGAGAACGGAAGGCAATTTTTCGGCCGTTCGCCCACTAAAACTCAAAAGTGCATCACGTCTCAAAAAAGTGCACGCTGATTTAAGTATCTACTAAATCTCCATAATGTTATCTTTAATTTGACCGTGGAACAAGGAAATTGACCGTGGAATGATATTTTTAATGATTTTTTAAAAATGACAGAATGGTGGAAATATGGGTTATACGACATTTAACATGCAATTTTAAGGAAAATGAAGCATTTTTTACATTTTGAGGTCAAGTATAATAATTTTCGCCTGGTTATTAAGTTTCATTCTAGCGACACCAGATGCTGACATATGCAAGCGAACACGCGGACAGTCCCGAGGTAATATTGTTGACTTTTGGTGTCGGGTCGATCGACCGCGTGGAACGTCAGTGATTTTACCGAACTACTGTTGTAAACTCAGTTTCAGTGGTTTAAAATCATTCAGCTGTATTTTATCAGCCCTGAAAGACATATTTTATTTGGATGCTAGCTGTTTAGCGTTGTTTTATAAGCAGCGTCATGAGCGTGGTTTTTGTCTTCGGCGTTTCTAAGCATGATCGTTTGGGGGGAATTTCTCTGATATAGGTCGCTCTGTGTGGCTTATTTATAATTTTTATGCTGATTTCGATCATACCTCGTGCCCATCCTACCAGGCCTTTTGCCACTTACACTCATGAAGAAAGGAAAAAACTAGATTATCATTGGGACTAGGTGTTTTGAGGGTGTAACATATTCAGCGTTCCCATTTTTGGATACTTCTTGTGCTCGTCAACTCTCGGTGATTAGCAGACAGGTGCTTGACATGTCTCCACCCTCGGCGCGGACGGTGGATATAGGTATGGAAGACCTTGTTGAACATCGCTGAGCGTTGTGGATTACGTAATCCTGCAGAGGGGGGCGTGCCCGCTGCGAGATCGACGGGAATAAAAGCGCAGAAGACCGGGCGAAACATGCAACGGTCTTGCCGGAAAGGTCATCTGATGATTGTTGCGTTAACAATAATTTGCGGCGTTGGACGTGATGCTTGTTAATGAAAAGAGCCCCTGAAAGGCGTCGGTGAAATCGTTCCCAATTTTGGGTACGCCGTTCCCATAATAAGGAACGCTTGCAGCGCCAGTGTACGAGAGCGTTCCCAAATTTGGGCTCGCGGCCCGGGTGATGGACTGCTTTAGAAATAGGGTAACGATTTGAAACTACGATGGGCCTTACAATATCAAACTCTTTCCCAACAATATTGAGACAACTATCAGGCGGTTCACGATCGTTTTATATTTTTTGACGTCATTTAACAGTTCTGTTTCTTGTTTTAAATAATGCCTACATGGCGTTCCCATATTTGGGTTTATCGTTCCCAAACATGGGAACGAAAATGCGTTCCCGAAAATGGGTACGCTTGACCATAGTTCCGCCTACTGTGCTGGACTGTTTCCTCAGTTTGCTGCACCCGGCTCCTGAAACGGTAACGCTCCACACACACGTTCTGGCGAGGAGCGAACTGGGCCTCCAGGCGCCGCCTGGTGAAGGCGTACTGGTCCTCGCCTTCCTGCTTGACAGCAGCTGGGAGGGACTCGAAAATTCGCTGCCCCTCCGCCCCCAGGCACGTGAGAAGGATGGCCTCCTTGCGCGCAGCTGAAAATGAGCCGCCGCCCACGGCCACCAGGAAGTTATCGAACATCCTTATCCACCGCGGCCAGGCCGTACCGGGCTCGGCGCCGGCCGCCGGCAAAAACGGCGCAGGGGCCACCGAAAAATCCATGGCCGACAGTTATCACGGCCGCGTAAAAACTTACGCCTCGTCGCCACTTGTTGTGCCCTCGGGGTGGGGGAGGTTTGGACAAACCTGCGTCCGCCTCACTTGCGGTTTATTCCCCCACACACACAACAGAAAAACACATGGCACTATCTCGGCCAAGGTCAAGAACGGAAGAGCTCTAGAGGTGACTCGACACCTCTTCGTCCTTACGACCCAAAACAGTTGGCAATCATAAAGAGAGGGGGTGAACAGGTTATGCGAAATAAAGGATCGAAACTGAACAAAGCCATTTCGAACCAAACATATTACTAACTAAGTGTCGATCGTAATATAAAATCATAATCACCGCAACGACCAACACTATCAACAAAGGCGTAAAACTCAAACGATAATTGCGCGTCCGCGCCAATCGGCTGCGCGGTCAGCGCCACTAAATTAGTTCTCGCCACAACAACATCTATGTACAGGAAACTAAGCACTACGTCCTGCGGCACAGCATGCCTTCAGGCGTAACACTCCTAATGACATCTATGGGCAGAAATGGAAATAGCAGGAGGCTATCCGGCACAGTATAACTTCAGGCGTAATTCTCGCGGCATCCGGTTCTAGACAATTGCTGGCTATACGTAATGCCTAGTACAATAATGAACGTAAATCCGGAGTGATTAAATTCTCTTTTGTTCAATAGAGACCTGACAATGATATGACCCAATCGTAGGTTCGGGCACATTCTATGGGTCACCCGTTTATATTATAACAAATCGTTTCGGCCATTTCAGCTGGCTCAGCGGACAAATAGATCAGGCCGGGCCCAGACAAAAAATAGTAATACCCGTCTGGTGAGGTTGACGATTAAGTGCGCATACCATCGACAAGATATGCGGAAATGCATTAATGATTTGTTACAAAAAAACTATAAATTTGCGGTTTACGTAAGCCAATCCGTGACTGAATATGGACTGATGGCTACCTACGCATCAATGCATAATTTGATGCACATTTAATTCAACTCACATCAATGTCATACAAACACACAAAACGATTTAAACTTTTCTAGGAAACATCTTGTATTATTCCAATGACCACGCTTTGTTTGACATGAAATAACACACGTGACTGACAGACTGAAACGCATGCTTGGGGCGGACAGCTGCCCCGCACACAGCAGTGCTATAGAACGGCACGTGACAACTGACAACTGACCCTCCCTGCCCCCCCCCCCGAACCGACCTCTGAG
This sequence comes from Amphibalanus amphitrite, assembly GCF_019059575.1. NCBI lineage: Eukaryota > Metazoa > Arthropoda > Thecostraca > Balanomorpha > Balanidae > Amphibalanus > Amphibalanus amphitrite. The sequence continues at coordinate 1,469,078 of NW_024881543.1, read as the reverse complement.
CTCAGAGAACGGTTTCCATGATCGCCTCTTCGTCACCATGAAAGCAGGACGATCGCACCCGGTCAACAACATCCATCCAACATCTCCACCGTCGAGCAGTCGACTGTGCTGACAGCTCTAGGCACCCCAGCGACCCTTTCACGATCATGCCAGCGTGCATTCGCGCTAGCGGCGGACTCTCACCGGCCAGCGCCGGACTCGGCGCCTCCCCGACCGTCAGCGTCAGACCACCGCGCCGTCCCAGCCGGCTGAAACCGTCAGCGCCGTATTCCCGGCTGTCCGCGGCTCACCGCTCAGCAGTCGGTGGCCTTGAAGTGGTCGTCGTCGGTGGTGTTGTAGATGTGTCCCTCGTTGCTGAGGAACTCCATGATGCGGTCGATCTCGGGCCGCGGCACCTTGCCCGTCAGCGAGCCGTACACCTGGTCGCGGTGCACGCCCTGGTCGCCCACCGCCGCGTGGATCGCCGAGTAGACCATCTGCTGCTGCGGGCTGAGACCCACGATCCCGCCGCCGGTCACCATCGGTACGTCGGCGCCGCCGCCGCCTCCCACCATCGAGTTGGTCAGCCCGGTGCCGCCGCCGCCGCCGTTGGCAGCGCCTCCGCCGGCCGACAGCGCGGCCACGTGCGCGATGGTGAGCGCCGCGTGCTGCACCTCCAGCCGGTGGATCAGCTCCTCCTCGGGCGTCACCGCCTCCAGGTGGAAGCACATGATGTTGGTCGAGCCGGCGCCGCCCTTGCTGGGGCCGGGCCGCACGCGCACCACCATCCGCACCAGCATGCCCTCGGCCAGGTCCGAGTCCGGCTCGGGGCCAGCCTCGGCGTCGATCCAGCGCAGCGCCGTCAGAGTGCCCGTCTCGTCGGCCAGGGTGTAGGAGACCTTGGTGCCGCCGCGGTCGATGGTCTCCAGCCGACCCACCAACACTGCCATGTGTACCTCAGCACCGGACACCCGCAGCGGCTGGTCCTGGGGCGTGGCCAGCACTGTGGCCACAGCCACAGGCACTACTGACTGGATACGATCCTGGCGCTTCTCTGTGGAGCCAGCACTGGGTGAGCCAAACTGGCCGGGTGACTGCATGAACCCGCCACCCTGGGCTGGCTTCTCGGTACTACTCCACATGGTCAGCAGCGGGAAACAGCCTAGAACGAGAGCAGATTAGGTACATGTAATATCATATTCATACTAGCCATGGGTATTAAAATGGGCAGGGCAGGAAGAAATTGAAAATAAAAAACATGGTTTATCTGAATGGCAAGGTTGAGGGACGCCGGTGAAAACAGGGCGCCGGAGGGCATATTAGTCACATGACATTTGGAGCTTCTCCCCCCTCCAAGGGCCTTCAGGATGCTAAATGTCACATGTGAATTTCACGAACCTTGATCAAATCGCCCCAGGCGCCCTGTTTTCACCGTCGTCCAGATTGAGATAATGGCACACAGCAGTCCTGGAAAAAAGGAGGAGCACACCACCCTTATTTTTTTAAATAAATTTAGTCCAAACCTTTTGATAGGAAGGATTCACAAGGACAGAACCACCGCTAAGCGAAGCTTGTTGCGGTGACCCTGCCCTCTACCCTCCGATCGCGCAATTCCGGATCTATGGCAGAATTTAGAGTCCAAAGTTTAACGTGCGCACATAGCCGCGCACGGCCGGTCCCTTCACTGACTTCGCCTGGCTACGGCCTGCCACCAACCGCAGCCATACCTGTCAGGAGGCCCATAAATGTCGAGCGCCCGTCGCGCTTCGAACCCGGACTGTTATAACCGGGAACGCGTGCTCTCACCACGCGGAGTCCAACGCTCTACCAACTGAGCTACGGGACCGGCTACGGGACCTTAATGAGCTAGGACCTAAAAGAAAACACTGTTGGGGTGCCATATGACTATGAAATGGTAGAATATGAAAAAGCTTTCAAGATGAAAAGCATCCGGCATACAGGCCCACTCAATACGGTCCGTGACACCGTAATTCAAATTGCATAGCAATAGCCAGATCAGTAGGCGGAACTATGGTCATGAGTACCCAAATATAGGAACGTTCCCATTTTTGGGAACGGAGTTCCCAAATATGGGAACGGGCGTTCCCATTTATGAGAACGGAAGGCAATTTTTCGGCCGTTCTCCCACTAAAACTCAAAAGTGCATCACGTCTCAAAAAAGTGCACGCTGATTTAAGTATCTACTAAATCTCCATAAAGCTATCTTTAATCTGACCGTGGAACAAGGAAATTGACCGTGGAATGATATTTTTAATGATTTTTTGAAAATGACAGAATGGTGGAAATATGGGTTATACGACATTTAACATGCAATTTTAAGGAAAATGAAGCATTTTTTAGTTTGAGGTAAAGTATAATAATTTTCGCCTGGTTATGAACTTTCATACTATCGACACCAGATGCTGACAAATGCAAGCGAAGACGCGGACGGTCCCGAGGTAATATTGTTGACTTTTGTGTCGGGGCGGACGACCGCGTGGAACGTGAGTGAATTTACCGAGCTACTGTTGTAAACTCAGTTTAAGCGGTTGAAAATTATCCAGCTGTATTATATCTTCCCGGAAAGACATATTTTATTTGGATGCTAGCTGTTTAGAGTTGTTTTATAAGGAGCGTCATGAGCGTGGTTTTTGTCTTCCGTGTTTCTAAGCGTGATCGTTTTGGGGGAATTTCTCTTATATAGCTCGCTCTGTGTGGCTTATTTATAATTTTTATGCTGATTTCGATAATTCCTCGTGCCCATCCTACCAGGCCTTTTGCCACTTACACTCATCAAGAAAGGAAAAAACTAGATTTTCATTGGGACTAGGTGTTTTGAGGGTGTAACATATTCAGCGTTCCCATTTTTGGATACTTCCTTGTACTCGTCAACTATCGGTGATAAACAGACAGGTGCTTGACATGTCTCCACCCTCAGCGCGGACGGTGGATATAGGTATGGAAGACCTTGTTGAACATCGCTGAGCGTTGTGAATTACGTAATCCTGCAGAGGGGGGTGTGCCCGCTGCGAGATCGACGGGAATAAAAGCGCAGAAGACCGGGCGAAACATGCGACGGTCTTGCCGGAAAGGTCATCTGATGATTGTTGCGTTAACAATAATTTGCGGCGTTGGACGTGATGCTTGTTAATGAAAAGAGTCCCTGAAAGGCGTCAGTGAAATCGTTCCCAATTTTGGGTACGCCGTTCCCATAATAAGGAACGCTTGCAGCGCCAGTGTACGAGAGCGTTCCCAAATTTGGGCTCGCGGCCCGGATGATGGACTGCTTTAGAAATAGGGGAACGATTTGAAACTACGATGGGCCTTACAATATCAAACTCTTTCCCAACAATATTGAGACAAATATCAGGCGGTTCACGATCGTTTTATATTTTTTGGACGTCATTTAACGGTTCTTTTTCTTGTTTTAAATAATGCCTACATGGCGTTCCCATATTTGGGTTTATCGTTCCCAAACATGGGAACGAAAATGCGTTCCCGAAAATGGGTACGCTTGACCATAGTTCCGCCTACTGAGATCTGCAAAATTAAATGGTTGAATTCTAGTTCAAGCTCCCAATGATGATAAATACTCACCACCAATGTATAAATGAGTTAATGAGGTAATACCGTACTGTTGGCCGCAACAGGACAAAATTCACAAATCAAAATATTTCTGCGACAAGAGACAACACGCAATCAACACGCAATGTCCAATCCCGCCAAAAGAGATAGAGGGATTTTGCTTCCATATGAAGTGTTTTATGCATAGCTGCATGAAATGCACCTTTCTTCTTATTTTTAACACAATGAAAAATGGTTGAATCAAAAGTTGGAAGAAGGGAAAGATACCTTTTGTTTTATATTAATGGAAAAATAATAAAAATGTTTGGATGAATAATGCTTATTTATTTCTGAAGTCGAAATTTCGTAGGGAAAAGTTCCGACTAGGGAATTTATCTAATATGGCAGCTAATCGTCAAGAGAGCGTTTGCTACGCGCTTGCGACATGATAAATGAGCATTCCTGTGTCGAAAAATTACAAAGCCTGCGAAAGTTGGTGGGAGGTTGAGGTGTTTCAGTTTTGAGGTGGGTGATTGGTGAAGGTATAATTTGCATGTATTCTAATTTACTATTTTAATTTTTAAGTTAGTGTTCGTATATGCTAACTAGTAACCATTGCTGGTGAATGTTACAATAAGATGTTTCACGGTTCACCTAGTCTGAGTCGCTACTCGCAGTTGCCATGGATAACTAACAGTACCTAATCCATGCAGTTGCTAAGGTGCTCACTCAGGATGCTTTGATTTTATTTCAATTTGGTATGGCTGAATGGATGATCCATGAGTCACTCACTCTCTGAGTGACCAACACAAGGTTTGTCATTTTATGTATGCTGAGGTTCTACACAGCTATGCATACCTAAGGGCCCAGGCAGTTTGGCGTAACTTTGATAACATGCTGCTGGTTTTTCTGTTCATCTTGATCTGATTAGTTTGTCAGCATTTCCTTCCTGTCATTGGTGATCCTGATCCTTTCATCATACTTGACTTACACTAAATGGGAGCCAGAAATTGAAATGCTCGCAGGCTGGCAGCAAGCTCAGAAAAATAGAACTAATAGAAGCAATAGTGCCCCAGTGTTTTTCTTTGTCACAGAAACTCTTACTGTGATGCTGAAAAGCAATTTATATAAACTAAGTCCTAATTATCAAATGCAGTCAAATGGATAAAGTCAAAGTGCCCATTGCCTTTCAATGATAATGAAGTTGCTGTGATTGAATACTGCTTCTTGTGACCTACCTTAATATTCCTGGCAGAATGATTTGTAATAATCATTGTCATTAAGTGGGACTTAAGGTCATTTTATAAAGTTTTACTCATGTTGATAAATTAATGTCATAGTCATTATTAGCAGTCAGTCTCAGTCAGTCTCAGTCTGATACCCTAGTTGGAAATAGCTTGATTTAGCCTCTGAATTGACAATGATGGTCACTGCTTCCTGTACTAAACTGTTTTCTAGGTTTTTTTACATAATATGCTGTGTTTTTTATTTAATTTTGAGCCCAGAGTGCAAAAATGGTTTTCACTGAATGGTGATATAACGGTGCTAGCTTTGGTTGGTGGTAGGGTAGCATGGACAGGTGCAGTCATTGTCATTGTGTTGGATCATGCACTGCACTGTCAAAATAGATACCCAAGACAGATGCTCAGCTCTCAGCTACACAGTGGACAAGACTGACTGTGGCTGTATGCAAAATCCACATCATATGATGTGGATTTTGTTGGTATGTGAATTGGTATCTTTTATCCTGTCTCAGTCTCCTAATTTTTATATTGTCAAATCAGATACCTGGAACTTCCAATGCTATGTTTGAGGTCAGAGGAAGCACAATAACCTCCAGATGACTTCAGCTGTCTTCATCAACTGATCCATTCAAAGGCTACAAAAAGTTGCTGGCACAAACTCAACTCTCATCATAAAACCAGATTGCCTAAGCATTTCGAAAATCAGTGCCTAATGATTTCCCAAGGCAACAACCATTCCACACTGAAATACCAGTATAACGCCTTGTGGGGCGACTAACGGAGCGAGCGAGAGGGTGGGCCTTGCACGTGCGAAATTGCGAGGGGGTACCTCCAACTGACTTGTGCACGGCACCCTACTAACTGGTCTCTAGCGATGTGCCAAATTTGGGCACAATCGGCCCAGCCGTTCTCGAGATCTGGAAGCGGCACCCTGCACGTGCGCACGTGCTAAATGGGTCCCAACTGACTTGTGCACGGCACCCTACTAACCGGTCCCTAACCGTGTACCAAATTTGAGCGCAATCGGTCCAGCCGTTCTCGAGATCTGGAAACGACCCCTGCACGTGCGCACGTGCAGCAGCACCCCAACTCTGGCACATGTATATGCAGTGCCTAGTGGGTGCCTACCTACATGCCAACTTTCAGCGCAATCGGCCAAGTAGTTACCGAGATATTGCAACAATTACAAAAGTGACACCTCTTCGTTTTGCACGTGGCACGTGCATAAGGGGTCACCCACATGCATCGGGAATAGTCCAATACTTGGTAGAAGGAATGAAGCTACCCTACAAAAATTACCGCGTGTAAATCGGTCAAGTGGTTGCTGAGATATAAGCCTCGCAAAAGCGTGACCACGGCCGGCCGGCCGCTCATACTCAGAAATTTCCGTTAATCTAAGGAAAGACTACGCTCGCTTCGCTCGCTCCGTAATCATCCTTCAATCCTTATGTGCTAAGCCACTGTATTCCTTTGTATCGACAGGTATCACTTTGGAAGCAAATCTCAAACATGAATTTCATGAACATTCGCGATGGTCAGTACACAATGACCATATACCAGAAGATCCGGGACGGTCAGTACAAGGAGTCCGTTCAGATGTTGACTGCCATTCTGGACACGTACCCGACGTCTCGCGCGGCGCTGTCGCTGCTCGGCTACTGCCACTTCTACCAGCAGGAGTTTGACGCGGCGGCCGAGTACTACGGCCGGCTGGTGCAGCTGTTCCCAGAGTACGAGGACTACCGGCTGTACTACTCGCAGGCGCTCTACCAGGCGTGCCGCTATGAGGAGGCCATGAAGGAGACCAGTCAGATCGACAACCCCGAGTACGCGGCGCGGGTGACCAAGCTGCAGGCGGCCATCAAGTACGGCCAGGAGGACCTGGCCGGTGCCAAGAGCATGGTGGAGCAGTGTCCGTCGGACGACCCGGACACCACCATCAACCACGCCTGCCTGCTCTTCAAGGACGAGCGCTACGACGAGGCGTGCAGCAAGTTCACGCACGCCCAGCAGGTGGTGGGCTACATGCCGCACCTGTCCTACAACATCGCCCTCTGCCACTACAAGCTGAAGCACTACGCGCCGGCGCTGAAGGCGATCGCGGACATCATCCAGCAGGGGATCCAGCAGTACCCCGAGCTGAGTGTCGGGATGACCACAGAGGGTCTGGAGGTGCGCAGCGTCGGCAACACGCTCACCCTGCACGAGACCGCGCTGGTGGAGGCCTTCAACCTCAAGGCGGCCGTCGAGTACCAGCTGAAAAACTTTGATTCGGCGCGGGAGGCACTCACAGACATGCCTCCCAGACTCGAAGAAGAGCTGGACGCCGTCACGCTCCACAACCAGGCCATCATGAACATGGATGAGAAGGCGTCGGACGGCTTCCAGAAGCTGCAGTACCTGCTCATGCAGAACCCATTCCCTCCGGAGACGTTCGGCAACCTGCTGCTGCTCTACTGCAAGTACGAGTACTACGACCTGGCCGCAGACGTTTTGGCGGAGAACGCTGACCTCACCTACCGCTACCTGACGCCGTACCTGTACGACTTCCTGGACGCCGTCATCACCGAGCAGACCTCCATCGAGGAGGCGTACAGAAAGTTCGACGAGATCAGCACCAAGCACACGGAACAGCTGCGGAAGCTGACCAAACAGGTGCAGGACGCGCGGGCCAAACAGGACGAAGCGTCCATCAAGCGCGCGCTTAACGAGTATGAAGAGTCGCTCGAGCGCTACATCCCAGTACTGATGGCGCAGGCCAAGATCTACTGGGACCTGGAGAACTACCCCCAGGTGGAGAAGATTTTCCGCAAGTCGGTCGAGTTCTGCTCAGACTCGGACGTCTGGAAACTGAACGTGGCGCACGTCCTCTTCATGCAGGAGAACAAGTTCAAAGAGGCGACCGGCTTCTACGAGCCGATCGTGAAGAAGCACTACGACAACATCCTGGACGTGTCGGCGATCGTGCTGGCCAACCTGTGCGTCTCCTACATCATGACCTCGCAGAACGAGGAAGCCGAGGAACTGATGCGGAAAATTGAGAAAGAGGAGGAATCTCTAGCATTTGAAGATCCCGAGAAGAAGATATTCCACCTGTGTATTGTGAATCTGGTCATTGGCACGCTGTACTGTGGCAAAGGTAACTACGAGTTCGGTATCTCTCGCGTGATCAAGTCGCTGGAACCGTACCAGAAGAAGCTGGGCACGGACACCTGGTACTACGCCAAGCGCTGCTTCCTCAGTTTGTTCGAGATGCTCGCCAAGAACATGATCACGGTGAACGACAAGACGCTGGACGAGTGCATCCAGTTCCTGGAGAACTGCGAGGCCTTCGGCAAGAATATCAAGACGACGATCGAGGCGCCTCTGGCGGAGACGAACCTGCACCCGGGAAAGAACACCGTCACCTACGAGTCGCGGCTGCTGCGCGCGCTCTTCATGGAGTACATGATGAACTGAGACGCTGAACTGGAGAGATGGGCGAGTGATGGATCTGATTCGTGTTTGTTTCGCGGTCGCACATTTATTTTTGTTTGTGATTCGTCCCACTGTGAAACAACCTCTCCCCCTATACTTTATGTGTGGTACTGAGCTTCTTCCATTTTGTTCATTGTCCGATTCACTGTCATTCACTTTACTTGTTTATAATCTAGTCAGGCAGAATTATGTCGGTGGCCCATCGCTGTGGAGATGGTGGATCGTGGTCCAATGATACGCACATTCCGTCCAGAGACGCTGTGCCGCGTTGAGAAGCTGAGTCTCAACTCTCACTCCTTGTCACTTCATTCGTTGATCTCGATACGATCTCAATGTCAATTTGCACGTATCTACAGCGCGCACAAAGCTGCCATCGATATGCTAGTCTTCAATGTTGTTAATCGCCTCGTTTGTTTAAAATATCGAAAAATAAAATGCACAAACACTGGCATAACTATGAACACCGTCTATTTGTTCATGGTGAAAGTAACAGCTTTGGAGGCAGTGGTTAGAATAACACGACGAAGTTGCTTTACGACGAAGCTGTGTAGTGCTGCTGCGCTAGGTCATTGGTCATCCGTCCTCTATCGTACATATTCACACGCTCATCTAGGTGTTACTGCGAATAGAGCCGACACTGAAGATGTTCATGCGTATGATGAATGTCTTGTAGCACTGCACTTATCTTTTTTCTATTTCTTTTCACAGGTATTCAAGATTTAAAAAGCATATTTCTCTTAAGTTCGTTTATTTTGCCATTTACCGGTAAGTGTTTTAATGAAACTGAATGATTTTCTTTTTCCTTTTGTTAATTGTTTGGCTATTTTGCATTTTTGCTTTAGTTGTCTTTTTAATTTGTTGATATACCGCGACATTTTATTTGGTTTTAAAGTACCTTATTTTTAGATTAAGTTGCCTTTTTGCTGCACTTCGATCACGCTTTCTTTGCCTTCCAGGGAATGCATCATTAGAGAAACGAGAGGCACACAGTTCTTCTGCATATCAAAGGTGAGTCCCTGGGGCTTACATCTTTCGCACTATTTTGTTTTTGCTCGTGATCTGACCATATATTGCTTTGTTTAGTAGAGCAAATGATCAGTGATAATGCTTTGGTGTTACGTTCCTCGGGCGGCGCTCGCTTTTTGTTAACCCACGAGCCGCTGGGGGGGGGGGGGGGCATAAAGTTGCCCCCCTTTACGTTTTGTGAAATATCTCCGAAACCTGATGAGCTACGAACGTGAAACTTGGCATAGCTTCAAATGAATACCTAGGCAATGTTTAAGGAAAGGTTGGTGGTTGTAGCAACTAAGATGACGTCACAGTGACGTCATAAAGTTTTGTCGTTTTCCGATATGGACCGTTTCTGATGACGCTGAGCATGAAACTCAACTATAAATGAACTAGACAGCACCTGCTGTCATCCTAAAACATCTAACTACACTTCCATCTAGTTTCTGACCAATAATCGACCCTTTATATTCGGTCCCATGTATCTGATGTATCGTGAGGAATATGAGAGTCGCAAATCTATAATTTCACTTATGACGTCACTGTGACGTCATTTCAAATGGGATCGACACCAAATTTGGACACAACCTCGGCTAGGTATTCAGGAAGATGTGTGCAAAGTTTCGCTTCTCTATCTCTTCGCGTTGCGCCGATATCGTCGCAGAAGTAAAGGGGGGGGCAACTATATGCCCCCCCCCCCCCAGCGGCCGGCGGGTGGCGCGGAGGCCCAGCGGCCGCCGGGTTAAAATGCCGAAGTACCGTTAAATTCTTTCATTTATTTGTACTCACCACTGCTGGTCACGCTAAGATACATTTTCATAACACGTTACAAACGACAGATTCATGGACGCACAGTTTCTCTGCCCGCTGACCCCCTGGGCCCTGCCCGAACTCCGCTCCTCCGTGACGGGCCGAGGGCTCACGCTCCGCCGCGTCGCAGCGCCTCGGTGGCGTCCACGAACTCTGCCAGGTCGAAGGTGCCGTCTCCGTCGTGGTCGGCGTGCTGGATGGCGTAGCGCACGTGCTCGGCGTCGGCTAGGTTGAGCGCCTCCGCCACCTGGTCGGCCTGGGCCTCTGTCAGGTGACCGTCCCCGTCCGCGTCGGCCGACTGGAAACTGAGCGGCACCAGCTCCGGCGGCGCCGGGTGGCTGGCGGCGCTCACAAAGTCCGTCTCCGAGACGGCGCCGTCGCCGTCCCGGTCGAGCGCGTCGAACTCGATGCGGAACTGGTCGTCGGTGAAGTTGGGCTGGCTGGGCCGCCAGAGCGGCAGGAACTCTGCCAGGGTGATGCGGCCGTCCCCGTTCGAGTCCAGCTGGCCCAGCATGGCCTGGAAGACGCCGCGCAGCGACGTTTCGTCGACGGGCAGCGGCTGCGCCACGCACAGTGTCCCCACCTGTGGGACGGACGCAGAGTTAGATGGACGGGACGAGTCTGAGGGCTGTGTAGCTATCACAGGAACACTGCATCCTTTTGTAAGATTTTATTAACGTGGAAAGTGAACGGAACGGTTAGCGCTTCAACGTGGGGTTGATTAGGTATATTAGTAGGATGCTTTGAGTTTTCTAAACTGCACACAGTCTTCCTGCCCAAACCAGTAACCACATCAATCGAATTCCCTATAAGTGGTAGGTAGCATATAGAGCCATGTCTACTAAACAAAAACAATGCACATGGTAGAACCGTTTTCACTCACCAGGACAACGGTGGCGATGAACTTCAGCATGTTGGCGGTGTGGGGGCTCGGTGACCGGCTGCTGCTCTCAGGGCGCACAGCAGAGGCTGGCTGATGAATACGGAACGAGCGACGGAACCGACTTTTATACGGCTGCTGTGCTGATGATCCGGCAGGGGCGACTCCAGGCACTAGTCTGGGGAGGGCTGGCTGACCTTGCGACCTATCTTCTCTGATATTAGCCTGTGAGAGAAAAGGCGTATTTCTGCTCGAATCAGCGAGTGCTGTTCAAAGATAGGTTTTCCCACCATCAGCGCTTCCTTGTGCCGCCACTGCTGCAGCTGAGCCGGTCCAGAGGTGATGACGTCACAGGATGGTGAGTGTTGTGGCCGTGACGTCACACATTCAGCACTCGGCAGCCGGCAGGACCCGACACGAATCTGCCGTGGCGGGCCGCGACTGGAGAGGGGGGGGGGGGCGCCGACACCACCGATGTGGTGCCACTCATTAGCCACTTTCGGGACAACTGTCACTGGTTCACTGTGACTTCCATTTTTAGAAGCAAACGTCCCGAAAGACAAGTGTATCATGAATTGAGAGTGGGTCACCACGCAAAGTGGTGATCCGATCGTAACATCGAAATGGGGAGTCTGCTACTCTACTTCCCTTCCCTTGTCTAACTCGGGTCCTGGGTCGTAAGTGGAAAGCAGCTCTCGAATAATCTTCGGAACACAGAGAGCAATAAATTAACTCTGTATGTTATCGCTGAGGTTAGGTTACCACATGAAGATCCAAGGAATCATCAAATTTTACATTTTCCTGGGTTTTACGGTTTTGACAAATTGGCGTACCTACGATAGCTCTTTTTTGCTCTCTACTTGGACCTCAGATATGGCCTGAGATCAAATGTTGGGCTTCCAGGGGCAGAAGGGTAAAAGGGACGTTCTGGCTTACATTGTTCTGGCATACATTCTGGCTTAAATTGGCTTACATACCTACGATAGCTCTTTTTTGCTTGCTACTTTGACCTCAGATATGGCCTGAGATCAAATGTTGGGCTTCCAGGGGCAGAAGGGTAAAAGGGACGTTTTAACCCGCGCACCGACGGGGGTCTGCGCCAACTTAGTACCGACGGGGGGGCGGATGACCGCCCCCCCCCCCTGAGATCTCGAGAACGAAGCAAGATAGCGACAAGCGGTAAACGGCATCGGATACGCACGGTCAAGATCTACAATTTTTACTAAGGTCATTTTCAGGTCAGGTCAAAGATGGGGCATTCCAGGACGATTCAACAGGTGCATAACACCCGACCCCCTCAGATTTGCTTCTAAATTGCTGTACAGGGTTATTCTGTGCCCAGAAGCCGAATCTGAAATTGTCAGACCCGTAGAAGCAACAGTTTTTGAGTTATAGCATTGGGAAATTTTGGAAAGTTAAAAAACATCATTGTATTTTAGTAGCTATATCTCTTCGAAAACTTTTATTAAACTATAAAAATTATACATATTTGAACTCGCCATATCACAAGCTTTCTGATGGTATGCAAAAAATTTCAAAATTTTGAATTTTTAATTTTCCGAAAATTGTTCAAAAATTTATTTCAAATTTTTCAAAGTGTGGCCAGTTAAATAAAATTTATTTTTTTAGCTTTTATTAATGCTTAGGGTATTGGGAAACTATATTGTGAAAATTGGAGATAGGTATTTTTTATAAATATTTTATTTTATTTTTTTTACTTTCTCCATGTAAATATACCATTTTGCTTTGATATGGTGCCGACGGTGCTATCTCGGGAACGGATGATCGTAGCGCGCCGGACGAGGCGGCAATGGAAAGATCTCAACGAGATGGATCTAGACATTGTCCGAATGTTGTTCTTAAAGGTCACGGGTCAGGTCAAGGTCAGGTCAAAGACCAAAATTCCAGGTTCTCATTCCCCGGCTGCTCCTGAGGCACTTTCATAATGAAGAAGCGATGTGAAAATCGCACAGCATGCGTCCAACATATTTATAAAGGCGGTGAATCAGTAAATATGCAATCTCAAGGTGAGGTCAAGGTCAAAATCAGGTCACGAAAGGTCATGATGAATAAACAGGGATTAGGGACATGCGACACATGTTTTATGGGTTATTTTCCGATTCCAATTCAATGGTGATGGGCATTTGACCATTCGGGACCAAATCAGGTCAGATTAGGCCAATGCCAAGGTCAATGTGTAAAGTTGCTGTTTCTATGTCGGCATTAAAATACCTACCTAATAAAATTGTATGATATATGGCTATACTAGAGTAATGAGTGAAATGAAATGAATAATTTTTACATTTGTCTCCGTTTCCAAATTTCCATTTGGCCCATCCCGAAACCTATCGCTATATCATCTGCGTCTGTGACAGACCAGTCACTGCGAGCTCAGCTCGCTCGAATGAGCCTTAGCGCGGTGACAGACGACGCGCCGGTCCATGCGGTCAAAACAGCACAATAAAATCATCGGGTGCCATAAACGCATAGGGTGACGTTGGTCGCTGGTCACAGCTGCGCGGGCCAGTTGCGGGATGGGGACTCCAGTCTTCCGAAAGTCACCGCATGCGACAGTGCGTGTGAACCGTTCGTGCTTGGAAATGTCACCACGTGCAGCAAGACGAGGAGTGGGAGAGGAATCCTCCACGACGAGGAGTGTGTGACCATGGACCATATGTATAAACAGTGGGTTAGCACCGACCGATGTGAGCTTTTTGATGTGCGGAAGGACTGGGATGATTTCATTCACGATCTATCTGTATCAGTGGTGAAGCTCACCAACCATCACTATGTAGCAATCCGACAGAGTAGGGCATTTAAGGAGTGTAAAGAAAGTGTTGTGGAGGGAGAGGCCGTTGTCGTTGGGGACTTCAGTGAGAACTATACGTTCGTCATACAGGATGAGGTGCAGAGTCATCACTGGGACGCGCCACAGTGCACCGTTCACCCGTTCGTGGTGTACTGGAGGGAGAATGGAGAGGGACAGCACCAGAGCTTCTGCATTATCTCAGATAATCTAAAGCACAACACGACCGCTGTCCATGCTTTCCAAAAGGCTCTGATTCCACGACTGAAGGAAAAAATTCGGTCTTTGACTAAAATCAGATACTTTTCAGACGGGTCAGCAGCACAGTACAAAAACCGCTTCAACTTTTCAAATACCTGCGCTCACAAAAGTGACTTTGGGATAGACTGCGATTGGCACTTTTTTGCCACCTCGCACGGGAAGCGTATTCGCCAATTGTATTACACGAATCGGCCGACCAATAGCGTGCCTCCTGAGTGACGTCAGCGTGGCGTCATACTTTCGGTCCTCGCCCTTGGTGGCGTCTATTGAAGCTAGGTTTTAAATTAGTGACATTTAAGCTATTTGGAACATGTTGACGCCGTGGCGAAGTAGTTAGAGTATCGGACTGGTGATTCAGAGGTAGGTGGTTCGAATCCACTCGGCGACTTCGATTTTCGTGTCATCTGTCATTGTGCGTTTTTTATACATTTGCAACGGCGTGCACCTAAGAAATCAGACGTAGGCATTCTTCTAATGAATATGTTGCATAAGATAGATATTTGCAGTCCAACCGATTGGTTCGGTTTCGGTATTTTCCAATGGTCTTTGTTTGTATTTGGTTTGGTAGCGGTGTTCTGATTTTCTGTGATTGACATCACTAATACATAGTGCATACTGCATACTATGCGAACGTAGCCAATGGAAAGACAAATGGTGCTGGGCGATGGCCATTCATTGATCAATATTTCTCGCTGCTAATGGGTGATAGCACGCAGCATTGACAGGGGCGGCGCTGACCTTTTGAAAGTAGGTGGGCACCTGGCAAGGTAAAGTACCTAAAAGTAGCGAAAACTAAGATGAAAAGTAAAAATCGCACGCTGGTAAGCATAGCTTTTCGTGTAAGAATCACCATGCACAAAAAAGTTCGGCATAGCTGTTAGCGTAATCACGGGACGAGATTATCAGTTTCCAGCCGTCAGAGCGTCATCTATAGGAGCTATGCCCTAACTATAACTCTTACATTTCAGCCGCCAGGGGGATACCTAAGTCCCCTTACTTTGAATCTAGTTAAAGTCAAAAGATTTATATTAGAGCTTTATGAAGATAACTTGGGACTGGTTGTTTAGTTGCATGCTCACGGCGGGCTGTTATCAATTTATCTCTATACATGTCTTATCTGATCGATGAAATAATACAGGAATCCGTTGTCATTCGAGTGAATTTCATAATAGCTCTTCCGACTTTGACGAATATCGACAGTGCCGTAACAAAATTGGTAGTTCAGGTATAGACTGCAACTGCAGTTCTTTTGCAACTTATTCCTTAATCAGATTAATACTTGTCAGAGATTTATTGGGCGTACGATATTGGCGTGCGAACGTAGGGGCCAAAAATGCGCGTCTACGACCGACTTCTTTTTAAGAGAAAAGAACCGCTAAAGCAAGAATCCATCCACCGACCTCTCGTCCACCACACCGAGACTCTAACCACTCGGCTACTGCGACACATACAAGTTTGATAGCCATATACAATTTCAAAAAAGTCTCAACTCAAATCTAGCCTCAATGCATGCATTGTCGCGGCGGATGGCTATGACGTCGCACTAGAGATGTCGCTAGTTGATGGGCCGATTCGTGTAATACAATTGGCGAATACGCGCACGGGAAAGGCGCATGTGACGGCGTGGGAGGCACCGTGAAGAGAGCGACCGCTCTCGAGAGTCTACGCAGGCCCACAAGGGAGGAAATCACAAACGCGACCGAAATGTTTGAGTTTTTAAGTGACAAATTAGAGACTACAGTGAACTTTATATTCGTGTCGAGGGTCGAAGTCGAAAAAGCTGCAGAACACCTCAAGGAGCGTTTCAGCAAAGCGGTGGCAGTGAAAGGCACGCAGAGTCTGCACTGCTTTATTCCGGCCAACCACGAGACACTGCGAGTCTCAAAGTTGTCAGGGGGACCAGGCCGGCTGGTGAAAGTGCACCGCAGTATGGCACCGAAAAGACGAAAGTGAGCCCGCGTAGACTTGCTAGCACCCCTGCCGTGTGTCTGTATGGTGGCTGTCTGTGCACTGTATTGTTGGTGATATGTGTGCCCAATACATTTCAACGAGCTGGTCACCAAAATGTGTGTTGTATTTCCTTCGTTGAACAAGGGATTGGTTGACCTGACCGTGACCTGACCTGAACTGACCTGATTTTGTCCCGAGTCGTCAAATGCCCATCACCATTGACTTTGAATTGGAAAATAACCCATAAAACATGTGTCGCATGCACATAATCCCTTTTTATTCATCATGACCTTTCGTGACCTGACCTTGACCTGACCCGTGACCTTTAAGAACAAAATTCGGACAATGTCTAGATCCATCTTGTTGAGATCTTTCCATTGCCGCCTCGTCCGGCGCGCTACGATCATCCGTTCTCGAGATAGCACCGTCGGCACCATATCAAAGCAAAATGGTATATTTACATGGAGAAAGTAAAAAAATAAAATAAAATATTCATAAAAAATACCTATCTCCAATTTTCACAATATAATTTCCCAATACCCTAAGCATTAATAAAAGCTAAAAAAATAAATTTTATTTAACTGGCCACACTTTGAAAAATGTGAAAGAAATTTTTGAACAATTTTTTGAAAATTCAAAATTCAAAATTTTGAAAAAATTTGCATACCATCTGAAAGCTTGTGATGTGGCGAGTTCAAATATGTATAATTTTTATAGTTTAAAAAAGTTTTCGATTAGATATACCTACTAAAATACAATGATGTTTTTTAACTTTCCAAAATTTCCCAATGTTATAACTCAAAAACCGTTGCTTCTACAGGTCTAAAAATCTCAGATTCGGCTTCTGGGCACAGAATAACCCTATACAGCAATTTTGAAGAAAATCTGAGGGGGTCGGGTGTTAATTTGCACCCATGAGCTGTTGAATCGTCCTGGAATGCCCCAGATGACGTCACAGGGGTCGAAAAAGTCAAAATGGCGGCGCTAGATATGGAGAGAGTTTTTCTCGAATAACTTTCGAATTAGTCAAGATAGGAACAAACTAAGGGCATCATCGTGATCCTCTCGTCAATCCGCATCGAATGATATATAGGGGAGAGTGGGGTGGGTTGTATCAGTTTTTACTCCGAGACCCATAACCTCGTAACTATCCGTGATAAGCTCATTATTTCCATACTATCTCCTTCCTTGATTCTTCTGCTTTTTTGTGCAAAGTAACTTTTCCGCTACCTCTACCAGTTTTTCTTCTACGGTCTGCCGAATAGAACAATGTTTTTGATACAACTTGCCCCATGGCTTGGGTGAGTTGTATCACATGGTGGGGTAATTTGTATCACTAAGGTATTTCACGTTTCAGGGAGTGTGCTTGCTACTGGTTTTAAACATAACAACAACATTAAATGGGGTTAATACAATGTATATGCTCAAAGGCTTCACTTTTATTAGACCAAACTTAGGTCAATGCAATCCGAACGAAACATCGAAACGAACGAAACATCAACAGACTAGATGCAAAAGTGGCCCGTTAAGAGCAAAGAAGCCAACACATTGTGCCGAAATGGAACGAGTATTGACTAGCTACCTACAAACGCGAGACAGGGCTTAGCTTTCGCGATCAAAAGCAACATACCCATACATACATACATGTTACAACATACCCCACCCGGCTCTGATACAACATGTACCTCGCCGCCATCTTGGAAAAAACATCCTCGTGCTCAAAAACAGCGGACAGCTGGAGAAATCCATTTTCACTAACGCAGCCTTAGAACCTACCCTCACCACCGCTACGGAGATCTTTCAAATTCGTGCACATCTAAATGCCCAAAACACACATTTTCTTGCAACTCATTTTTTTTAGAATGACATTAAAAAAACATAAAATCGGCTCTCACCTCGAGACGCGTCCACCCAGCCACACGACAGAACAGGGAAAGATGGCGCCCCGAAAACCTCGTCGGCTGGTCGTGTCACGAGCGCTATCTATTGGATAAGTTTGGCACAATTCGCCCTGATACAACTTGGACATGATACAACTCTCCCCGCTCTCCCCTATGTTGACCTCGAAAGGTCAAGGTCAAAGGTTGACCTCAGGTCACGTGACCTCGAGGTCATCATGTATATCATTCGATGTGTCTTGACGAGCTGAACACAATGAGACCATCGACGCGTCTGTATCTTGTTCCTGTACGGAGTTATTGGCCAAAAACCTTTGGTGACCTTTGATGACGTCACATGACCTCACAGCTGCCCAACAGCAAAACAGACCTCAAGGTAGTGAAGGTTGATCGTATATGAAGTCATGTATGGTATATGGGGCCATTCCGACCCGTTTTAGTGGTAAAAACAGGGAGTTGATTTTTCCCCCATTGACTTATAATGGGGAGGTCGCGAAATTGACCTGACCTTAGGTCACCGATATCAAAATTCCGAGATATACAAATTGTAGCTACTAATGACCTAATAACATCCTGCGACTTTCAAAGGCCTCCGACATCTACTGTAGCTCTGGCACGGTGACAAAGTTGCAAAAAAGTGACTTGAGGTTGGGTCATTCAAAGTGACCTGGTGACCTGACCTTGAAAGGTAGGAGGTTCAAACTTGCACACCATGTGTAAAATTGATAAGGGAATAGTCATACCAAATTTCGTGGCGCTACGCGCCGCGGTTTTCCCGCTATTCGCGAAAAACCTCAGGGGGGGCGGATATCCGCCCCCCCCGTCGGTGCGCGGGTTAACGAAAGGGGTTTTCGCGCTAACTTTAGCCGCAAGCCTTGTTCGAACTAGATTTCATCAATATCATATTACCCTTGTCGAGACGGTCAGATGATCTTATGTTTTCTTCAATATATCGCTATTAGGTCAAGTCCATTACCTAGCCTGGAAAGTTCATGTTGCAGTCAGTCGATCTGCATTGGTGAGATGAACACACCCGAGGTGTTGTCATGGCCCTAGCACCTATTACTACAAAAAGTAACCATAAAAAGCTCCTTGCTACTTTTCCATGACCTAAGATGACCTCGGTGGTATGATGTGGACTTAGAGATGCAATTAGATGATTTATAAATCAATTGAAGCATGTTAGACGATATCAGTGAGTTTAGTGTGACTTTTTGCGAAGGAACCGCAATTTCGTTTTCTTTCGTTGAACTTTAATACCGTCAATCATCTATTTCTTTGGCCTTTGCTATGATATTAAACCACTTCATGACCACTATTACATTTACCGATACGCCTTTCGTTACCATTACTCTCGGCACGACCGAGTTTTGGGTGCAAAATAGATTATCGTGTCGACACGCTCTAAAGCCCTAATGAACAGACAACGGCACGACTGAGCTTGCTCGACGCTCATATAAGCGGCCCCTCGGACCCTGCCCTGCCCTGGGAAGGCGGCCTGTTCGGGACCACACTGCGGACTTCCCTGGCCTCTGTCAGTCCCGCCGGAGGGGCCATATGTGGACGGTCATGCAGGCCTTTGGTGCAGCGCCGACCGCCAGTCTGTGACGTCACCTATTGCTGGCCGGCCGGCGGTCCTTGGAGAGCAGTGAAGGTGACCTCAGCGTGACAGGGAGCAGCGGCCCAGTGAGTGATGGTGGTGCAGGCTGGGTCTGAGGGCACATGAACCGGCAAGTCCGACAGAGACAGGATGGTGCGCGCAGCGCGCCTCAGGATGTCGTGAAGGTGGACTATTTTGGAGAGCGATTGCATCCAATTAGTGTCATCCAAATGGCCGGCTTCAACCAGTACCTGTCCTGTCATCATCATCATGCAGCGGTTTATTGTAGTGTGCCCCTCCCCATACGCTCGTCCTTCTTAACGTCTCTATCCTATTCTCATAAGAATGAACCATTTAAATCCTGCTGACTCCTTCATTTCCGCTACCGACTTCGTCAATCGTCATCAACCCCACTGACCCCCCCCCCCCCAGATCAGCCCCACCCTTTCAGCCCATATCGGCGTCCCGGCACGCCCCGTCAGCCGGAGTGGGCCGTGCTGACGCGGGTCCTTGCACGCTCAGCGACGCCTCAAAGCGGCCGACTGCCGCAACTCGAAACACGACCCGACCCGAATACACTGTTTGGAAACGGTCGTGTGGAGCCGTGCGCACCTCGCCCCCCCCCCCCCGCTATACAGCATGCAGGAAGTAGTTGGTGCGATCATTGACGAACATTGGGCGGGTTTGTCTGCTCGGCAGATGATTCGACGTAGTCAGGACTTCCCCGTCACGTATTTCGGGAATGACGACGACATGAAGTCATTTTCAACCAATGACTATTTACCATAAGCAATTCTAAGAGGTCGGTTATTTGACAGACTGAAAGCGCCTGGCGGCCTCAAGCCAGATCTAGTTGCAATGAAGCGTCCCTCGTTCCAAGAAAACGCTGCACTCCAGGTCACGGCGTCGCTGTTTGGCTGCACACTCACTGCCGAGCTGGTATGCGATGTTCCCATCAGAGCTAAAAGGCGCCTGCAGAATCATAGAATGTTAAGGCGATCTTCTAGTCTCATCATGACCGACGACGCATTGCTCAGCCTCAGATATGAGGCGCTCTATGTATGTTCCAGTGCAAGTAACTGCTTTTGGTTTCCTCTGCAAACAATAACGCTGAGTTCGCTGACCTACATACGACCTCATTTCTTCTGGTTAGCAGCAGCGGTGATGTCACCTGCAAGGCATTTTGCTGTGATCAACAATAACGGCGACCCCACGTGTACCTATGTTCTGGCTGGTCTGGCCGTGCGACACAGTCTCTGCGTAATGTGCTTTTGATCCTGCCCGCTTCTGACGGAGAAACCCAATTACGTACCGAAACCCCTGTCGCTGACCGCTGACGCCCATTCGCCGACCCCAGAGCCCCTGTTGCTGACCTCAGACCTCTCCTCGACTTCAGCCCCTGCCCCGAACTCAGCCCCTGTCACTGATCTCATGGCTGTTGAACTCAGGGCGACCGGCGACCTCTAACCTCTCCGCCGACTTTAGAGCCGCTGATCCCACATCAGCTGTCACTGACCTGACATCAGCTGCCACTGACCTCAAGGTCGCAGACCTGAGAACCCAGCTGCTCAGGGCTCCTGTCCCCCATCGTTAAGCTAAGGTCCCTGCCTCTGACCGCTGAGGCCATCTCTCTGATTTCTCTGCCGCTGACTTCAGGCCCCTACCGCCGACCTCAGGTCCAGCTGCTGAGCGGCCGACCCCAGTAACTCGCCATGCTGAGCGGGGTCAGCGGCCGGGTGTCGGCTGTGCTGCGGGCGGCCACGGCGGCCGTCACCCCGGTCCGGAACCGCTGGCACGCCGACAAGGTGGCGCGAGGCCCGGTGGCGGTGCGCTACGGCTGGCACAAGGAGCACATCATGCCATCTGGTGGGTGACATTGACAACTGAAGCTTCGGTAGTTTAGCAGACGTCTGTTGAAATAATAACAGTAGAATTCTACACAGGCCGGAGACATAAGAAAGACTTAACTACGTGCTGAGAGATATGGTCATTAAATCTTTTTTGCTGGTTGACGTTTTACACGTTTTGTTTCTGATAGCTGGATGAAATTTGACATGGATGTTTCTGCACCAAACATGCATTCACCAATGTCGCCCCGATTTTCAGGCTTGTTGCCACGGAAGGAGGGTGCTAAGGCCCTGCCAATGCCGGAATACAAACCCAACAACGCCTGGACAAAGAAGAAGGCCATGTTCGGTCAGAACGACTACATTGGTGAGTATCGACCGATTTTTAGCGTAATATTCGTCTTTTAGAAGGTACAGTCCACAGCAGAAGTAATGTGGGGTTTCAGTCATGGGTATGTTCTGCTTCTGAAGCTTAGGAACGATTAGCCAGACTACAATGAAACTTTGAATGTAGCTTATATGTATCGTCACCCTTGCAGCTCCAACTTTAGCTATTGACATCTTCTTTTCGATCACTCCGCATTAAACAATCGCCAGTCAAAGCCAACCGTTGAGATTGGTAAAACCCTACATTACTTAAGCGGTGGGCTGTGCTAGGACTACGAGGAGCATCAAGACATTCACATAGACTCGTTTGTTCAGGGTTCCAATTGCTGTTGCCGTAGCTCTATGCAAATAATGTGCTCAGAAGTTCGTTGGATTTCACGTCGCTTCAAATAAACCTAGTTGGTAAATTTTCCGCGATTTCTCTACATTTCCGGTATCTAAGCTCTCCGCCTGTCTCCCTGCAGATATTCTGGGTAACGGCTCACTACACCCGGTACAACTGATGTACAAGGTACCGCCGTGGCTGCGCGGCTTCCGCGGAAACGAGTACCAGATGTTGCTGCGTAAACGGCGCGCCCTGGGACCCCTCCTGGACGACCACTACCCGACCAAGAGCTTCAACCTGCAGAAACGCATCAGGTACCTGTACCGCTTCCTCAACCACGGGCGAACCAAGGATTACTTCTGGAGGAAGCACTAGCGCGGTAATAGGTCATTTGGTCTGAGTGTGTTTTCTCAGGTCAGTACGAACTTGGACCGCTGAGGGCGAGTGGTGAATTGAGTGATTGTGACTGAGTTCTTTTTTTTTGTATCTGTTTTCAGTGAATGGTTAATTGTGCATAGGTTGCCAATAATGTTATGTGGAAAGGAATTTACGCAATATTTGAGTACATTTTAAAGGATGTTTCGCATCACACATTTGTCCGACCAGTCTCTAATTTAGTTCGTGCCTATGTTCGAAGTAATTCGAACTTGCATTGGGAATTCTTTCCCCGGCAATACACATTACACAGCGTTTGTGGACGGCATGATGCGTGTTTATTCAAACACATTATGATGCAGCGCAGCAGTATGAAGCCATATAACTAATCAGGCACATTGTGAGCATTATCGTTCCCAGCGACTCGGGCCTTCGGTCGAGTCCGCTAATTATGAGCAAGAGCGCGGCGCGGCCGACCCCGTCAGCCCCCGGCGCAGTCCGCGAGCGGAGTCGCAACCGGACCACACGGCGCCAGTGAGACCCAGTTCCACCGCTCCACGGGTGACCGCGGTCAGAGTCTAATAAATACCGCTCTCCCATCGTGGCAGCGACTTACATATATCACAGCGCCAGCGTCCCTCCTACCGCGCCAGGCACCACCGCACCACCCCCGCCAGCACCAGCACCAGCGCGGCCGGGCCGCTGGTGACGGCGGCACCACTGGCCGCCGGGTCCAGCACCATCTCTGCGAACACCACGGGCCAGAGGGCCGGCTCGGAGGCTACTGCCGGGCTCCCCGAGCTCAGCCACACGCGCAGTTTGTCGGCCTCCAGGCGGCAGACGGCGGCGGCGGCGGGGCGCTCCCCGATCACCATCACTGTCAGCTGACGCGCCGCCTCCAGTCGGCCGGTCAGCGCGCACTCGGCCGTCCCCACCAGTCGGCGCAGAGCAGACAGCACCGAGCGCGCCGGCACCGGCGAGCCCAGCGCCGCCAGCCGCCGACGGGTGAAGTAGAGTCTCAGCGCGCTGCCGCACGGGGGCAGCACTGTGCCGTTGTCGCCGGCCGTCCCACACGGCGGGAGGGGCGCGTCGCACTCCTCCGCGGACACGGGACACGCCTGGCGGGCGGAGCGGCGGTCAGAGGGCGTCGGTAGGCGCGGGGACGGCTACAGAGGCGTCAGCGACATCGGGAATAAATAAACAACGGGCCAGGAGCAATAAATCCAACGAAAACCGTGGAACAGATCGACCACACGCCGCGTGCCAGAAGTGGCTTACTTTACACGCACAATCACTTCGAGAAACAAAGGAAGCTAAAGGTCAAGAGCTGCGCTACTATCTTCGTGATAAATGGCTCTAGTTCTAGCGTTTTCGCCCTTTCCAACAAACACTGAAAACATAATACACGTCCCAGTGTCTAGTCAGGTTACGACCGCCAGAGACGTTACGCACCACATAGGGCTGGTGCCAGTCGCTCTCCTCTGCCGCCAGTACGGACGACTGGGAGCGCTGGCAGGTGGCTGCCGCCTCCGTTACGGCCTCCGGCGCCTCCGGAACTGAAAACCAAACCATGGGGATGAGAACAGACCAAAAGGAGTACCGAGACCAAATATCAGTCACACATGTTGAAAACTCTGCAACAGACTCGGCGGTTTATCATACACTTAGAGTCAAAATGCCAACGAACTCAGGTGAGCACGCTCTCAGCCTTCTTACCGCAGGTGTGCAGTTCGCAGGGCTGCAGGCTGTCCACACAAATGTCGGGCTGGGGTAGGCAGCGGTGGCCGGTCGGGCAGGGGCGCACCTCGCACGGGTCAAAATTCAACTGCGAGGGCACGCACCTGGGGATACGGGAGAGGGCAAGTCAGACATCGGGCAGCGGGGGGGGGGGGGACGGTGACTCCTAAATATATTGCAAGGGAGTGAGACTATTAGCGTAAAAAAAAAACAAATACTACAATTAGACATACGGTAGCTGGATTTACCGGCATGAACCTTTATTGCTCAATATCGAACGTTACTAAAAACGCTAATTTGTTATTTTGGTGAAGCGAGTAACATGCCACCAAACTGAACAAATGCCGTATTACAAATGATCCTGTTCATAAACTTATAAGTAGCCCGTTCACCCCGTAGATTGCTAACCTCTGGAATGCTGACCTCTGAGTGTGAATATGGACGCAGGTGGGCTGAAGGGCGCCCACACTAGCCGCCGACTTCAGCGGTCTGCTCGACTTGAGACACTCGGGAGCGGTCCGACACAGGAGGTCCCCGTCCACACAGACACAGGAGAGGCAGCGCTGGTGGACCACCGTCCCAGAGTCTGTGGACACAACACACACAGATATACACACACAGACAGACGCAGGAGAGGCAGCGCTGGTGGACCACCGTCCCAGAGTCTGTGGAGTGTGGACACAACACACAGACATAAACACACCACCTTCCACCGTCCACACAGACGCAGGAGAGGCAGCGCTGGTGGACCACCGTCCCAGAGTCTGTGGACGTGAAAGTTTCCACTCAAATGACGTAAAAGAATGCATGACAACAGGTCTGAGGTTGGATAGTCGCGGTCTCCAGAAAAGTAATTGACACCTGTGACCTGACTGATTTGGGTTAAATCTACGTCATTAGTTCACTCGCTTTTCGCGGAAAAAGTAAAAAAGGTAAAGCACAGCGGCTCCACAATTCCAGCAGAGGCAGAGCGCCGTCCATCTACGTTCTAGTAACCTGGGATTCACGGCTCACCGATTTTCGTATCGAAGGCGTCGCAGGGGATGCTGCTGGGTACGGTGACGGAGGTGCATCGGGTCAGCTGCGGCGGCCCGCCGCCCGGGTCCGGCGAGCAGAGCAGCAGCGAGAGGTGGCCGCCGTCACCGCCGACCGGCGGCAGGAGCACCGAGGAGCCCAGAGCCACCATACTGCTGCTGACTGTGCTGAGACGGCAGCCTGGCGGTCAGGGGAGGGGAGATGAGTGAGTTATTCTGAATATGGTTATTGCTTATGTTGCGGGAGCTGGTCACACTCAGACTCGATGCTTTATATTATTATCGGCAGCGGCAATAGCAAGAAGCACAGAGCCAACCGCTCGTCACCACCGTCCGTCTGCCTCTCCCGGGCCGCCACCCGTCCAGCCAGGGCCAGCCGCTGACCCCGCCCCAGGGCCACGCGGCAGGGGCGGCGCCGGGCGCGGCCAGTCGGGGAGGCGCCATGCGCGCCACAACGGACGGTCACAGCCGCCCGCAACACTAAAATATACGACAAACATAACCATACGATAACAACTTGAACATTCAACTTTAGTGGCATAAACTGCACACCCGATGATTTACCACTGTTCAATACATAGCTGTACGAGTGACGACTTGGTGTTCTTTTGGCACCAAAAGGGAACGTCTTCATCCGTGAAATTAATTTATTCAAAGGGCATTGCAAACTCCCTTCCTATTTTGATCGCCACACAAATAGCAATGCATGAGCCAGAGCTAGCGTTAAGACTTACCTGGCAGACAGTGTCGAGTGGACAGGTTGGGCGCGGCCACCCTGCACACCATCCCCGCCTCACAGGGTGAGGGATGACACGGACTGGTCACCTGGAAAACAGCAAACATCGCCTTCCATCAGACATGGTTGTGGCTGCAGGAGAACGGGGTTTCACGGATCGAGCAAACAGGTTCCTAATAAGATCCAAAGACGCATCAGAGAGAAATAAGCACGGTAGCACATAAAGTAGGCATCTCTTGTTTACTAGCATTACCTCTGAGCCTCGCATATTCTTCGTGTGGCTCCAAACACTCCTATAACTGCTGCATACCCTCCTGAGTCACTACCCGGCCCCTCCGCTGCGTCCCGTCCCCTCACCTGGCTCCTCCACTGTGTCTCGTCCCCCTGGAACAGCTCTGGCTCCAGCGTGTTCTCCGAGACCGACAGCGGCGAGGTGTCCAGTGTCATGGCTCGCACACAGTCTGGCTCCGGCGCGGCCATCAGCTCGCAGAGTGTGGCCGGGTCGGCCTCGTCCCCGGCCGGGCTCAGACACGTCTCCAGCAGCCGCACGCAGTCCGATCTGACCGGGTGAGAGGGTGAGACGGGGTTAGAACTGAAGGGTTAGATACGGTCACACATACTGCTCAGTGCTAAATCATAAACCTCAAATGAGATGGGATCAGCAAGAAACATAAGTTTATAACACCACTGACGATCGCAACCTATTCCAGGTTCTCTGTCCACCTCCACTGTACGGTGCGCTATGCCCAGGGCATTTCCTTACCTGCACAGCTGAGCAGGCAGGCGGTCGGAACGGGGTGTTATTAGTGGGAGAGGAGGTATTATTACCTGCAGAGCTGAGCTGGCTCGTGGTCGGAGCGGCGGCAGGGCCGGAGGTGGAGCAGACACGCCAGCCGCTTCAGCTCCGTCTTACACCGTCCCGTGGTGATGATGGAGAGGTTGCGGAACGACAGGCCTGAGGGCGGAGGGACGTGGTGAGGTCAGCGAGGGCCGCAGGGTTGAAGTGATGATGTATGTAGATCCTGTGGAACGACAGACTTTATATGGTGGTAACTGGTAAGACATGCTTACTGAACGACAACTCTATGCTACATAAGTCCTAGACAATCGATACTTTATTTGCAGTTTGACGAATTACACGTACATAACCAAGCTTGATGCAACAATTCAACAGCTTTCGGTCCAAAAATATCTCTGAATACACTCAGTCAAATATGAACGCTCATTATAACCCTCCTCCCGTTTCCCTACCCCGTACTCCGGTCCCATTACCACAGTGTGGCTCATACCCAGCGCTCCTGTCCGCATCCACCCGAGGAACTCGCTCTTGGCGTTATCGTCGGCGCCCTTATCCCAGCGCCGGTACAGGCCGCTGCCCTCGTCCGTGACGCCCTTACAGAAGTGCAGCCGACCCGAGCTGGGCAGGCACGGCGCCTCCGCTGCCGGCCGGAGATGGAGAGGTCAGGTCAGGCGAATGGGGTGTGGTGGATAACACAGCTTAGTGAATTGTTCAGACAGAGACAAGTTGGGATAGCGGACTTCCATGCTATGCTAAATGATGGATTTTTATTGCATTAACTTTGTATCTCGCACGACTTGATTTCTTTTTCTTGCAGGACGCGGTTCTTTGTGCACGTCAAACATGAGTTATCATCGCATCAATCATCCTCTCGTTTATTGATATGCAATATGCATGGCAATAAGATCAACACCAGCAAGGAGTACAAGCGGGGCACCGGGCTGCCACTCCAGCTAGATCGTCGCAGTCGCTGAGGGGAAGACGGACCAGCTATCTGCGAAAATAAACAGCTTCTGTGGACCATACCTAATGGAATAAACCGTATCGGGGATCAACATCAGCAAAGGATACTAGGGAAAGGGGCGGCGCGGCATGCCAACCGTAACACGGCGTTCTTCAATAACCATGTTAGTACCTACCATGGATGAACGATCTAAAGAAAGACCGGCCTGAAGCTTGTACTCAGCTCATATTCAGAGACATGCTGGAGAGAAGCTTACATAACTTTGGAAATTTATATAACAAACACCACTTACCATCCCTGATGCAGTGTCTCATGCGCGTCTCCCCAAAGTTGGCGTCCAGGCAGCGCGTCTCGAAGCGCGGCCCCTGGTCGTGCCAGCGCAGAGAGTAGGTGTGCGTGCAGAGCTGCCGGCACTGAGCCGTGTCCCCCAGAGGGCAGCAGTGCAGCTCGAGCCGGTGCGAGGGCAGCTCCGGAGCCGGCGGGCCGCCCCCGTGACACTCCCAGAACGCCGCGTCCTCCTGTGGGGGGGGGGGGGGGGACAGGTCAGACTGGTGACAGAGAGGGTATAACTGACTCCCGTGACACTCCCAGAACGCTCCGTCCTCCTGTGAGAGCAGGGGAGGGTCAGACAGAACAGAGAGCGTATAACTGACTCCCATGACACTCCAAGAGCGCCTCGTCCTCCTGTGGGAGGGGGGGGGGGGACAGGTCAGACTGGTGACAGAGAAGGTATAACTGACTCCCGTGACACCCCCAGAACGCCGCGTCCTCCTGTAAGAGGTGGGGGGGGGGGAGGGTCAGACAGAACAGAGAGGGTATAACTGACTGGACCGTGACACTCCCAGAACGCGGCGTCCTCCTGTGGGAGGTGGGGGGAGGGTCAGACAGAACAGAGAGGGTATAACTGACCCCCGTGACACTCCCAGAACGCCGCGTCCTCCTGTGGGAGGTAGGGGAGGGTCAGGTCAGACTGGTGACAGAGAAGGTATAACTGACTCCCGTGACACTCCCAGAACGCTCCGTCCTCCTGTGGGGGGGGGGGGTCAGATTGGTGACAGAGAGGGTATAGCTGACTCCCGTGACACTCCCAGAACGCCGCGTCCTCCTGTGGGAGGTAGGGAGGGTCAGACAGGACAGAGAGGGTATAACTGACTCCCATGACACTCCAAGAGCGCCTCGTCTTTTTCGGGAGGAGGGGAGAGTTAGACAGAACAGAGAGAGGGTATAACTGATTCCCGTGACACCCCCAGAACGCCGCGTCCTCCTCAGGGCAGGAGGGGAGAGGGGCAGGTTTGGGCGCAAAATGACCTCGCAGTCGGCGCGCCCCTAACCCCCAACAAACAAACAAGGAGAGGGGCAGGAATGAGTCAGTCGAGACTGATACGGTGAGAAAGAAGAGCATCTGTAGCTCGGTTTTCACTGACCATGCTACTTAAATAGGGATATGACTTGAATTAGCGATTTTCGCGATCTCGTCAGCTCCTAATTTATATAAGTGATCACCTTTCCTGGTAAAAAAACGAACGGTAACCCAGTTATCAACGCACTTGACTCCCTATCCAGCGACCTGGCGATTTGCTCGCCCTGTTTTTCATGTTCTGTCTCCGCGGCGTCATTTCGCTCCTATCTTTACAGCGGTCTGATACGGGCGGTAGTCACAGCTCCCGTCTCCCGTGGGTGGCCGCTGGCGCCGGGACGGGCACCCGTCGGTGGCCCACGGCTACCGGCACCGGCCCTGAGATCTATCCAACCGAGCTACAGGGGGAATACCGCTCCCTACAGAAGGCGGGCTCATCGGGGTTGTTAATTCCACGAGCACACCTCAGGAGAAGTGATCGTTAGTTGTTTGTGTCGGTTAACAGTGTCCTGTTGGGTACTACTGGTCCCCTTACACTACCTGTTTGTTTGTTTGTTTTGTTGGGTTAGGCCCTTTCGGTCGACAAGACCATTGCAGAGCCGGAAGGATGATAGGAAATAGGGGGAGACATTGGTCTGGGCAGGCACCCTAGTGAGTCGCCGGGGCTGAGCCCGTCCAGAGGACAGGCCACCCAGCCCCAAGGCACTCACTGCACCCGGCTACGGGGTGCGCTCCCTCAGGAGCAGCGGTGCCGCTCCAAGGGAGCAGCCCGCATGAGATAAAGTTGCCTGTCCAGCCCGGAGGGGGGTTGCGGCGTGGAGGAGAAGGATTTCAGTATCCTGAGGATAGAAGCACGGATAGGTGACACTACCTGTCCAGCGGGACTCCTTATAAAGCCGGTGTGGGAGGCCCGCAGGTCAGTCCCCGGCGGTCACGTGACCCGATCACGGCCGATCCAGGGCGGCCTGGACACCGGCAGGCCGGTGACATTTTGCTCAATCAGTAAACAGTTCGACCACACGACTGTCCCAACGGGGCGAATATAGGCCCAGCTGTACAAATATTTAAACTCGGTCGCTGACAAGTTCTACAGAGACACACTGTACAGATACAGTGTGTGGTGTACGAGGCGGATAGGTCAGGGGGCGCCGGGGGTACTTCCGCCTCCGTGTGACGCCGTATAGGGGTCTCCGGGGAGTTAACAGTACCAGCGGTAGTAAACGGACACGATATTTAGGTGTCCGCTGGTAAGTGGACCAGGCAGAGGCAGAGAGACAACGCCGACTAGTAGAGATACGTAGGGTTATAAATATACAAACTTACCACATTTCTGTACATAACGCTTGAGCTGTATTTATACCTGATTACAAGTCATAGCCAGATATAGACGAGAGAAACATAAATACGGAGATCATCCTTATGATTGGTCTCGATGTTATCCTTCCGAGGTCATTCTTCTGGTCGCCATATAGCCGCTGACCTGCTGATCTGGCCCCTGCCGTGACCCGCCCCCTCCCTTAGACCGCCCCTGCCGTGACCTGCCCCTGGCGTGACCCGCTCGCTGACCTGGCCGCAGGCGGTGTCCTGGAGCCGCGTCAGGGCGGCCTCCCTGGCGGCCGGCGCCGCCTCCTGCAGCTCCCGGCAGGCGGTCCGACAGGGCCCGGAGCTGGCCCCCTGGCAGCACTTGATCACTGGCGACACCCGGTGAATGGACGGTCAGAGAGGGGAACGGCAGACTTACACACTATACATACTGATGCTTAGTGGATGCGTGCAATTTATTGATCCATGCGAACACACTAACGGTAAATACAGAGGACCTCCTGCAGGGGGAGTGGATCAGTTTTAGCGCTGACAACATCAGTGACCTACGTCAACTGGTTTAGACACAGACACGCACACACGTAAACATACACCCAGCTGGGACCTTGGGCAGAGTTGATAGTCACAAACACAGCTGTACGCACAACATACACTTGAAGTGCGTACAGAGATACCAGAACACGCAATTTATTCCGCATAAAACGGACATACCGAATGCGCACTTAGGAGCCTTGAGTGTCTTAGAAACGTTATAAAAACATTGCAAGAAGGTATCAGATTTCGTGCTGGCATGTTGATGAAATCTGGCATGACTGTTACCTTCCGCATTCGTCCTGCTCTCATAAATGCGCCAGTCACCAGTTGAATTAGAATAAAACATTGCCCAATCCTTACATAGCCGGTAAATAGCAATCGCATAAACTATAGAATTGAGGAAAAAAAGACGTATTTCATCAATCATCAGCTTTATCTTCTCTCACCTTCCTGAATTTCCTCGTCCTCTATGAAGTCCCTGGCCTTGCCATTTTTGCCACCTTTGGCGCGCTGAAACAGAAGTGTCCACGCCCAATTCAGTCAGTCCGTAACAATAAACAGTAAGGCGGCCTGAGTAAACACGGGGCCGGCCGAGATGGCGGTATCGTGTCAGATTATTTATCCCTCCGAACCGCGAGCCGGGCTGGACCGGGATGGACGGACGGTGGGCGTACGTTGCTGCGTGTTAGGAGAATGTACGCACCTGCATACATACGACGTGCGAGTGCTGCCCGAGCCATACCCCGTCCCGTCTTCTCTCTTCCCGTTCCGCCCGTTTCCCATTATGATGGAATGCATCAGTCCATTATGAATGGTATGTCTCGCGTCGTTCCATCCCATCCCGTTCCGTATTATCTCGTCTGGTCCCGTCTTGTCTCGCCCCATCTGATTTTGTCTCTTCTCGTCTTGCCTCGCTCATCCGCCTTCCATTCTGCCTTTTTCCCGTCTCGTGACAATTAGTCCGGTCCCATATTGTCCTATTCCGTCCCAGGCCCCTGTCCCATATCAAGTTTTTTTCTGTGTGAACGTTTGAAGCAGTATACACTTCAATCACGTCTCGCGCGTGCCTAGCACCACGGATCATAGAATCATTCATAGAATCATCACGGATCATTCTATGATCCGTGCTAGCACTTAGCCGGGCACACAGAGCGGGTGAGTGGGGAAGGGGGGGGGGGGGGTACCGTCAAATACGCCCGCTCAGCGCGGCGGCGCCTGCCGGCGCCGCTCTACCGACACGCTAAGATGGCCAGCTGTCAGCGGCCCGTCGTCTGGTTCATATTGAACACGGCCTAACGGGACTCCTCTGATCGCCCTCCGGCTAACGGCCAATGAAAACCGGTCATTAGTCGACAAAGTAGCACCTCGCGCCCAGCTTAAAGTAGGGTAATTGTGGGGAAAACGCACCCCTGGGTTAAACGCCTCCCCTAAAAATCGTATTTCTTATCGACGGATAGGTGTTTTATCCTGTCTTTCAGAACAGTCAGCTGCTTATTTACGTAGGTCTCTATTTCCGGTTCTGCGTCTTGAGGAGCAGCGTGGGTAGGTGCTGATGTTGGTTTTGGGTGTTGTTTTTGTTGTTTTTACAGAAGATTCCTAAGATTTTGATGCCCTCTTTATATCACAAAACTTGCTATTGTGCACATCACTCAAAACTGCGTTTTATTGTCATTCTGGTGAATGTATTATGCTGCGGCGTTAGTGGCGCGTTTTTTGTCAATATTTTGTTGACCGGAAATGGAGTGGATGGGGCAAGACGCCTACTCGATGCATGGGGCAAGACGCCCCCAGTTTTCTGAAAGGGGGGCGTTTTGCACGGTGGTGAGAGTGCAGGGTAGCGCCCTGTAGGTCGGGGCCGAAAAGGCCTGTCCCTGTCCTTTTTTGCTGATATATCCTAAACGACTGCAGATATCGTCACCAAACTTTCAGGACTCCTCCGGGCATCCATTTTACACATTGCAACAAAGTTTTATTCCAAAGGCTATGATAGGTTGACCACAAATGACGTCAGAATGACGTCAAGTTCTGCCATGTTCATCATTTTCTGTTGATGGATGGGGTGGGGGCGCTTTGCACATGGGTGTGGGCGTATTACCCAGGGTATGGGGCAAAACGCCCTTTTGTAAGGGTATGCAAAAACCTTTTTGGGGGGTTAAATACCACACGCAGGTGTCTTTTCTTGGTTTAAAAGCGTAGTAAAAAGAATGAGCTACATGATGGTGCCCAAAGGTTTAAGTAATCTGTGTTGGGTTGAGTGTCAGAAGGTTTCGCGCTTAAGGGGGGCGTTTTTGACCTATTCACCCTAAATATTTGACCGTTTGGGGAATCGTGAAACAACTTTCAGTGATAACGATCACACTTCCAGTGCATGTTGGATCACTGGACATCATTGGTCACTAAAAACACGGCCACCTGTACCCACCTTCTGTTCTGAGAGGCAATTGTAGAGCTCTCCCTCGTGCGATCTCCGGCAGTGCCTCTCCAGTTCTGGCACGGAGGTGGCGCGCTTGCAGGCGACTGCGCAGCCGGGCACCACGGCCTCCCTGCAGCACGAGGCACCCCTCCACCGGCTGCTGCCTGCAGTGACGGAAAACACGGCACGTTCAGACTCCGATAATAAGGAAGGGGAGGGAAGGAGTCCCCCGTCATGAAGGAGAGGGAGGTAACAGAGCCTGGGAGTCTGGGACTTTATTTCATGGATACAATGGGGATGTATCGAGATTTAACAAGTCAGCAAATATTGTCCAGATAATACGGCTAGAGCTTCGCTAAGATGTCTAGCCACCTCCCGACGTTGTCACGTCGCCCTGGGGGTGTCATTAGTGCGATGGTGCCCTTCGTCACCACCGGCACCCCTAGGGTGTAATGGCCCCCCTTTGTTGATTTTCAACACCCCACTGGTCTCTGGCAGTATTGTCAGCTCAAAACAGCCTCCGCTGACGGTCAGAGGTCTGATTTGTGTTCAATGTCAAATCGTCAGCCGTTCGTCTTCGTCAGCAGTTGTGTGGTGTTTAGATTTCGCTGCAGTTTCTGGAGAATAGGTCTTACTCGTGCCCAATGTCGGTGGCATGACATCAACATACTGGGAAATGGGAATGCTAATTTATTGTGACTTTTGATGACCTAGCTCATCAAAATCGGTGTGAGTATCGGTGACATCATGCTTGTTGTTTTCTGCAAGTGTGAGACATAACACATGTTGGAGGTGACTGTACGCATGCTGTCATATCTCGAGGGAGTACCTATAACCTAATGCATAACTGATCAGCAGGGCGGTGATATCTTGAGGTGGCATGTGACGATGTTGTGCCGCGTCGGCAAACAACATTGGGCACCTATTCAAAACACGAATACATTATGCAAGGAATGGCATAAATATTTACTCCTTGGTCATGAGGCGCAGCTGCCTTCATAGTAGGGTTGTGTGCCCCACTAAAGCATTTCTTTGGCCGGATGAATAGAACATTGAACCTCCCACTACAGGTCGTTCGGGAAAACTGGGGAAGTCTATTATCGGCATCCCGTCCGTGAGCTCACTGCTCTAGCGCCGATGTGCGTTGGGTTCATAACCCCGAGCCTCTGAGGGCTTCGGCGCCGCTTCCAGCACCCCGGTTCGCCGGACACACCAGGCGCCTCTCGTTAGTTAGCACCAAGGCTGGCCACAGAGGGTGTCAGAGCATCACCCAGGCAAACACCACAGCATCTGGGGCATCTGGGCGGTCCGCTGAGACCGCTACCAGTGGCCTTGGAGCCGGGCAGGGGAGGAGATGCATGTGTTTTTGATATTAGGTCGGTGCTTCATGCGAGAAGGGGTTAACAGATATGCAGAGCATCATTGAATGTAAAGTAGGTTGTAGGAAAGAACCGGTGAAACACCGGCTAAGCGAGAACGCAACATGCAACCATGATGCATGACGGGATGCATCGAGCTGATCGAGCTATTGCAACGATGGAAACACTTTCTTACCTAATAAACTGGAGACTGAAACACCTTCAATAAACTTTGAATTGATTGCTTCCAGAACGAAGTCCTCACTACGCCGTAAAGCTAGCTACAACTGGGCACAGATAAGAGCTTACGAGTAGCATCGAAAATATTGACGCTCGCACTACATCCTTATAACTTGGATAATGTCAACCTCCAGCCCGTATCGTCGTTGCAAGGCGCCGCTGGCCGGTTTCCAAGGGATAACCTGACCGGTTAGGCTGTGCCGCCGGACAGCCGTGTATTGCGGCACAGTCTATACCGACGCATTGTCTCGGACGGCGCTCCGGCGAGGCTCTGCGGCGGTAAAGTGAGAAGAAGGCATCTCAAAATGCTTCGCCGAGACTAAGAATATTGACTAGAAAGCAATGATGATCCATCGACTCGCAAAGGGCAAAACAGGCGGCGAGCGGCACCGACTAAAGACCCGAGGCCCCGTCAGTGTCAATCACTTCTCGCTTCCGGCGACCGCACCCCTTTGCGGCGCCGTCAGCGCCGTCCTTGTTCGTCTGTTCGTCTGCCCGCCTATCAAAGCCATCCATCTCGGCTGCCGGTCGTCCGCGTCGTGTCGGCGGCGTCCCTGTTTATTTGGCGTCGGTCGGAGAGCGCCGCCGGCGCCGGCCGGTCCGGTCACGCGTCGGTCAGCGGTCACACGCGCCGCTGACCGGCGGTGGTCATCAGAGGGTCACAGAGGTTCGAGCGACACCCGGACCGTTACTGCGGCCTCCGGCGCGGCCGCGGTCCGCCGGTATGGTATGCTAACATACTGGAGACGCTCGCATTTCATCAGCGACCGCACAGAAGGCCGGTGCATGAAATGCGCCTCAGAAATCGTAGACGGCATGGCTACGTTCTGATTAGGCCGGGATTAACAGAAAGCAGAGCCGGACGCCGGCCTGGGTCTCGTCTGAGTCCTGTTAACGAGACGGCAGGTCTCTGACAGAGACCAGAAAATACAAAACTGGCTCATGGCGCTCTGTCCCGAATGACGTCCTAATTTAGGAACCTACGGCATACCTGACAGTGACATGAAATGTTTGGGATCGATGTTGTGTTTATACGAGTAAATATACCTGGTGGTAACTGGGGTCAACACATGACTTTCAATTTAATGAAGGAGTCTATCGGCCTTACAACATAATCACTTATTGCGAGTCATCACTCTCCTTATTCTCGTACGCCACTTATCGTAATGAATCCGTCTCTCATCACGCAGATAGGCGTCGACAAGCAAAGCGTTCACGTCTCAATCAATAGCACGATCAGAGACCGTTTCGCGCTCAAATGGTCCGTGCACTGACGCTCTTGTAAGTACCGCGGCCGATGGTAAATTGGCGAGGCGTCACTTGCATTTATTTAGATATCTGAATGCCTGAGCGGTTACAGGGCATGCAATCCTGTGGCGGAGGGCATGTTTAATCACTGATGCTCCCGCTCCGGCGTCTGGCCGCTCCAACATTGTAACGACAGACAAGTCGCGGCCACTAAATCAATGACAGATAGCACGCCATCGCGACCGGGCGGACGGCGCCACTGCCGGCCCACTCAAAGCCGACGGGATGAAAGCCCAGCACCGAAGTGAACCGACGCGTCACAGAGTCGGGGAGCATGGGGCCTGCGAACTATCCACTTTGCAATTGTGCGCGCTTGTAATCGGACGGCGGCTATGAATGATTGGGTTCCGTACTGACCGGTCCATGCAGTTGTTTGCTTCTCTGTACTGACGACAGCTATACCTCTCAGAGTTACATGTTGCGCAAGCAGTGAAGCGATGACAGTTTGCACACGTGAGTGGGTCGGCGGGCTTGAACTGTCTGTTGTTCTACTGTGGACGAACTGTCAGTTTCTGGATCATTACATCTCTCTCGGGACGGCAGTCAGCGTACGGGAGTGGTTCGTTTATCGACTTTGTCGTGTATCATCACGGAGCGGACTCGTCCGTGTTGCGAAAACAGGGAGTGGAGGATCTGATGCCGCCACAGTGTCAATAAACTGGCGCATCATTGTGTATTGTAAGAGGGGTTCCTTGAATTTATGACAAAACACATCCCGAGAAAAATCAATATGCAGTATTATAAACCATTAAAAAGTGTTTCAGTCATAAAGAGTTGTTTACATTGGAAATTGTCTGTTTAAGTAAGTTAAGTGTGTTCAATTATCACATCTTCGTGCGCGTATAAGCATTTGTGTGGACATTTATTGATATTTCGGTCATATGCCATTCTCAGAAAAGATAAAAGTAAAAAGGGTAAGCATCATATTCTGACGGAGGCCTGTCGCTGGAATATCAATATGTGCTCATCATTCATGGCACGTAGACTTGAGACTAAATGTCCACAAATAAGGTCATAAATAGCTTAACGTTTTTAATATAATGCTCCTCAATATTTTAAGCAATACTGAATGTGACGACCCGAGGATAGATAGTCAAAAATAGCTACCTTCAAGCAAAATACCTATTGTCACAAGCTGACTTTTACAAACGGCGCCGGAAAAATGCGATACGATGACACCGTCTACCTGATCAGGACCGTTTACCTGATCGGGCGAACATAATACGGTATCATTATCCACCTTTTAGCTCGCTTGTTTTCGCGGGAGGTGAAAGCCACTTTGTCGTTACTTTATCGACGAGGAACTGACGAAAAAGGCTAACACATCCAATTACGCAGAGAAACCTTCGCTCTCGATTTCTTTACATCACTTCACAATTACAGATAGTGCTCTAGTGATAGGTAGCTGGTAACACATGGCACCAGCGGAAAGCAAAAGACGGACGAAAAATATCGTAACAGAGCCAGAAGGAGAAGCATTGACATAGCTTATTCATTACCCTTATTCATTTCTAATTGTTTTTTGAATACATTCGTAGACTAGTGGCTCTTTTCTACATTGATATAGCTGTTTGCGGGTGTTTATGCGACGAATGTATTTATTTTTATGACTTTTCCTCCAAAAATTTGTCTTACAGGGTGTCCCATAAGTCCGTTCTCACCTAAATTTTACGTTTTTAGGCTCTCTTGCTTAAAGGCACGCTGAAATTGATTCGTAACTGAGCTTTCGTGGTTGCCATGGCTGGTAGAAATATGCTCCACAGTAACTAATTTCTGTACCCAAAATAGTTTTTGCTAGAGAGCCCGCTTCCTACAGAGACGGCTAACGCCGCAGCATAGAGGTCTCCGATACGGGTACGTCTCGGTATTTAGTCAGCACGTGACCATTCGCGACGATTGAGGGTGATTGAGACCTACCAGTCTGTAAGCAATGCCCATCGCTAACTGGACGCACAGTCAGCAAGTGACGCCGATGATTTGTCGGGAGTCAATCACTGCAAGTTTATCCTCTTTCCAGTCAGCTCTCAGGAGTGAGCCAAGTGGCCAAAACTGTGTGGCGCCAAAGTGGCCATCAAAAAGGTCAAAGGGTTAGAAAGTTGGTAAGCAGACTTTTCAGGATGGATTACCAGCTGTCTAAGAGTGTTCTTTCGGGGTACATAACTCAAGGTGACTTAAGCTTT
This sequence comes from Amphibalanus amphitrite, assembly GCF_019059575.1. Classification (NCBI taxonomy): domain Eukaryota; kingdom Metazoa; phylum Arthropoda; class Thecostraca; order Balanomorpha; family Balanidae; genus Amphibalanus; species Amphibalanus amphitrite. The sequence continues at coordinate 1,430,684 of NW_024881543.1, read as the reverse complement.
GCATACCGGAGGGCTCAAAGCAGTCAAAAACGTCTTAAGATGCCCAAAGATGAGTTTCGTTATGCCTGAGGCTAAAAAAACTAGAGGGCTGAGGATATTAACCAGGTCATCTGGACCAACTAGTCCACGTTCGAGATGAAACACCCGTCCAAACCCGAAAACAACCCCATAAGGGCGAAGGAGGAGGCCTCCGTTTCGTCCCGTTATGCTCCTATGCAAAAGGCCAGGGTCACCGTATTGGGGGGTTAAAGGGCGTCCAGACGCTGACCAGGTTGCGATTGGTGTTCCAGAAACAGCTTTGGGAAGTAGAATGCTTTTCCAAGAACATCTAGGAGGAGTTTCAGCCCTCAAGCTGAACTCGAACCGCGAGTATGAACACATTTATAGAGGAGAAAATGGCATCCGGGAGGTCGGAGGCCCATCTTCAGGCAAGACAGTGCATCAGTGCGCAGGTCAAGCAAAGCTTAAAAACGGTGCAAGGAGACTGTGACAGGCGTTTGTGGCAAGATCACATGCCAGGCACCTCATCGGATCAAAATTTCATAAAAATTTGTTGGTTATGCTTAAATTTAGGCTCGTCGAAGCGTAGCGCTGTTCCAGCCTCGAGGAGCTCACGGCGCATGTCAAGTCAGTCTGGGTTAACTTTAAGCCTGTTATACAGCCAAACATGCCGGTTGGCATGCCGCAGCATGTATTTATGTGTTTGCCTATTAAATGGGGAGCACATTGAGGGGACATAAATATATCAAAACGCAATGTACTCTGTTTCACATGCAAATATAATGTGAGAACGAACTTATGGGACACCCTGTAAATATGATATTTCAATGAATAGATGACAGAGTTCGTGAAACGTAAAAGATGAAAATAAACTACACCTATATCAAGTGTTCATTAGTACCTTCTCGGAGCCCCAAAAGTAATCCTCGCACGGATCAAAGGCGGCGTCAGATGCCAGTTGGCGCGGCTGATGCCATCCTGACGGCGGGCGAAACATCAGCCGTTTCGCTTCCGTCCTCAGTCGCCTAACGAGCACAATCACATCCCGTGTTTACACTCGGGGGGACAAACACTCAAAGCCGCGCTCAGTGCACGTATCACGGCTGGGGGAGAGGGAGAAAGAGGGGAGGCGGAGAATGGGAGGAGGTTTCGACACCGGATAGCGAGCGGCCGAGGATGGAGATCGGCCCACCGGAAACAGAACAATCTTTCGGTGCAGGAAAGAGCGATTGCTGCAAGTGTACAGCAACGTGTGTTACGCAGTTAGTCTTCTGTCTGCAAGGACTGACCTACATGTGGACATGGATCGAACCTTGTGAGCGAGCTTTGGAGTAGCTTGCAGTCCCTGCTGGAAAGTAACGAACGATCGAAGATATTTATACGACTGGTATTCGGCATGCCGTTTGCGTCACGGTAGTTCTGTCTGGCGGTTCGGGTTTCCAAATCCATCCGTCAGTTATTAGGATCGGTGCAGCTCCAGTCCCGCAGGCTGGTACGGGCCGCATCGCTACCGCATTCCATCGTGGTTCCTCACGCTGTGTCGGTGCAGATATTTACTCCAATTACTCCCGCCCCCGCCCCGCCCCTGGACCTGTCACCCGCCAACAAGCCGTACACCCCTGCACTCATGCCGGACACCTCTGCAGTCCTGTCCGCCCGCCGGAACAGGCAGCGGGGGAGGGAGGGGCGGGGGCACCCGGGGGTCAGTGTAACGAGCCCGCCGCTGCTTATTTAACACCGATACACGGCGCTCGCCGGTCCGCTCCGGGCGCAGCGGCAGCCGTGGTCACTGGTCAGTGCTAGCCTGGCCAGTGATCAACTCAACACTGGCGGCCACACAGGACGGAGGGGGGACGGGCCCGCGGATGAACCGGAATGACATGGCGAGTCTATATCAAATAAATGGATGTTGCCGATGAGAATGAACTTACCGTTATTGTTGGTGGCATCGTTCGAAGGAAGTGCTAACAGCAGCGGTAGAATCAGCAGCGGCGACGACTGCGGTGACCAAAGCATTGCTGCAGGATGGGCGCTCAGTCCTCACGCAGATTTCGTGAACGCGTGCGCTGCTCCGCAACCAAGGCGCCTCACTCTCCTGCCGTCCGCAGGATGTGCTCTGCGTCACAGGATATCCGCTGACTGCGCTGATCGCTACACTCTGCCACGATCACTGCTCTGTCCTGTGCAAAGTCATTGCAATAAGGGTGACCACAGTTCAGCCGACCGGCCGTTTGTCGGGAAAATCAGAACCGACACAGCTTCCAGTTCAATTGCAGTGGTCCCTTGCTGATGTCTCGTCTTCAGGCCATGATTGCACTAACTTGTAGACCAGTTGTCAATCCCGGACGTGCGATGCCTCAATCTCGTTGATTGCAGTCACCCGAGTCACCCGAGTCACCAAACGAACATTCAGCAAAGCACAATGATGTCGATGTTACTCCATTGCGGGTGGTCTTGATTACTTTCTATATGAGATACTTTCTGCGTCTGTAAGTCCTGACCACTGCCCGTCGTCCGACTGTTTTCGGCTCGTCTCCGCCGCTGTTGTCGGCTCGTCTCCGCCGCTGTTGTCGGCTCGTCTCCGCCGCTGTTGTCGGCTCGTCTCCGCCGCTGTTTTCGGCTCGTCTCCGTCGTTGTTTCCTCCGCCCTCCGCTATCCGTTCTCGCTGTCCTCCGACCAATGTCCACCGTCCACCTCCCGCTATCTCCCGTCGAGTCCGTCGACCGTCCGGCGACCGCTCGGGCAGCATGTGCGGCCTGTCGCACGGGTCGACCAGACGTGACCGGCACCGAGCGCAGTCGGTCACCCACTGAGTGTCACCAGAGGCGAGCGGCCGGCGCGCTCTCCAGGAACCGGACGGCGCCACCAGATAGCCACTTCCCACAAACATTGTCGCCGCCGCGAGACGAGAGCAGGGCGCCGCGGCCCGGCTCGGCCCGGTCCGATCGAGAGCCGCGGCAGAAAGACGGGCTGAGATTAGCGGGAATGGGGGTTGAAATGAGAGGAGATGGGTGGGGTCGTGTTGGATGGACAGCAGAGTCGACGTTGATATAGATGACGAGATCGAGATAAATGGAGCAAGGGGTCGATATGAACGGATTGGTGAACACAGCGGAGTCGAAATCAGCGGAGGCTGGAATCCTGATAAGCAGAGAACTGAGTCCTGACAAGTGGGAGCAGAGTTGCTCTGTGTGGAGTCACGTTGAATAGTCAGCGGAGTCAAACTCAGCGGAGCAGAGTCACACCGCCCGCCGCTGACTGAGCAGAGCTGAGCGGAGAGCGGCGAGGAGCGGCAGCGGGTCGGAGGCTGTCCCGCGCCGCTGACCACTGACACCAGCGTGACATTGACCAGTGGCCGGCCCGACAACTGACCGGCGACCGTGGCGGTCATCTGATGTCCGACCACTGCCTGATGTCACCCCGAGGCCGGCCCAGAGCGGCGGCCACACCACGGGGAGGGGTGCGAGTACCAGTCACGGCTGTGCACGCCTCCGGGGGTCAGCCACTGTGACGTTGTTAGTGACACCGCACGTGTGATTCATTATCTGTGACGTTATAGTGGTTAGTGGTCGCGGGCCTTGTTGAAAAAGAAGCATACACGCCAGCCCTGTCCCATATGCTCCCGACTGATTCATGTCATGCTGGCGAAAATTGTTGTGTTGATGTCCAAATGAGCTTCCAGACGAACTTTTACATACCTGAATCTATAGCGCTCGCGTGATTGCAAATGGAAATGCGGCCAGAAGCCATCCACGTTACGAATGAACATAAGCAACGGCACGTATTCTGACCGACACTGTTTCTGATATTTCACTTCCAAAAACACCTGAATCTGTCAATGACCGTTTCGTGGATCCATTTGCGCACGTATTAACGACAAATGAATGTGGCATTCATGTTAATCGGGGCTAGGCCGAGTCACAGCCTAAACCCATTGATTGAGGGAGAACACTGGCGAGAGTGCGTAAAACTGATAATATTCATGACGAGCCGCATGTGGACCCGTTCAACTCGCTCCGAAGGATGGTTGGTGGCTTTTCAAACGGTCCTTTGGCATTCGACACTCGGGGAAATGCATGGACCCAAACTAGATCAGTGCCTTCCTATCAGATGGCACTTAGCACGACAATAAGCGGCAAAGGAGATGAGGCTGACAATTTTGTTTCGGGACCCCTGGCACAGAAAAACGACACTCTGGATGCCCACCTGACCACAGACACCAACAGCCCGTATCGTCGGACCCCCTCCCCTCCCCGTGCCCTGCCGTAAGACAGTCGGCGCTGACTCCTCCCCCCTTCCCCCACCCGGCCGGCCCCGTCTAAAAATACCGACCCGGGGCAGGTGGGAGGCTGAATCACAACTCCACTGGAGACGTCCGAGGCGGTGAGAACCTGTGAGAGGAACTGTGAGCGCCGTCGTGAGAGGACAGGTAGCCCCGAGAACAGATCTCACCAGGGAACCACACACAGGTGAGAAAGGAGGACCGGGAGAGGCGAGCCGCGGGGACTCCGAAACAGCTCAAGGGCAGGACGTTTGAGGACAGGAGGCGAATAACTGTCGGCAAGAAAATTTATTTGAAGCGCAGTGTTTAGGGTTCATAAGAAAATCTGCACAAAATATAGAACGCATGTTCTTCGCGATATATTTTTACTGAAGTTGAAATGCATGGCTTGCATACCTAAATGTTTCGCTATATCACAAAACGAGCCAGGGTAAGGAAATATCTAATTATGTTCACTTCAATGTTAAATTGGTACAATAATCGGCGTGCAAAGCCTAGCAAAACGGAACACGCTCTCGTTTTCGTTTTTTTTTTCGACCCTCAAGTGCATCTCAAATGGTACTGGCATGCCAAGTTAAGAATAACCGATTTCGGTGTCAAGTGCTAACTTTAGCGATAGGCATAGGACGTCGTGTATCGGTGACCAGTTTCTAGGAGCGAAAATAACTCGTATCTGGCATTACCATGCAACCAATGTTCCCAATTCGTAGCGGTAAAATTTGAGCCATTTCGTGACAGCTATTATCGGCATAGGCTGGGCGACTACGCAGGTGCGAATGGCACAAAAGCTTGCCAAAATTCTAGTCGGTATTTGGTCGGTAAGAATTCAGAACAATCCATGTAGATTTCTCGCAAGACCTGATTAGATGTGGACAATTTCTGTCACTGCTGTCCTCAATAACCTTGAGGTGCGGTATCCGCTACACGACCAGATCTTTAGCCGAAAAGGTTGCCCGAAACACCTACGCGTGGCCTTGCACTGTTCTGGACGATGACGTACACCTGTTCTAGCAACAAGCAGCCGCGTTCCGGTGATTCCAGCTCGATCCAGGACACGTGCCAAATCTATTTGGAAGCCGCCCATCGATAGACCGACGCCGCCAGCCCGCGGCCGCATCACACAGACCTGTGTGAGATGTTTTCAATCTAGATATAGATCATAACTGTCATAACATTATCGACACAGCTAAACAGGCGTTTTGTACATGCCAAATTTATCGATACCATTGATTTCATTCATTTATTAGCAGCACGCCGCTAAAACCTGTGAATGCCACGGTATGCCACAATAATGAAATTCTGCTGCCAAACTCACGTTTTCGCCAAACCAGCCACTTTTGACATTCATAGGCATCCGAACAGCAAGCAGAATTTAGCCGGTCGACCCACACGAGCATATCGTACAGCTCACTTAATTTCAACGTCAAGAAGTTCAAATATAAATAAAGTTGCGCACCGCGTGCGTTTTCAGATAACGGTATCACTAACATCTGAGCGTCGGCTTCGTAACAACTTGTTCGACTACTTGATATTGCGGTGAAATCGATATAGACATTACTGGATGACTTCCTGTGCGCACATCCCGAGAGCGAACGCAAAGCGGCGACCACCCAAGGGCATTTTATGATCATTCAACTCTCAAACTCACCCTTGAACGCCTCAAATTTCACAGACTATACGCATTATCATCCGCACATCAGCGTGGAATCGTGAAGCTGTGACACTAGTACGGGCAATGTAACTGTAACGCTACCATATGTAAAAGACACCATCACCTCCAGCCCCTTGACCTGACATCGCACTCCTGCCGCAGGTCACCATGCCGGTCTCCATGCAGCAGTTTGAGAAGGAGGTCACTCTCCTGAAGGAGGTGGCCAAGAAGAACCCGGTGGACGTGCAGCCCCTGCCGCCCGTCGTCCACAACGAAAAGTAAGGACCATTCCAATTGCAAGCGACGGGTGGCTGACGTTTTAAATGCTGGTTCATCTGTCCAGCTTTGATGCATATCAACTTCACAATTTACCGGTGGTAAATTGGGTGAATGGAAACCATTCGTCCTGTTTGTTCCAACAATATTCATTTTATGATATCAATCGTAATGCTCGAATGTTAACGAATAGCGATAAAGGCCGATCACCTAAAAAATACCACCATCCTCTTTCGCTTCCATTACCACTTTTCACAACCCTGCCCCATCTTCTCGCCGCCAGGAAGGGTCTGTTTGGTGTGAAGAACGCGCACGCCGAGCTGATCGAGCTCATCAATATGATCTACGAGGAGGGTTTCAAGTACGACGACGGCACCGTGGCCATTCCGTTCGGCATCCTCTTCCAGGTCTGTACTCACTACTCACGGTTCAAAGGCGACAATGAATGCGGAATGGGAAGATAATGTGTGGTAAAGGAGGTAAAGTACGGAAAGGGTTGATAAAATGAACGTGCAACTGGATGAATTATCCTATGTACGTAAAATGCAACTGATCATGAAAGGTCTCATCCATTAAAAATAAAGTATTTTGATAATAAAAGTAAGTAAAATAGGCATGCGAGATAATAAACGCGTAAATTTTGAGCATACGTCAACACGGTATATTATTGCAGCAAAACACACAACACTCAAACACTGTAAGTTAGAACTTAGAGTAAACGAATCCCAAAACGTCTTCTCAGTGAGCAGTCAATAGAAACTGTTAAGTTTATTCTACGTTACCCAAGTTCTCGCCTTTACATGTGTAAAAAGAAAAACTGAGCGGGGCATTCGGTCGCCGCCGCGCCGGTGGCGCCACTAACCGGTCAGTGTCAGTCGGCGTTAGTTCCCGGAGCGGCCGGCGTCTCGGCGGTGGCGCCACCGTCGCCGGTCCGGCGCCGCTCGTCCCGCTGCCGGCGCAGCACCGCCGCCATCCCCTGGCCCTCCTCCGTGCGGAAAACCTCCCGGGTCGAGTCAAAGAACTGCTGCAGGTCGCGGCCCTGCGCCGCCTCGTACTCATCCGCCTGGAGGATCATATCCAACTTATCGAGGTCGTGCACGAAGCGCGCCTCGGCGGTCTGGTTCGACTCGTACTCCACGAACAGCGCCATGATCTCGGAGGCGACCCTGTCGTCCAGCGGCTGCACCATCGTCTCCAGGGCGGCCAGCTCGCGCGCGTGCTTGTCTCCGTCCGAGACGCCGCAGTGCGGGGTGATGTCTCCCGCCAGCGCCTCGGCCAGGTCGTGCACGAGCGCCATTTTGACGGCGCGCGTCTGGTCCACGTGCGCACGCCCGGCGGCCACCATGGCCATGATGGACATGCGGTACATGTGGCCAGCAACTGTCTCTGGTTCGGTGACGTCACAGCGCACCCAGCCGGTCCGCTTCAGATGCTGCAGGGAGCAGGGGAGGAGGAGGGGACCATTTTGGGGCACACCCAGTACACACAAAAATAGTGTTTCTGCATAAGGAAAACAAGCAGTCGTAAGAAATTCATATGCCAAGCACCAAGCTAGAAGGAACATGGAACAAGAATGACCCTGAAGGCTGAAAGGAATGTTATTGTGTTTAAATGCAATGGGTACCTACTACTGAATACTGATTCAAAATGCTAAAAATGAGACAGTACCTAACAAAAATAATACAAAAACAAAAAATAGCAGAATGCTTGTGAGTTGACCATTGGTCTAAGTCACTAGTCACTTCTACACCTCACAATAATGGCATTTATCTATATTCTCTGCAAAATGGGGTTTTCTTTGTAGCATAGGTACCTTAAGTTTTCCAACAATTCTGAAGAAGTCCAATAACTTCCTATGCTCTTCGAGACTGTTTGCTGCCATTTTTGCCTTAATGTTATGCCTGAAACAAGATAAAAGTATTGTTATAAAATATAATAGATCACTGCAGAACTGACCACTGAAAATAAACACAAAGAAAGATTTAAATGACTTTTAAAATTGTATCAATTGAAAGAAGTTGCAATTTGAACAGCTTAGTATCAAGCAGTTTGAATATCCTGTGAAAGAGCGAAAATAAGTATTCATCCTATCCGATGCAATAATAAGCTAGAAAATTTAAATTCAGTACAGTGGCAGTTTGAATCAGGCAAAGTGCATGCTGATTGCCCAGTCATTATTGTGATGTTCATGTTATCGAAATCATGAAATTGAAATGTTCAACTGCTGAAAGAACTTCGAAGATTTGCTTGTAATTGACAATTGTTGCAATATTTCATGGTTAGCTTCGAATTTTTCCAAATGGCATAGATTACGTTCTAGGGTCTTGGCATACCTAGATGATTACAAATGAAATTATTTTCGTTCCACGCAATGGTAATTTGTTCCACGGGCTCCAAGCATTTTCAACGTATGCGTCTAGACTGTCAGTACTGCGCCAATTATGCTAACTGTTTTTTGCTGCCAATATTCATCAAAGATTCCTTCCATATGAAGTATTATTTTACTAAAAAAACTTCACGCCAATGCGCAAGCCGTGGAGTGTTTAGGGAATCCAGAGTCCCGAACTCCCGACAATCACAACTTTTGGTCCGGACTCCGGGTACCGGGTGGATCACAGTATATGCAAAAAGTTGTTGCAAGAATGTCGAGCTAGAGGGTCGAAAGATCTGACAAACTGGGCAAATCTATCTGAAAGAATCTTGGACAAACCGAAAGGCCGCGACACACAATGCACCATGAGAAGCTGCCCATGAGTAACATGTTATTTCTGTTTCCAGTGTTATTCGGTTATCAACAATCGGGTGGTCGGCCTCCTCGGCAAGGCCAGGAAATATGGCTTCGTCTACTTCGAAGGAGAAATGCTGTATCAGGTAGGTAATCAATCAAAAGTAGGTATTGGAATAGCTGTCTTAGATTGATAGCACGACGAGTAGTAAAGGAATCTTGAGCACGACAACGTTTTAGACTAAACAATTTTATCTACAACTCACTCTCAGAGATGATGGCCATGAAGCACGTCTCTCTCACTTCCCCGCCGATGTTTTCTCACGCCGTGCGGACTCTCCTTAGGTCAAGGACGACCACAAGCCCATCATGCTGATGAAGCCAATAGAGGTCATCCGGAAAGAGCTCTCCGGCATCAACTGAACGCCTTCGCTCAGCGCGCGCGCCACACTGATGCACTTGCTTGACTTTGCTCTCGAAAATGAGTGCATTTCTGTCCAGGTTATACCGCTGAGACGTGATAGAGCGTGACTTTGCAGGTGCCATTGCTATCCTGTCACTACAGGTATGAGCTCCAATTCTACGCTGCATATACAACAGTGTGGTGTATTGAGTCACTGGTATAACCATCTTAGCAACAAAATCAAGATATTGCTAAGTATATTAGGTACAGGATATCCCTTTATGGCAGTTGAGGAAAGCCTAAAATTTCGGACTTTGCTAATTTATTTACGTAAGCTCAAATTGTAGATTCTGATAGCCAGTCTTCACGATTCATATGCTGAGTTTGCTTCGTGCTATGCACACACGATGTCTTGAGCTTACAGGCGAAATCTGGCCAGCTGTTGGAACCGTTTATGTTGCTCTATTTCAAGGTAGATGCATCGACGTTATTTATGTCGCAGATGTGATACGACTGAGTATCGTATTTCACATTTTTAGTCGGCCGTCTTGTGCACGTCTATACAGTTTCATTCGCGTTATTCGCTTCATTCTCCCGCATTACAAGGCATAAATACATATTCAACAAGTTCACATGTTTGTATTTGGAACACGAGAGCCGCATTTCTTACACATTTTCTACATAATATCTATAGAGATCCGTACCTACACCAGCCTCTGTTTTAGTTTGCGATAAGTCGATGTAGGTACCTCCTGATGAAAACATCGAATGGGTTGGCCGCGCCGGGCCGAATTTGAGCTGCCGTCGACTGTGTTGGCTCTATGTTCGCCATGCTCGACGCTATCGGCAGCGGCAAACAATGCGTCACTGTAGTGCGCGCGACACCTGGCGGCCCGGTGCCTGCCCCGCCCCGTTATTATCAGCGCTCCGTCAAAAAGTACGGAAATCGAGCGCTGGCTTGGCCTCGGGTCCTCGGCGCCAAGCGGCAGAGATTAACCCTCGCCCGCACATGCCATTTTCCCATCCTAGAACGCACATGGGGGGGGGGGGGTGGTTGCCACCCCCCCCCGCGCCATTTCGTTCCTGTTGGAGATAGAGCTTAGCGGTAAAGACAAAAAAGATTATTTGGGAAGAGACGAATCCAATGATACCCAGTTTTATCTTCTCAGGTCAGTCATTGACCTTCCAGGTCAGGTCAAACTAAAAAATATTGCTGTTTTGGGTCACCGTTGGATATCAAGTGCGCTGCTTATCATATACCGATGACGATGCCGTTTTCTGGTGCCAAGCCAGCTAGAACCTCTTTGTCACACTACCCGACCAGGTTTTTGCTGCTGAGGTCATTTCAGGTCAAGTAAGGTCAAGGTCAATTATATGTGTTTGTATGTCTGTGTGTGTCTGTGTGTATACTGATGTGTGCACCGATTGTTTATGTGTCCATATTACATGAAATCATCATCTGATAAGCTTTTACCAAAAATGCAGTCAAAAAAATTCACAAAAAGTAAATTCCGCTTGCCTAAAACGCAATTATCTTGGATGACCTAGGTTGACCTTGACCTTGACCTTGACATCTGTACATCGTCGAACAGCATGTTCCATGATAGGTGGGAGGTAAGACTAGTAAAAAAGGCCGAAATCAAGGTGTCAAAAGCTCACAAGACCCATAGCCAACGCAAGATGTTGAGAATTGGCCATTTGGGTCATGACATGACCTGAGAAACAAGGTCATATCTCCGAAACCAAAAACCACAGAAACTTGAAATTTTCAGGGGACATCAAGAAAGGATAGAGGAGCAGCTATACGAAAAATCAGCCTTCTAGCTCTAAAAATGTTGAGTGCAGAGCAGAAAGACTACCTGGGGGGGGGGGGTGGCAACCACCCCCCCCCCATGTGCGGGCGAGGGTTAATGTGGGACTATGTTGTATATCCATTATGCATTTGTTATTGCCATGTAATTACAATGCATAAGGCACTTTTTGCTAAAACAGCGAAATCCGTAGGTAAATACACACGGACAGCTTTGTTGAAAGATATTTCCAACAGGGACGCTGAACAATGAGACTATAATAGCGACGGTGGTTTATGGCTGGTCAGATTGGCAGAGCGGTGGTGGTTATAAGTGGCCGGTCAGATAGGTGATTTTTGGCGGGTTAGATTGGAGGTTTTTGGCGGGTCAGATTGGTGGAGCGGTGGCGGGTCAGATTGGCGGCGGCTCGGTCAGATTGGCGACGCCGTCACCTGTCCGTGTCACCCTCATTGATATGACGTCACGGCGTGCGGTGCGATAGGCGCCGCGGGAGGCCGCGACTGACAGTCCCAGTCGACCGGAGCAGCGGCCACGCCAGCAGGAGCGACCGTCGAGCCAGCAGGACCGCCAAGGACCGCGGCCAGACCAGGCAGCCGGGTCACACACAGGTCAGTGGGGGTAGGGTCATGCTCATTGCTCAGGTCAGTCGGATATGCTTCGCGCACATACACATCTAATAAAGATCATGCATGCCACACAGGCCAGTAGTGAGAGCTTTAAAGTTAAACACAGCTTATGGTCAGTGCACAGGTCATTGAAGGCCTCATACACAATGCATGGTGCACAGGTCATGCAATGCACAAGTGCACTTAATCGCACGAAAATCGAACTCTGACTTCTGATAGGTATAATGTTTGCGATTATCGATTGTTGCAACGCTTGTTTTGTTGCCGTGGTTAATTGTAATTTCTCTAAACTTCCACATTCTTTTTAAATGCTTACAAGCACCCGCGCCCAGATGGGGTCTGCCGAGCAATGCGGTCTGATGGGGGGGGGGGGTGCCATTTTGGCCCCCCTCAGATCTCGAGAACCACGCAACATAGCGACAAGCGGTAAACGGTGTTGGATAGCCCCAACGGGGAACTACCTTGTGACCCAATTTCATTGACCTCGGTCAAACCGATGACGTCACAGGTCAGGTCAAAGGTCGAATTTTCACCCTTTACAGGCATTTCAAGAAATGCGTTGTAAAATCGTGTAAAATGCATTTCATTGAAAATCATCGATGGGGAAATGTTCTTCAAACACATATTTTGCTATTTGAGGTCACTGATACCAGGTCAGGTCACAGAGGTCAGGTCACTGGGGGGGGGGGGGGGGGTCACAATATGAAAGTGTCGTGTGATACATGTTTTATGATCCATTTTACATGACAAATGCGATTATGTGGGTCAGACAGACTTTAGGGCCAGCTTAGGTCACGTTTTGGTCAAGGTCAGGTCAAGGTCAGGTCAAGGTCAGGTCAAGGCCAGGTCAAGGCCAGGTCAAGGTCAGGTCAAGGTCAGGTCAAATAAGGTCAAATTTCAAAGTTGATATTTTGCATAAAATGGGTATCAATTCGATGCAACTCGTCACGGGGAGTTCAATGGTGGTCTCCGTTTTGCGCTACGAGGTCTAGAATTGCTAAAAATTGAGTTCAAAAATTTGACGTCATCAATTTTTAACAGTTTTTTCGCTATAACTTGGCCAAAAAAGAGGTATCGATCTAAAATTTGGTATGTATATCGAAGAGCGCAGGGACTATCACATATATTCCGGTTTTTTTCGAAATTTGAATTTTTTTTGGAAGTTTTTTTTTGAGTTTTTCTAAAAAAATCAACTTTTTTGATTTTTGGGGGTCACAATCCCAAAATTTCGAAAATCCGAGATAGCAGTTTTGTAGCACTGTCTTTTCTCTACACAACCACATAAAGAACTTTAAAATTGCTTGTTAACTGTAGAATTGGTGAGCGTTTCAAGATGTCGTGTTTTTTGCTCATTTTTACTCGAACATGACCTCAGTTTGACCTCAATAACTCCTGACCTGAGGTGACCTGTGACTTGAAATTTTGTGTGAAGGTGTCAAATTGATGCCCGGTAAGGTACTCAAACTTTGGCGGCGCTGTGCGCCGCCGTTTTTCGCTATTCAAGAAAAACCACAGGGGGGGGGGGGCCAAAATGGCCCCCCATCAGGGCGCGGGTAAGCGTTCGACACTTGTATAACGAGTATACAAGTGCCGAACGTATGGCTAGAGATAGCTCAAGTATAACAGGTATGGAATTCGCTCGCCCCATGCTTCAAGTTCTAATAAACGTTTGGTTTATAAACGTTTCCTATGGCCTTACAAGTCCGAAATAAATGCTTGACATCAGTTTAGTTAGTTTAGTTAGATGAATAGCAGTAAGCAAGTGCACTTAGAAAACAGATAGAGGTCAAAGAAGCATGCCTATGCTTCTGCAGATCTGTGCTGTTCAAAAAGTTTAACTATGCAACTAAAGGGCAGCAGCTGACCTTAAACTGCACGGAGGCACATGAATCACACTGGGTGACCTTTAATGACCCGACAGTGACAAGCAGGACTGGGCGCTGCGCCTGTGAACACGCCGTTCCTTTTTATCGTTTGTAATTCTATACCGGAGCGCATTTATAGACACTAGACAGCCGTATATCCGAGTCTTGAAAAGCTGTTACCGACCATTAAAAACAGTACCTTAACCCTCGCCGGCCGAGGGGGGGGGGGGGCAGGTGCCGCCCCCCATTGGTTTTTTTCGCGATAGCTCCGAACACGCTAGCGATAGAGAGCTGAAACTTGACATACCTGACCTTTGATTCAAGCCGGATCTTTTGACACAACTGCATTTTTGGGTCAGGTCAGGTCACTGACCTATGACGTCATAAGTGAACCTCTGCACGGTCTTCAGATGTCGCAACTTCGCAACGCCCTCACTGCCAGAGGAGATGTCACAGGGAAATGAAACTTGCAGGATCTAGTATCCATTATAAGTCTCACAACTTGTATAGCTCGGATTTTTCCTAAAGGTCATATGAGGTCAGGTCATTTTCGTGACCTCACCATTATAAGTCAATGGTGAAAAATTAAAACTGCTATTCTGGCGCCGGGAACGATCTCCAACTATCTCAAGCACACAGAATCGTGATTTGATGCACTCCTTGCAAGGTTAGATGCGTCACTTTTGCAATGTTGACCTTGCGTGACATCAAGGTCATATTAGTTTTTCGTCAATAACTCCCGATCGAATTGAGCTAGCGACTAGCGAGTCGGGAAAGCCACCAATGGACTCAGGAAGACCTGCCGAATCGAATGATATGCGACATGACCTCTTTCGACCAACTTCGTGACCTGGGGGTGCTGACCTGACCTTGACCTGAGGTCAACACCCTAAGTTGATCTGACCCAGACAAAAAGCATATCATTCGACGCGCCTGATCGAGGCGAACACGATGCTGCAAAATCGCGGCTCTGCGGACGTTTTTTGCGAAGTTATTCACCAAAAACTGAACCGTACCTTAGGGCACTTAACCTGACCTCAGAAGTCACCGGTTGACCTAGAACCTTAAAATCGGGTACCAATATCTGCGTCTCGTAACGGCGCACACGCTCGTTTTTTCCGTGCCGCGCTAGCTCCACCAGGGGCGAAACGGCGAGGGGGGGTCGTACCCGCCCCCCCCCCCGCTCGGCCGGCGCGTATGTAGAAAACCAATAGGTCCGGCGATGGTTAATTAAAAGCATTACGAACGGGAGTCTTTCATTCCCATCCAGTTTATATCTTTCCGTTTCGTGCTGACAAATTTGTGGCTTAGCCCTCGCACTTTTAGGGGGTGGGGGTCAGATGAACCCCCTCGTTTTTTTTTTTTGAAACTTCAAAACGCTCGAGCTGATCAATTTTACATCTACAATGACAATTTCATGACCCTGCCCCAAATAACCTTTGACCTGTGAACTATTTCTCGAGACCATGCTTGGCCGGAATCGCGATTCTGCGTATGTCACCTCACGTTTCCAGTCCTTTTGTGATTGTAAACGCTCAAACATGTGAAATGATGCTATAGTCCCATGCATTATGGTGGGTGGTAAGGTCATGTGAAGGTCAGGTCAATGTCATTGACGTTTGATGACCTTGGTTCACTTTTTCGAGTTTGACATGCTTGTTGGGTAGTTTTTGCAGCTGATTTTGAATTGAGCATTCATTTGAACACTTAAGAAGTAGTTTTAGTGCCTTCTTAACATGTTACGACGCCGTTACTTTTGGTTGACACTTACTTTGGATATTGGATAGCCGGCAGGACACCTACGAATTGACCTGACCTGACCTGACCCGACCTGGCCTTAATGCATGAATAGATCATCTGCGATCAAGATTAACATGAAAAATTAGTGATCAGCACCCCGAAAAAACCATAACAGCTTCACTTTACGAAGTTCTAGCAGATCCCCATTTTCCGACTTCTGGGTCATTGGCCTGACCTGGAAGGTCAACCGATGACCTAGGACCTTAAACTTGGGTATCATCGGCTTCCTCTTGTTACCGGCAGCATGCTCGTTTTTTTTCTGCAAAGCTCAAGCTCGATCAGGGGCCGAACGGCAGGGGGTCCAACCGACCCCCCCCCCCCCTACACATTAGACGCTGGAAAAAACAGGCGCAGGCACACAGGCGAGAGTTCCTATTGCTGACCTGTTTATCACATACCGCTGTTGTGCACAAAGCAGATAAAAAGATGCAGGACAAAAGAATTAAAGTTGGTGAGATTCGCAAGCCTAGCACACGAGACTCGCAGACCGGCAACCCATCTCGTCTATCCCACTCACAATTTCCTCGTTTGCCCTTACAGGTCATTGGGGTCTGTCAGCCACCGACGGCAGGTCACCGGAGTGTCAGCCCCGACGGCAGGTCACCGTGGTCTGTCAGCCCCGACGGCAGGTTTCCGTGACGTCACAAGCGCGGCGGCTCGACGCGGCGCCAGGTTGAGAGCCCGCCCACCGCTCCGACCGGCCTGCACCTCGTGCCGGCCGTCCAGTGTGGTGCCAGGGCCGCGCGCGGGACGGCCGCGGCCGCGCTCCCCGGCCCCCGGCGGCCATGTGCTGACCTGTCACTGCGTGACGGCTGTGTCGGACGCCGCTGACGGGTGTGACGGACGCCGCTGACGGGTGTGACGGACGCCGCTGACGGGTGCCTGTGAGTCTCGGTGAGATGGCTCCGGTGTTCAGCCACGATAACCCCGCCTACTCGCCGGACGAGGAGGCTGTGAGGCTGCAGAGTGTGCAGCGGCTCGGCTCCTGGCCCACCGAGCCGCAGGAGCTGCAGCAGCTCCGCAATGCGCTCGCTGCCGGCCCCGCTCCGGGCTCCGCTCCGGGCCCCGCTCCGGGGGTGGTCCGGGGGTACCTGCCCGGACCGACCCAGCCGCCGATGCCGACGGGACCGCCGCACAACGCCCCGCCGGAGACGACGCCGCCTGTGACGCAGGAGACGCGGTTCGGTGCCACGAACGGAGTGTCGGAGGCCATCCCGCGGCCCAGCCGGGCACTGCCCGATATGGACCTGGCCAACGGCCTCAACAAAGTCCGGGACAAGGCCATCGGCTTCGTGCGACAGGGCTCCAGCAAGGTGGGTGCATGGGAGAGCGTGACAAATCACGTTATACTGCAATGCAATCTTCGTTGTTTTGTAGACGTGCCGCTTCATTTAACGAGCTTCATAGTTCATACAGGTTAATTTTCAGTAACTTTTCCTCCTTTTCGTCAGGAGCAAATAGCGAGCCCCGATGAGACTCGAACCGGACTCTCCAAAATCTTCTCTAAACGATTTACCTGGGTAGGCAGGATAGAAATTACTGAACTAAAAACTACAACCATTTCCAGCATTCCTTGCCACAACTTTACCCTTGACCTGCACGTTTTAGTATTGCAGTGCTGAGTGCGGGCTTACTCGTTGTAGTTCTCGCGCTCTTGATCTCTGGTGCGTTCACTCCGTCTGGGTGATGACATTGAATGTGGGCGCCAGTAAACATAAGGCGCCGCCGGGTGCACGGTGCAGAGTCTGCTCCCCATGCTGTCGGCTCAGTGCCCGTCAGACTGTGTTCGTGTGTGCGCCTCTGCCAGTGCGGCGGCCATGTAGTGGTGCACGCGACGCTACTGAGAAAATGGAATCAGAGGTAAGCGTCCACTCTTTATAACGATGATCTGACACGAGGGAATAGCTAACTTTTTGTTGATAGGTACTGACGGTCAAATCAACATGCATTATTTTATGAAATTGTCCACAACTGCTCATGAACTCAAGCATTGGAAACTTAAAGAGAAAAGACGCGGTAACAAAGTCCCTAAATCGTCATAGCCGTTTAATATGTGATATCGCTGGACCGTCAGAAAATAAAACAAAACAACAAAAACAACATGTTGTTGTTGTTGTTGCCATCATGTCATACCAAATCACAAAGCCTAGAGCACAAGGGCGGTAAGTTAGCATGGCCTGGTCAGCTGTGCAGGTATGTCCGGAGGTGCCCTTCTGTAATTGACGGGGCTGTGCGGGCTCGTCGCCAACTGCCGAGCGAATTCCCATTGGCAAAGGGTGTTCAAACACTGCGTAAACAGACAATCGGTGATCGATTCTTCCGGTGTTTGTTCGGCGTTAAAGGGACCCTCCCACCTTAACATTAGATTTGAGTTGAGATAGCCAAAATGGGGTCCCTGGCTCACAATTACCGGTTTCGGCACTCACAACATTTATTTCAAAATTGCAGCATTTTGATTCAGAGGGGCTAATGTATAGGAATACCCCTCTGAATGTGTGACGTCAGCGCAGATATCTAACGATTTTTAAATGTTTGACTAAAACGTTTTGTAGCACGCGGTGGTATATGCTGCTTTGCGCGCAACAAATGCCGCACTTTCAAATAAAGTCGCTAGGAACAGCGGAGATCCCAAAAAGTAAACAAAAGTAAAAGTCTAATATCTTGAAAACCGGTGAATATTTTTCGATGAAATTTGGTAGAAATTCGTTTTTGCTCTTTCTGAACCGTGCGACATCACTTTCATGCCAATTCATTAACTTTTTTGAAGGTGGGAGGGTCCCTTTAATGCACATACGTTCGATCAAGGGGAATCGTTTATTGTTTTTGGCACTACAAGTCATCAAGGCACTTCTTAATAGGTCTTACACAGTTATTTACAAAATATCGGGTCTTACACAGTTATTTACAAAATATCTATTTTCATCTTCCGTAACATTTTCAACAACAAACACCTATCTCCACATGAGCTTCATCGATACAGTCTACTCTGCGCTTTTATCAGATCAAAATACTGACTAGTCCCTACTTGACTCTAGATCTTAGTTAGGGTTTGGCGGCGACTGTTTCTGCGGCATGGTAACCCTTCATGCTCTTTTCGAGCATCCACTTCAAATGGTGTGAGCTATGCGTCACTTCGGTCGAACAAATCACACCTAGAGATAAGACCTCTATGGGACGAATCACGCTCAGATTTATGTGTAGATGAGCAATGTCCAAAGTTCAGATGTACAGCAAAGCTACTGCGTAGCTTTGCTGATATGATATCTCACTCTGCTGCGCATTTGGTCTGAAGACGGACGAATGTCGAAACATATAATCCCATGGGATTATATGTTTCGACACCATCCACAAGGGAATGGATGCTGCAGCATCCATTCCCTTGTGGATGGGGAGATCACACAAGGTATACAGTGGAAAAACAGCTCATTGCGGTGACCAGATACAACGTATGAAACGTTGTTCATTGTGCACAATTATGCATTATACCTACATGCATCCTTATGATAGACAATTGTATATAAAAGTTCATAGAAGTGTTCCTATTCATGTAGCAATGTATGATGCAATGCGTATCAGTTTTCGTATCACAACACAGTGCGGATAGGACTAAACTCGAAATGTGCAGGATATTCTGCACGAGAAGGAAGGCTCATAGCTCTGTACAACGAAATATCCCCTTTGCGTGCGATCGTGTTCCGACAATCCAATCAGTTTAACAACCGGATTCAATTGACGTCGCTGGGATGGTAAAAAAACGCCAGCCACTGTTTGCGATGTCAGGGCGACCCTTTCATTATCAGCGCCTCTGAGGATAGCGATAACGTCAATCGCTGTAGTGCGGAATCTGGAAATGCCTACTTGAACGCGAGAGTATTGCGTGAACTGAAACTGTATGCCATGTAAACATTGAAAGGTCTGAGGTCATGAGATAAGGCGCTGAAAAGCTATTTCAAGAATAAGTGTTACACATTTCCGACCTTCTTATTGCCGGATACGTTCAATTATTTGAAAGAAATGTTTCATTTCACACACTTGTGTTTTGTTAAGTTCGAAATAACTTCTCCAAATTGAGATCATGCTGTTTGTTTACGTCTGTTTTTGCTAACCGCAATAATTGTTTTCTTTCAGCGGTTCTACCGGCCAGTTATCATTGGCACTCGGAAGGTCAAGGTCGGAGGTCATGACCTGCCCGGAGAGGTCACTGACCCCGAGGCCAAGCCGAAGCCCGCCTTCCCTGACAACCGTATCAGCACTTCCAAGGTCAGGTGGGGGGTCACTCAGGTCACCTCCGCTGCGCCACGTGAAATGCCGGTGATTGACTCGCACAATCTGAGTTCACGGTGGCGCGATGGCCACATGTGAACGGTGACCATTGATGGAGGCCGTTAATTCACTTACGTGGTTGGCATTTGGCAACAGCCACTCAATTCTCATCGTCTTCATCAGAGTATTGGGAGAAATGCTAAGGCCGAAAAATTCGCATATTGTGTCACAATAATTAATCCGAAAAATGCCTCGATTCACTTACAATGCAATGAGGTATAAATACAACACGTACGGGATCTTCAAACTAACCAAAACTCAAAAGTGTTTATACCAGATAGATAGTGAGGTCAAGCCATGTAATGCAGATCCGTAACCAGACACTGTCGCTGACATAATTTCATGCCAAGTTTTATACCAACCGGTTCTAAAAAATGTCTTTTTCCATTCAATTTTAAAGCCTAAACCACCAAGGTTGACCGGATGATAAAGCCACAATCAGCATGTGGGGTGATTTCAAACTATCGATTATCGAGTTCTGTATCGTCCAAGCGGTGTCCATGGCTGACAGCAAAGACCGTTTGTAACCAGCCGGCCGCCCGGTTCTATTGGCCCTATCAAACTGTGGACGAGTGCCGATGAATTCATTGGCGCCACTTGAGAGCCATTGGTGGGCAGTGACGTCACGGCACGTCGTGGGTGTGTCCCGAGGTCACACTGAGTGTGTCCAGTCGTCACAGTGTGTGTGTCCGGAGGTCATCGTGGGTCAAACGTGGAAGATGTGCCAGACTTTCCTGTGTTTCACCGACACACTGACCGAGTATCAGCAAATGTGTTCAATTTGTTATTGGTGCCGTATGATTATTTGTTGTTGCAAATACTTTGCCGTAACCTTTGTCACTGAACTGGAGCCGTAACCTTTTGTAATATTCTGTCTATCATGCCAAAAATCACGATAGGTACCTCTTCTGTCAGATATATATGCTCGGGGACAAGGTGTCTCTATAGGAACACATGCCCGTCCCATAGTCCCATACTATTCTTTGGGTCTAAATTACATGGACATACGTCCGGGCGAAATTGAACGGAGGCAATACCGGAGCCGGGAGCTGCCCGCATGCTGGATTCCCTGCGTTCGCGGAATCACGGAACGCAGGGAATCCAGGGAATCAGACGGCCCGGCCTCCCGGGAAGCTGTCTGAGGTTGACACAGTGATAAGGGCCGGGCGGGACCCAGCTATCACCCCGGCTCAGTTCCTCTGCAGATTGCCCGCGCCGACACTGACTGACACTGGCCTCGCAGGACCGGCCAAAAAGGTCTGCTCGGTGACCTTGGTTCTTGGTTTGTGTGAGGCTGCTTAGTGCTTACTCCTAAACAAAGGATCAAGTGGCCAGTTTCCGACACAGAGTTCCGTTCTTTTGTCAACTGATATGCTGTGATGTTGTAAGACATGATACCTACTATCTGCTAAGATATGATATATGCTATCTATCTTAGTAGGGTTCTATTTAGGCTTTGCTAATGCCTAAAGTCAATACCGCCTTTGAAGCAGTTGCGTATCTTAGGTATGTGTCAAGGGTAGGGCGCTGCTTGGAGCACATCAGATTTTCACGCATCCTACTTCAAGAATTAGTTCAATGTTTCGCAAACCAGCAAAAGTAATTTTTATTTGTTCCATGTTTAATGTACGTACTAAGTGCTAAGGCGCACGCCGAACTGGGTTCCCTTATAACATATAAGACGGAACTGTTTTTCCCTGTGTCATCTTTTTCTGTAGGGGTGTGCAATATGCATAAGCAATGTGCAATGCATGCATAGTTTGTACGTTCTGAGCGTTTGCCAGCTCACCACTTCTGCAGCTGCGTGAGACGGGCACCGCAACTTATGACACGAAACACTTGCCCGTGGCCGTCTTGACGTGGGCTCCCTTCTCAACTAGCTCTGTGCGCTGATTTCAGTACAAACTGTGGAGTTTCGTTCCCGTCAACTTGTTTGAACAGTTTCGTCGATTGATCAACTTCTACTACGCGCTCAATATTGCTATCACGGTGAGACGTGTACCACCGTGGTCCTATTGGTCTTTGTCCTCTGATGATCGTCTTTGGTCCGTCTGTGGTCCTTGGTACGTCAGTTGGTCTATGTCACCGGTCTTTGGTCCGTCTGTACCGTCATGACTCGTTTACACCGGCCAGTAGGTGCAGGCATATATTATGTCATTCATATTCATTGTCCTTGGCATGTGATCGAAATTCGTCCGTGGCCTAAAGCCCTGGGTTTGCGTGTTCAGATACCTACATTTCTGTGAGTTTTCGTCTGTACTAATGGTCCATGATCTGATCCGTCTATTCGTGATCTTTACTGAACTATTATGGACAACATTACGCTTTGTGCTGTCAAAAAAGCCTCATGTGATCGTTTCAGCAGTTTTTATTTGGTTTCGTCCAATGCTTGCTCGTCTTTGTAGATGATGTGAATGTCAAGCTTTATTTTTGTTTCCAACAATTAGTCTTGTTTCGTGCCGAACGAGCCTAGGTAATGTCTGGTCTGTGTCTGTGTCGGGTAAGTGAACGGCTTCACCTTCTGAATGGTCTGAGATATTATCGTCTGAGCTTTCATTTTCGCCCTTGTTGTCCCGACTGTTCAGCGTTCTTAGTCATGGAACGCCAGGACACTGCTCCATCACCTTTGCACGCCTTTAGCGAGGCTCAGACATCTTTAACCTCTCACCTGTGAGCGACTTCATCTGTCCAACATTTTCCCAAACTGCCTCCGACAGTTGGAAAGTCGGACTCATAACTGGACTGTTCACTGGTAAATCTGTAATCGGTCAACCTTTCAGCGGTCTATCAGACACAGGCGCCCCAGGTCATCCAAACTTCGACGCACTACCGGCTTCCAAATGAATGCACGATGCACTGTGAGCGCCAGAACCTATTTTTGGCGATATAACATTCGATGGAGCGCCCATGCATTCCACTGGGCCGTAGCTGCATAAATATCAACGTTTTATTTCCCTGATCTGTGCTCTACAACAAATGGATCACTTCTGGCGTTTTTCCTGCATCCTGCATCCTGTATTCGTGGAAAACAGGAAAGGCATATAAACGATTATGTAATATGTGTAATTGCAGAGGGAAATTGCCTCTATGCACGATCGTTTACTCAATGTTAATATATTCGTCAAGAGCAAATGCGAGACATTACAGGGCCTATTTTAACATGTTAACTGGGGTGGCAAAACCCACCCCAGTGGTGCGGTTTTCCACCCCAGTCGTCTTACTTTGCCACCCCAGTGAAAAACAGCCCAAAAGTCCGCCCACATATATTGGCTGCCGACAATCACGGATGCGACACATTCTTGGGGCGCAACTCAGCTTGACAGGGGGAAAAGGGCTCACTGAGGCGCCACCACCACCAATGGGGGTGCCCTCTCACTACTGGGGGTGCCCTGCCGCAAGCGCAACTGTGGCGCCCTACTTCGATTGGGACACACTACCGGCAATGGGGCGCCCTACCAGCACTTGGGCGCCTACCACGACTGAAGTGTCCTATCAACATTGGGGCGCCCAGACACGATTGGGGCGCCAACCACCTTTGGGCGCCCTATCAGAAATGGGACGCCGTACCACTACTGCGGCGTCGTAACACTACTGTGACGTTCCGCTGGTGCTGGGGCGCCCTAAGTTTCTGGTGCACCCTACCGCCACGAGGCGCCCTACCACCACTGGGGCGCCCACCACTACTTGGGCGCCCTACCACTACTCCGGCGCCCTGCTACAACCGGGGCGCCCTACCATCACTGGGCGCCCTGACACAGCTGGGGCGCCCTATCACAACGGGTGCACCTTACCACAACTGAGGTGCCGTACCACTACTGGGGCGCATTTACTCTAGCAGTAAGTCAAGTAACTAACTCGCCCTTACTGCCACTACTGGGGCGCTATGCCACAACTGAGACGCCTTACAACCAGTGGATCGCCCACCGCTGTTTGGGCTCAATGCCGCTACTGGGGCTTCATTACACTACTGAGGGGTGCCCCGTCACGCCTGGGGCGCCCTACCGAGACTGGAGCGCCCTGTCACTACTGGGGCGCCCCTCAGGGACGCCATACCGCTACTGGATTGTCCTACTATTCAGGCGCCTTACCACAACTGAGAAGATATCTCGGTTGAGGTATCAATGGCGCATCGATGACAAATAGCAATATACAAATTACAACACTGGTCAGTGGTCACCAATGCATCTTTCTTGGCATTACAGAGCCATAAGCTCTTCAAAATCTGGAGAGCGTCTCGAGGCAGTGGCGTGGCGAGATATTGGCCGCAAAATTGAATTGTGATGTGGCTTTGAGACTGGCCGCGTGATCAACAGCGGATTTTCAAACGCACGTGCACGCATTGCTTCTGACGAGGGTATTTCCAAGAGAAAAATCTGGCGGGCGGCGGTTTAATCCTCGCCCGTATTGGTGTTTTTCCAGCCGCGGACGTATAGGGGAAGGGGGGGGGGCCGTTAGACCCCCCACCTTGCCGTTTTGCCCCTGATTGAGCTAGAGCTTCGCGGAAAAAACGAGCGTGTTGCCCGTGACGAGAGAAAGCCGATGATATCCAATTTTAAGGTCCTAGGTCATCGGTTGACCTTCCAGGTCAGATCAATGACCCAAAAGTCGAGAAAATCGGGACCTGTTAGAACGTCGTAAAGGGTGGCTCCTATGGGGTTTTTCGGGGTGCTGATGACGAATATCATGTTAGTTATGATCATAGATGATTCTTCATGCATTTAGGCCAGGTCGGGTCAGGTCAGGTCAGGTCAACCGGTAAGGGTTTTGCCGGGTATTCGTAGTAAGTGGCAACCGCCTCTGACAGCTTCGTAACATGTAGTGAAGGCACCAAAACTACATCGTTAATGTTCAAATGATTGCTAAATTCGAATTCAGCTCCAAAAACTAGCCTAGAAACAAGTAAAACTCCAAAAAGTGAACTGAGGACATCAAAGATCAATGACCTGACCTGACCTTCCAGTGACCTTGACACCCTGCACCCTAATGCTGGCATGGGAGCAACATCATATCACATGCTTGAACGCTTGAAACCACGAAAAGACTGCAAACGCGCGCCTAATGCGAGCCGACACGCCGAATCGCGATTCCGACCAAACATGGTCTTGAAAAGTAGGTCACTGGTCAAAGGTCATTAGGGTCAGGGTCATACAATTTTCAGGGTAGGTGTAAAATTGATTATCGTGAGGGTACCAAAAGTTTCGTCGCGATCGGTCGCTTTTTACGCGAGTTATTCGCGAAAAACCGAGAGGGGTCCGTTTGACCCCCCTCCCCTATCCTGGCGACCGGTTAAGTGACCTCGAGTGACGCCGCTGCCTTGGGATGGGAAGGTGTTTTGTTTATCATGGACGGATCGGGGGGGGGGGATTTTAGGGCCATCGGCATAAGCAGTAAAAGTTCTCTGACGAAAGGGGGTTGCACCATGCACAGCCGACTTTTGGCTGAATTCTTTCCATGCAGCGCCCGAAAGGGCTATGTTAGAAAAAAAAACTATGCCAATAAACGCCTCCAGACACTTTCCCGAAACATTAGCCCTTACGTACTACCGTCACAAATAAAAGATTCTGAGACTCGATTGTGTCGCCCCCCCCCCATCGAAATGCTGCGCACATCAGCATTTCGGTGGGGGGGGGGGGCCACACAAGAGACAGGGGCGCCACCACTGCCTGGCCACCCCAGTCAAATTGTCTTAAAATAGGCCCTGAGACATTAGGTCTGGTAGGTACTGAGAAGTGAGTACCTACCTATAGTCTGAGCTGGTGCTTAGAACAGTCAGTACTACTGACTGAACCAGATCAGTCGTGCAAAGACGCAAAACTCAGCTGAGCGGGCCTCTAACGGTGACGTCATTACGGGAGTGTCCCGCGTGGGTACAGGTTTCTCCTGGACGCCGCAGCACGAGTTCCGCAGCGCACGGTGGTGCTATTTTTACCCATAAGCGTCATATTTCTTCATCAAGGCCATGGTGGAAACCACTAGCTAAAATGCAAAACGTGCTGGGTGGTAAACGGCAAGCGACGAATACGTACGTATGTTTGCGTCCATGCAGATAACGCAGATTGTGCAAAATGCAATGTAGCCGGTGTGAACTGACTCAAGGTTGACTATTTGCGTGCTATGTTTGCAGTACTCGATAGTGACGTTTCTACCGAAGAATCTGTTCGAGCAATTTCGCCGTGTGGCCAATTTGTATTTCTTTTGCATCGCCATGGTTCAGGTATTTAAACTGAGTGTGTTCTCTCGACTAACACTGCATGCGAGTGACTAGCTGTGAACGGTATAGCTGTAGACGGTATACGGCTGCTCGGCTGTCGCTGCTCGCCAGATCGCCGCGGAGGTGCAGCCAGCTCTGCGCGTTCACAGTGCACGAGCCGCCAGCATGTGGCCTTCACACTAACAGCGAGGCCGCCGCTCACCCCTCCCCAGCACACCCACGATCGGAGTGACTCCCTCGCCCCTCCCCAGCACGCCCACGGGTGCGGGGAGCCCTGGCCCCCTCCCCAGCACACCACGCTCAGCGGGAGGGCTCCCACTGCTGCGGGACTGGCTTCAGCTCGTGACTGAAGGAGTGGTGGGGGTCGGGCTCGCGCTAGTGGCTGCTGGATGCTTGCGAATGGGTAAAGATGGGCCTGCACTAATCTTGGGTATACACGCTGTTATACATATTTATGCTGTATACACGCTCCACGCTGTTAGTGTGTACACAGCAAGCACGATCAGGGGAAAAGCATGCTATTATTTATTAAATCTTATTTTTGGTAATTGCTTAATTCCATCCATTGCTTTCCATTCGTAACCATTTCGTAATGAGAACTTATTTTCAAAGAACATCTTACGCATCTTACGCATAAAGCCGTGAACTGACTTCTACATCAGATCGAACCAGCATGACCGCTCAGATCTGACTGAAATCGGAGATCAGACTTAACAGACTATGAGTTGGGCAAAGACCAATACGCTGAATTACCACGGTCTGACCGGCCGCTGCAGCTCTAAGCCATATGCTGCACTGGCTCAGAGTGCCGTCATTGACCCACGGGGTTTGGAAGTGGGCGGAGTTGTGCATACAACGCATTGTTAACAACGCAATATCTGGCCTATCGCTGCAAGGTAGAATGCTGATATTTTCCTGAACTTTGACCATGACTAGAGGCAGGTACCGGAAAACACGTTTTGCACCACCGCTTACACCGTCCCCGCAACCGGATCCACTCTGCTATCAGCAATACGCGCAAAGCCGCGTAAACAGCGCTTACTCCCACTCCAGTCGGCGTACTGCGACGGTCAACCTCCCTGAGTCATTGTGCGCTAACCCTCACCCCCTGCGGCTGCTGGATAAACTCAGTCACGCCCGGTCACGAACGTGACGTCACGATCGGTCACGTCACGTTCTGACCCACCAAGCTCCACCTAAACCTTACTCTGAACCCCTGCTCAGTGCTCACGTCGCGTCGGTCTGACCTCCTGTGACCCCCCCCCCATGGCGCGGCTGACCTCTCGCCAGCCTGCACGGACCGCTTATTTCAATCACACGCAATAACCGCGGTCCAGCGGCGGTCGATGACGTCACTCGGCTGTCAATGTGACGTCATTAGGTTGACTGTGACGTAGAGAGGACAGCTTCTTGGTGGTAAGCGCTATTTATAGGTTTTCGCCTTTGAATATGCTTAGAGGCTTCTGCTATTTTTATTCAGGTGATTCATAATTTTCGTAATGAGATGCATCAGCTGCACGAGACCTGCACATGAACGATTTTATAATAAATTTAAAATGTCTCGAATGCATTTTAAATCATAATTCCTAGAGTCATGAGCTCTTTTTGGCGCTTAGATGCACAGTTACTCTGTTTATTAATTCCACCAACAAATTATATCATTCCATTAAATTCATCCTCTGGAAAGAAAACCACGGCGCCAGTCCACAGGTGGTCGATAATGACGTGTATCAGTAACCCGCACGTCTCACTGACCTGTGCACGGTGGACGGTGCACAGACCGGTACCGGTGCCCCGGAATGCTAAGAAGCCGGGACGAACCGGCTGAGTCCGGCTCGTACAGAGTCCACTCTCCAAGTACATAGTGCAGAAACTGAATATAAATGATGCGCTCCGCCGGACGCGCAACTGCCGCTTGCATGGAATAGGGGAACATCTGAGTAAAATTGCATGATGTTGACGATAATCCGGCAATTTTCGCCGGCCTCGGCCAGCCTGCGGCAGAGATGCACGCGCTGACGCGGTACCCGTGGTCCGATTGCGCCCATTTTTTGATACGATGGTCCGCCCCACCCAAAGTTTGTGGTCACCAAATTTCACGTCGCTACGCGGCGCCGTTCCGGCGCAAGAAGACACATACGGCTGACGGACGTACAGACAACTTATAATTTATTAAGTCAATCATGATAGTTGACGATAATCATGTGAAAGTATTTCCAATGCATCCTAGGCGTTCTAATGTCGGGTAACAAGTTTGAACTTCCAATGATTGATACCATGAAATGGTTGCCACAGTCTGTTTGAAATTGGCGATAAGAGCCTACAAGTGCCCATATCCTGTGCCTTATCTAAGCATGCGGGGCAGCTTCTATCTTACAATTTCAACAGGGCGGATCTGATGATTTCACCAATAAGCAGAGCATTCATATCTTCCTTTGCTCTTCACTGCATGCCAGCTATAAGGCGATAAGCCCGCTATTGACTTTGCTTGCGATGTGTGTGGCTTTTGTTACGAGTGTATGTAAACGGCAATGAGTTCATATATGTTTGCACGCACCTTGGTGATATAAGCGAATCAGCAGTGCATGGAGAGGAATGCAAATAAGACATAGTGTGCATGATATCTACGTCGTCACTTTAATGAATTCAGTGCGATGTAATTTGTGCAGGACGTGAGTAATACACAATCATATAGGTAATGGGCACAACTCACACATAAGCTATCAGTAGTAGGTAATTGCTCGCCTATATGGACCATTGGAATTAGAATCGATCATTATATTCCAATACTGTGAAACAAATAATTTTCAAAAACTCAATTCGAATAGGCATGCTACCAAAAAAGTCACTTTTAAGTTTTTCGCAGGTTCATTGAATACAATGTCAATGCAGCAAGCAGTGTTTATTAAGTCCCTTGCTGACCTCTCTTCTTGACCTGTGTCGCCGGTCCGGGTCATTGTCTGATCGACAATCCGGTGACCTCTGTTGACCTCTGCTGACCTATGTCACCTGCGGCGGCCCAGTGTCTAATCGACAGTCCAGTCAGCCCCGTCACATCCGCCATGCCGCTGGGGTTTGTCGTGTGCGTCACCATGCTCAAACAAGGCTACGAAGATTGGCTCAGACACAAAATGGACGACGAGGTCAACAACAAACCAGCCACCGTCATACGAAACGGGAGAATACAGGTGAGATGAATAAAAGTGCGCTAGGATTCACTGCTGAATTATAGACGTCCGTGTTCAATTTAGTAACTTGGCGTAGCTCGGTTAATTTGACGTAACGTATGCTGTTTCTGCAATACGCCTGTATTTTGATTTGCCTTGCACAGCGTACAACTAGATGAAAAAGGAAACGATCTACATATAGTTACATGCATGTCGGTCGATAAGGTTCTTTATTTGTGGTCCTTTTCCAGGAAGTGAAGACGAAGAGGATTGCCGTGGGTGACATCGTGTGTGTGCGGGCGGAGGAGGACTTTCCGTGTGACCTGGTGATGCTTACATCCTCCGATCGGGAGGGTCAGTGCCACATCCAGACGGCCAACCTGGACGGAGAGACCAACCTCAAGGTGGGTGACTCACTGATGGGCTCAGATGCATACAGACAGACCAACCTCAAAGTTAGTAACTCACAGGTCGGTATATGCCAAACAAAGACCAGTCGGAAGGGGAGTGTTTCACAGGTGGGACTTTGTCACAGAGCCTGTAGGTAAGATAACTCTCCACATGACAGAGGACCAGCCGGACGAGTGTGTCCGTGTCGGACTGCGGAAATCGCCGCGACGCTGCGCAGTGGTGACCGTTCAGTAGCTCAGGGACAGGAATTGACCGGAGACATTGTGGATGGAGTTCCCAGTCGATCATCTTACTAAGGAAGGAAGGGATCAAATCCTGCGGCTCTCCGGAAAAATACATGTAGCGCAGAAGATAGCAAAAACTGCCGTGTGAGGTTAATTCTGAGGAACGGAACTAATTGGAAATAATCTGCAAAGCTGGAATAATTGTTGATCGTGGTATGGATTTCCAGGGACACAGGAGCTCTCTTAGATTGGTAATCCGTGCTAACCGGTTTTGATTTAGAAGGTTATAAAACAGTACCGGAGCCAGCTTTACGAGATGGCGCAGAAGGGACTGCGTTCGTCCTTGGATTATTGAGCTCAGCGTCTAGATTATCTTTCCCGTATTAGCACCAGTATTTAACTCCCATCCCAACAATCTGCACCTTACCAGTAGCGCTTGACACCCATTTAATTTCACATTGTATGCTGCCACCTGCACGGCCTTTTTCAGACGAAGGAGTCGCCGGCCCAGACGCGTCACATGCGCTCTGTCTCCGATCTGGACGCCATTAGAGCCTCCATTGAGTGTGAAAACCCGCGGCCCGATCTGTACAAGTTCATCGGCACCATGAAGTTCCACAGCGCTGCCAGCGGCACGGTCGAGTCGGTGCCCCTGGGGCCGGAGCACGTCCTGCTGCGCGGCTCGCGACTCAAGAACACCGCCAATATCTACGGTGGGTAAAAGAGGGGACAGAGGGGATTGGAAAGGGGAGGATACAGAGCTGTGAGGGAGATGGAGCTGGGAGGGGATGAACAGGGACAAACGCCATCCGAATGTTGAGAACCTGCGATTAGTTGTTTTTAGGAACATGATTCACAAAGGATCATCCGTTCACATTCATTGCATCATAACGTATTTTCAAACGATACTAGGAAACAAGTGGCGCATATCTTGCAGCTCCTAGTAACTGAGTCTCCGCGGCAGTATCAATCACGTCATTCTACTTTTTATACCCGATAAGAGGCCGCGTGATCAACGGTCACATCACAAGTGACCATCCGGGTCCGCCCTGCGGCTGTCGTCATGCCACTTGTGCGTGCGTCGTGGGCCGGGGAGGGTCAGGGGCACTTCAGATCCCTGTAAAACGCAGATATCTGCGGCATTGATAGGGCGCTATTTGTACCGTGGCCTCTACACGCGCTATGAAACACGTGAGAGGCGGGGTCACGGACAGCACGTGGGACCGTCACGCCACCCTATCTCACCTGCGTGAAACACTTACACGATTGTTAAGAGTGATCTGAAGAGCCGATGATTGTGCCGATTGATAATCATATTACTCAGGTATCACATGTGCTCATCATAGCGGATCGCTCTGGTTACATCTGCTGAGCTATTTCAAGTAACGAAAAACACTCGAGATGGCTTTTGTTCTGGCGTCTGGCAACGCAACAAGTTCTTCTAAACAAGCTTTTTAATCTGGCCCACTCAACAGCTTCACCCTAAATATGACGCGAGTGCGACCCCTGCCACCGACCGTAGGTCACCTATAGAGAATAGATAGGGAACTTCAAACGGGCTCATGACGAGCTGTTGCAACCGGGGGCTCAGCACAAGTGAGGATGGGAAGCTTCCCTCTTGATGCTGCTTTGGCAAACAACAGATATATTGAACGGATTACGTTTTACCTATCACATTTTTATGGTACCTCAATTGTGATATTCTATGGTCATTTATTGTTTAAATTACCTTGAATATATGGCGAGGAATTACCAACATTTAATTCGTATCTTTGTAAGAATTCTTTCACATACATACATACAGCAGGGTAGTGCAGTGAAAGTATGTCATATTTCATCCGCAGGATGTGCCATCTACACTGGCCGCGACACCAAACTGGCACTGAACCTGAAAATCACAAGCAACAAGTTTTCGTCCGTGGAAAAGTGAGTTGCAATAGAACTGGAGAGAATGTTGTGCCAAACGTTTCCCTCAGATAGAAGGCTGCTAAATGGGCCATTTGTCATCGTCGCGTCGCCCTAGGTGTCTTTTTACGGGATGGAACAGGGAGAAGGAGGAGCGTCTCCTTTCAAGTCTGCCAATAAATCGCAGACGCATGAATTTAATTAAACGAAATTATATCTGTTGGTCGTATTGTATGCTTATTGCAGGTATAATATCAACGACACACCATAGAGCCATTGAGTCACTGACAGTGTTCAATTTCGTGGCCAGGTCGATGAACAAGTTCCTGGTGTTTTTCCTGCTGCTGCTGCTGTGCGAGGTCACCTTTGCCACCTTGTTCTCCTTCTTCTACCAGAAGACGCAGGAGGCCGTGACGAGCGACGACGGACTCATGGAAGGTAAGCTCACCGAAATTGCCATTATAATATCTTTATCGCAGCATAGTCTCCTAATACAGTAACATTATAGAATAATGGCATGATAAAGCTCAGTTCGCGCGACGGCAGTTCATGAGCCCTATCGGCTTACAGTGTCAAATTCTGCGCATGCATTTTACCTCTACTTCGAAAAAAAAAACAGGATGCGAGCTAAGGCTCCAAAGATAGGTAATGCTCGCTGTTCTTTTGACAAGCGCATCGCTTATCATCCACCTTGTTTTACCACGTCCTGTTGTCGGCCGGATATTGCGGACGTGCATTGACAGGAAAGGACTTTGATAAGTTTTGGGTAACGTCAATCACAATCATGTCAGATGGCCAAAAAAAAAAACATGGCTGTGTGAAAGACTAAGTTATCTACATTTAAAGGGACCCTCCCACCTTCTAAAAAGTTAATGAATTGGCACGAAAGTGATGTCGCTCGGTTCAGAAAGAGCGAAAACGAATATCTGCCAAATTTCATCGAAAAATATTCACCGGTTTTCAAGATATTAGACTTTTACTTTTGTTTATTTTTTGGGATCTCCGCTGTTCCTAGCGACTTTATTTGAAAGTGCGGCATTTGTTGCGCGCAAAGCAGCATATACCACCGCGTGCTACCAAACGTTTTAGTAAAAGATTTAAAAATCGTTAGATCTCCGCTGACGTCACAAATTCTAAGGGGGCATACCAATGCACTAGCCCCTTAGAATCCGAAAACTGCAAGTTTGAAATTCCATATCTCCGAATTAAAGCATTTGTCGATGTTTTGAGTGCCCAAACCGGTATTTGCAGGCCATGGCCACCAATTTGGCTATCTCAACTCAAAACTAATGTTAAGGTGGGAGTGTCCCTTTAAGTAAGTTATCATAGGGTAAGTTATCTAGGGTATGGTGTAAGTAAGGCAATATTCACACACCGGTGGGTAAGAGGACTGGTCAGAATGCCAGTCGCCGAGTTATAGGCCGGTCCGACTGCCCCTCGGGTCAATGAGACAATTGAGCCGGTCGATTGCCGATCGAGTCGATCGGGGAGGGCAGAGAGGGCACGAGCCGCCGCTATGAAGGGTGCACCGCACAAATGAGAGCTCGGTAGATGAACCGACGGCCGCCGGCCGGGCAGTGCCGGTGGGTAATCAAGCTCGAATGGCCCCTGGAGGCGCCCACCGTCACAGGATGGGGGAGGGGGAGGGGGGATTAGCCACGGGGAGGATTTCCTGAAAATGAACAGCTATATTAGGAAACAATGACTCACCGTGTTTCATTGATTGTGACGTGGTTATCTGTCTATATTAAGCCAGAAATCGGGTTAATAAGGCACGCCGTAAAGTATAACAGCGACATTTATTTGTATTTGTCCATGCCTATTCGATGCGCTAATTTTTTACACAGCTGCTGTCCACAAAATGCTCCGAGTTATGCAACATATTCAACTAACAAGTCTCCGACGCTTTGTTATTTGGCCTTGCAATAGCTAATTTGAACTCCTGGAACAAAGCTCGCACGTTTATTCATTCACATTTGACTTACAATGCAGAGGCGAGACCGGGTGACATCATATGCTCCTGCGCCTACTGAAGTTTCTATCCTCGGAGATCTGTGCCCCTATGACCCTCTGCTATTCACCCTGACCGTGACGTCATTTGACTGTAAGATCGTATTCCCCTCTTCTGGAATGTCCGGATACAGTGCACACGGTACTTATACATACGTACACCAGTGCTGACTGTGTAAGGAGAATTGAGAAAGTCGGATAAAACCAGACTACCGTCGCCAAAGGTGGCAAGTCACACACGGTGGTGAATAAACAGCGAATAGCAGTAATTTACTACGGGTAAATCTAGTTTTATGGGAAAAAGAAGTGTGTGCTGCTGAGGTTTCCCTCATCTATTTTGAGTGGTTATCAGGCTCAAAGGCGTCTGGTCACATGATACTCGTATTTTCTCTACGCCTAAACGGATAATTTACTTATCCCATCAGCAAAAGCTATGGTACTATTAAATTACATTTCAATAAAAGGTGTCATTTTACCTTCCAGTTAACATAATATCCACACCAACTTTCACGATAAAACTTCTTAACGAGTGGAGCTCCTCGCTTCCCTCATCGCAAACAGACATGCATAATTCAAAAGAACACACAGGAGAACGTTGCGCAAAACCGTACAACTTCGCATAACCGGACGCCAATGTATGATGCGAGTGCACTGACTTGCGGTCTTGGTACCGCTGGTAAAGTGGTAAGACGCGCGACGCAGTGCCTAGGGAGTCCCCGCTTCTCACGAGCCGTGAGGTCAGGTCACGCTCCTTTAAAAGTATTCCCTTAAATCTTGCCTCATTGTCCCTCATCCGCCCTCATAGAGGGACAATAGATGCAAGACTCGGATCATTCCGGTAAGAAGGACCAATCACCCAGCTACATAGTGCAGCCCCCGCAATTCACCCAGCCTATCCGTGCTTCTATCCTCAGGATACTGAAATCCTTCTCCTCCAAGCCGCAACCCCCCTCCGGGCTGGACAGGCAACTTTATCTCATGCGGGCTGCTCCCTTGGAGCGGCACCGCTGCTCCTGAGGGAGCGCACCCCGTAGCCGGGTGCAGTGAGTGCCTTGGGGCTGGGTGGCCTGTCCTCTGGACGAGCTCAGCCCCGGCGACTCACTAGGGTGCCTGCCCAGACCAATGTCTCCCCCTAATTCCTATCATCCTTCCGGCTCTGCAATGGTCTTGTCGACCGAAAGGGCCTAACCCAACAAAACAAACAAACAAACAAACAAATTCACCCAGCCGGCCCCACATCGCGGGCCTCGGGCGGACAGAATGGACAGGGGCAAACAGCTCAGCGGATTGTGGTGACAGTGACACTTGGCTAGAGCGCTGTGAGATTCCGCGCGCTGTGCTTGTTGTGCTTCTTGCATCAGCATGGAATTCGTCCAAAAATGTGTCACGAGCTAGCCATTTATTAGGCTTCGCTTAGGAATGTCAGTTTGCTTGATCATGAATTATTGGACAGAGTCCCAGCCATAGCTATTGCTGGTGAGGTAGGTAGGAGAGCGAATAAAGGCAAGCAACAAACATCTATATAAATAGTTAATCTCATCACATTCAATTTATTCCAGCTATGTAGAAACGTTGGTACTAGTTACAATCTTCATGCACTATGTCGTTTGTTGTCATCTGACGTCTCAGTCGTACTGATTGGATATTTCTACTTCTGACAGGGTCACCCTGGTACCTGCCTGAGGAGGAGTTCGCCCCGATCAACACCATCTTCTCCTTCCTGGTCATCTTCAACTACATCATACCCATATCGCTCTACGTCACCGTCGGTAAGTCAACTGGCAATGTCGCTGCTTCTTCGGGCTCTTCTCAGGTTTGGCATGTCGGTAATTTTTTTTTCTACAAAAACAAACTTTGATATGTGAATTTTCGCCAATCACCGATTCATGCATGACTTTATGTAAAAGCTGACATCGCTCGTTATGTTTGTTTCTCCTAAGAAATGGTGAAGTTTGCCGGCACGCGGTTCCTCGAGTGGGACGAAGAGCTGGAGTACGAGGGAATCCGACCAAAGGCCAACACGTCAGACCTGAACGAGGAGCTCGGGCAGGTTAGTGCAGCGACGCCGCAGCAATAGAACAACTGACATCGACAACTTTTTCATAAATCATCATGGACAAATATGTTTTCTGATCCTACCAAGCCCCGGCCTGCCTTGAACTCTACTCTGCCCCGCAGGTGAAGTACCTGTTCCCGGCCACTCTGACCTCTGACACCCCTCCCACAGGTGGAGCACCTGCTCTCGGCCACTCTGACCTCTGACGCCCCTCCCTCAGGTGGAGTACCTATTCTCAGACAAGACGGGCACGCTGACGGAAAACGTGATGCAGTTCCACCACTGTTCGGTGGCCGGACTCAACTACAAGGAGGTGAACGGCGAGCTCCAGCTGCACGACTCCCGCAGACGGGGTCAGGCCGCACTCCAGAGGATCTCACCCGAAATGAGGGTGAGACACGATCGGCACAAATGAGACTGTCAAAACATCGTTTTGTTTACACCACTAGCTATTTATATTTTCATTGTTTTTGCCATTTTTCTTAAGTGATAAAGTTAGGAAGAGTTCCTACCACACCCTTTTACAACTTCGGCCCAGAGAGACCATTACCAACTCAAGCCGTCCCTAAAATTGCCGTTTTTGCGTTTCAGATGGCGGAGCTGGACGGCTTTCTGACAGCTCTGGCGCTGTGTCACACCGTCCAGGTCACTGAGGCCACCGCAGACGACCTGCTGCCCAGATACCAGGCCAGCAGCCCCGACGAAAAGGCGCTGGTCGAGGCGTGCAGCAGGTCAGTGACCGAAACCAGGTCAGGTCAGGTCAGATCAAATGGAGGTAGACCGACCAGAATCAAATATATATAGAAGAGCTTCAAGAATCAAGACGACACAGAGATTGTAGCATAACACACTCTGTTTCGCTATTCGATAGGAGTAAGTATATGATAAAATGTTTTGAAAAAGAAATCCATAAAAAAGCAATGAAAAGACTAGGAAATGCGGAATATCCACTAAACGTTTTCCGATGTAAATAAATAGCCGCGAAGGTCAGCCTTATTTACCGAGTCAAGCGCCCGTCGGTCACTGACATCTCAGAGTGTGGAGCGTCTCGAACCGTTAACGTTTGACAACTGTCAACATCGTTAGCCCTGTTGACGGCCGTGCAACTGTTGACCAAGGTGCTACTGTTGACTGTCTGTCAGCAAGTGTTCCGGGCTGACTGGATGGCGTCTTAATTGGCCGAGTGTGTGTGGCTGTCAGCGTTCCTTTTGCACACCATTGCCCACTCAGAACGACGTCCTCCAGAATGGCAAAACACGCTATGAGAGGGGGATGCGCGTTCGTGAGTCGTGACACGCCTGCTGCAGTGACAGATCTGAAAGTTCCATTTACCATGGTCCACGTTGCCTTGTTCTTACCGTGCTGCCTATTACAGGTTCGGCGTCGTGTTCGGCGGGATCACGGACGACATTTGCAAGGTCACGGTAAAGGGAGAGGTCAAATACTACAAACGGCTTCACGTCCTGGAATTCGACTCCGGTGAGTTATGGCGGGCATTGGTCATCTTGCGAGAACGACAAGGTTTTATTGGCTTCTTAGAAAAGGGATTAGGAAACCCGAAGCGCCGGATTTTAAAGGCACAAGTGTGATTTTCCTAGCATCTGATGGAGGGTGAAAACCTGTAGAACATTAAAGTCTGATCACATATTGGCTTCGAAAACGACATCCGCACTGACCCGTCAATTTGGAAGCCAGTTTAGTAATATAGCAATCATGCCAGTCAGTAGACATAATCCCGATAACCAGTTCTTACATAGCCCGTCCGTCAATCAGTCCTCAGCAGTTGTGTTAAGCTCGTCAGCCCCTCGCCGCTGGGGCCTCCTGCAGTGCACCGTACTCGCGTGGGCGGGGCAAGGCCATCCAATGCACTGCAGTGGTGGTGGACCATCCCCGTCAGTCGCGTTAGGTTCCTCTCCGTGAGACAGACTCCAGGCACGAGTAGCGTGGGCGGTCCCGGCGAGCCCGCAGCCAGTGCACTGTCGGGAGGGGGCGGGGAGTGGGCCCCTGGCCTTGGACACTCAACAGTCAACATACTGCGGTATTTAGCTAGACTCAGCTGAGCTACACAATCAGAGGGGAAATCCCACTCGAGAGTCCCGGCCCAGTTGTTTTTCACTTTTAGTTACGTGCCGCACAGATTACAGATTTAAACGGACTTGAGCGGCAAAGTTCATAAAATGCTGCTCACGCGGTGGTTAATTCTGTTTCTCCTGCTGCGTTGTTGCCTCGACGTTTCAAGGCCAAACACTCGTTCATGAGCAATGGAGTGCCGCTGAAGGGCAGAGCTGTGGGAGGCCACGCTGCGCCTTATCATTCACGAATGGCGCGTCGCAGCCTTTGAGCGTTACGTTTGTTGCACCGTAGTAGTATTAACTACGCCGTAGAATTTGCCGCAGTGGGAGAGTAGGTTCTCGTTATGACTGAGGCTCGAGGAGAGTACTACGCAGCAATGTCGCCACAGCCGAGCGATATGTTTACTGAGCGCGAGACTGCAGGCGCGATAATCGGCCATGAACGATGGTAACGGGATGGGAACAGGCAATCGCAGCACTGGGAGGAGCATTGCGAGATAAAATGGCCTACAATCAACATATCCGAAGTCATATCTATAGAAAGGTTAATATTATTTACTGCAGAATTCCCTCGGATATTTACAGACGGTTGATACGCGACCTTGCAGCTCAGCCACAGTCGAGGCCCGAGAACCCGGTGGGTTGAAAGCCTTGGTGTGATCGCTGGGTCACGCATGGCCAGCCGGCCGCAACTGGACAGTGACACATTTTATATTTAATTGCTTTAGACCCACACGGCTCGCAAGCGGCAAAATAATACGACACGTATCTGCTAAATGTCCGATACAAACCGTTATAAAGAGCACACAATTTTAGT
This sequence comes from Amphibalanus amphitrite, assembly GCF_019059575.1. NCBI lineage: Eukaryota > Metazoa > Arthropoda > Thecostraca > Balanomorpha > Balanidae > Amphibalanus > Amphibalanus amphitrite. Next base: position 1,392,049 of record NW_024881543.1, on the reverse strand, counting down.
TTTTTTTTATTGTTTAACCATCTTACTTTCAACCTGTTTTTTTTATACGGTTTACTTGCGATGCCATTCAAAGCCATGACGAATTATGGAAGCCATATGTAAATATATCACAATATCGTTCTCACGCTACGATTCCTCACCAACAGATCGGAAGCGGATGTCTGTGATCGTTGAGGACGCCCAGGGCCGTGTGATGCTGCTCTGTAAGGGCGCCGACAGCACGGTACTCGCGCAGTGCGTGGAGGGCGACAAAGAACGAACCGTGGAGCACGTCAACTACTACGCTATGGTGGGTGTATAACGGGACGAGCGCCGTCCATTGGAAGGGAGTTCGTTTAAATGAGGCAATGGGCAAGGCCGTAGCAATAGGTGCAAGGAAATTATTGTTGGGAATTCGAATATGAGCTTGCAAAGAGATAGAGATGATAAAACGGACAACAAAAAGATGATAAAACGGCGTCATAAAACGTTTTGTAGTCACACTAGACATAGATGTCGGTACCTACTGGCGAAACTCGTTAATTTTATTGCTTGATAATAAGTGTGCATTCGATTGCTCGCGTACATAAATGCTGAATACGTGCCATAAATGCTGAGCGTCATGCCATTCAGCATTTGACATGTGTCAATCCACCCACAGCTGGGTTTGCGGACACTGGTGTTTGCCTGGCGCGAACTCACCAAGGTCCAGCTGGACGAATTCTCCCTGAAACTGAACCAGGCCAGATCATCCATGAACCGACGGGAGGAGAAAGTCAGGGTAAGGGACCAACTGCAACTATGCAGTCGAGGGATGTAGTTCGTAACTTGTCCGCCAGAGTCTCTGAGCTCGGGAGGTAGTTCACAGTTTCGTCACCAGGTAGCGTTTTGCCGAGAAACTTACTGAGTTCAGGCGACAGAACAATATCCAAATCAGCCAACGAGGAGTTCAATAGGGCGTGTCATTCCAATTCACAATTGATAGTATCTGTTCATTCTCGCCGTCATCAGCTGTTCGCTGTCGTTTTTGTAAGCTGCTGACGGCTTCCTCTGTGTGTACCGTGTGTACTGTTCAGGTGGTAGTGTCTGAGATAGAGTCGGAGATGGAGCTCCTGGGCGCCACGGGAGTCGAGGACAAACTCCAGGAGGGCGTGCCAGCCACGCTGGAGATCATGCGGGCGGCAGGAATCAAGGTCAGACTCCGAAAGTTTACCGATAGATCGTGCAAAATATTCAAATAATTCTGCAATTCTGCGTAAACTGATATTGCTTAGTAATGGCGTCTACATGACATTCACAGATCACGTGAGTTCTACCATGTCCACCCTCTTCCACCGCTGCTGACCCCTGGTGCATCACGTGACCGGCAGATCTGGGTTCTGACCGGGGACAAGGTGGAGACGGCGGTTAACATTGCCACCTCGTGCGGCCACTTTAAGCGCGGTACCACCATGCTGCGGGTGGTCCGATTCCGCTCCCTGCCTGAGCTCCGACAGGCGCTGGCCGAGCACGAGTGAGTCACGGAGGGAGAGGCTGAAGTAACACATTGGTGTCATAATGTGATTCTGGTGGCTGATATGGTCCTGGGGCTGGAGATAATGGGATCAATTTTTGAGAGGCGGGTTTTAGTACGCTCAGCTGTCCGACTCTGACCTCTCCCATCGCTGACCATCGCTCCTCCCTCCAGCCTGCGGACCGGTCAGGAGATACACGGTAACTTCGGCCTGGTGCTGGACGGCGAGAGCCTTACGCTGGCTCTTCACTCCAGGGACACCCGCCACCAGCTTCTCGATGTCGCCACCAGATGTCAGGCGGTCGTCTGCTGCCGAATGTCGCCGATGCAAAAGGCAGAGGTAAAGAACAACGCAAAAAGTGAAAAATTTGTAATAATTGTACTATACCTATCTACCGTGTCCTAAACACCGAACTCAAATAAATTATTATGCTTTATTTTAATCTGAATCAATTTCTTCAACGCTTAGTTAGTACGTACCTACAGGGTGTCCCAGAATTACCCGGACATTTGTTTTCTGGCTAAAAGTACGACTGCGCCCGCTTCTAATGATATACAAGCATCATACTTTTATAAGATATCCCTTAGCTATCGAGACTGGGGACTGTGTGCTTTTGGTGGCCGGTAACGACTCGAATCAATTATTATCCAGAGTCAAGTAAGAGTAGTCCTTTCCCGTTTTCAGCTTAAGCCACTAATAGGCAACCATGGTGAATCAACTCCCGTTCTCAACTTTGTAAACGGACTTTCGGCATGGTTTTTGCTGGAGAGCTTCAGCAGCTCATCTGCAAGCAGTTAGGATTGAGCAAAGAGCAATTATATCAGCTAACGAAGCCAGAGAGAGCAAGAGATAAACCTAATTGACAAGCTTGGGCTCGGCCAAAAAGGGTCATGCACCAGTTGTCAAACAAGTGGTTTCTTGTCATAGACAACAAACGTCACCGATCTATCTAAAAACTAGCTAAACAATAGATCAGGATTATCTACAAAACATTAGTCTACTCTGCACCACTATCTTCGACAAAATTTTGGAATTTGGGGTCCTTCGCCAGAAAAAATATGCGAAAACTACGGGAAAAGCAGCGCAAATCACTACAATTCATCCCAAAAACATAATACACACAACAAAGCAGTATATTGAAGCACACTTTGTGGTCTAACGAAGGTATTATGTCATTTGAACCGCCCGAAAAAGGCGTGTGTGAACGTCAGATGGCTACAACGCCCCAACAGCAGAGACGGCCAGGCACCCGTCGAAAATCAAATTGTGAGACATTTTGAGCCACCTTGCACCCATTGGGCTTGATATGATGGCCCAAAGACAACCGTTAGCACAGAGTACTACTGCGGTAATATTCTGCCAGTGCGAAAACTGGATGCCGTGAACCAAATGGCCATGATCGGGTTTGTTTTGGAAACCAAATCTGTTGGAAGCCAAAGGTTGCGCAATGTTCAGACATGGAGCTTCTCCACTCCAGATGTAAAAAACGCAGCAAAAGTGGCGTAGGCAGAAATTTTGTTTTGGGGGATAATACCTTATGGCCTGGGAACACTTTGATGTCAAGTTTATCTTATATGATCGTATTATCCTCCGGCAAGAGGTCAAAGAAAACAGGCCTACACCCCGTTTCGGGAGACCCGTAAAACAACTGAGACCAGCAATGGCTGGCATTTTCCATCATTGTCGGCTGATCTTGTAACAAGCGTGTCTCTTGCATGTGCTATTTCACAGCCACCCTAGTTGACTATATAGGACGGTAAAAAGAAAAAAGCGCAATCATGTTTGCCTTATTTTATACGCTAATTAACAATGTCCAGGTAATTATGGGACACCCTGTACATACGTATGTATGTATGTACATACATATAACTTATAAGGCCGTCTCAGCCTGGAGCAAACGCCTGAAGGTAGGCTGTACCGCACATCTTACATCACTGCTCATAGATGGCATTAGTAGTGAGCGCCTGAAGTTAGACTGTCCCGCATATCTTACATCGCTGCTCATAGATGACGCTAGTAAATAGTAATCAGCGCCTGAAGGTAGGCTGTCCCGCATACCATTCATTGCTGCTCATAGATGGCGCTGGTACTTAGCGCGAGTTAGACTGTCCCGCAGACCTTACACCGCTGCTGATAGATGGCGGTAGTAGTGAGCGCCTGAAGGTAGACTGTACCGGAACGCCTACCATTTCCTCATCGCCAACTCCGACCGCGCGATATGAAAGATGTTTGAATGTCGTAAGTTTTGAATATCATAAGTAAGACTCAATCCATCGATTCTCATTTGCGAACATGAATATTGCACATAAAATTTCACAGATTTCAAGGAATTGTTGCACCTTATCGCCTTCATACGAATTAATTTGCAAATCTTTTTGCATTCAATTTCTTCTCGACTCCATGCTGTCCTTCTGACAGAGATTGTCTGCTTTTTATCGACAGATGGTGAAGCTGGTCAAGTACTCCAAGGAGCGTCCGATCACGGCCGCCATCGGGGACGGAGCCAACGACGTCTCCATGATCCAGGAGGCGCACGTCGGCTTCGGTGAGCTGCCCTTGGATTTACAAGTGATTCTATGACAAGTGTCCGACCTGCCAATAGAGTGGACGGTGTCGGATGAACGTACATAGATAGTGGCGAAGTGTTTTGAATCATTTAATGGCGATCGACCGGGTTTCATCATGGTCGTTTCATTATGGCATTGCAGATATCGAGCAAAACAAATTGCCCTGTAAAATGTAAAACTTTGATAGCTCAGATATTCGACTCAGAAGTCAGATATTGTCTTCTTTACGTGGTTGACCTATGGCAGTCGTATAACAGGATCTAGCAGCTTTCTGGGCTCTTAGCCTTGCTCTGGTATCTGACTGATTGTTTCTCTCCGCCCGCAGGACTGGTGGGTCGGGAGGGTCGTCAGGCAGCGCGCTGCTCCGACTTCTCCTTCGGACGGTTCCGGTTCCTGAGCCGCATTCTGCTGGTTCACGGCCACTGGTACTACGTGCGACTGGCCAACCTGGTGCAGTACTCCTTCTACAAGAACGTCGCCTTCATCACTCCGCAGCTGTTCTTCGCGTTCAGCAACTACTTCTCCACCACGGTGAGCTAGAAAATGACACGATTCAAGCCTCAATCGTACCCAGAGTTGACGTTTTTCTTGGTGCCGTCCTCAGTACGTTGAATGATTCACCAGTTTTCTGTCTTGTTCAGTTACCTACTGATGCTCCCTCCGTTCCAGAGTCTGTACGACAGCCTGTTCCTCACCTTCTACAACGTGTTCTACACCGCCGCCCTGCCGCTGGCCTACGGGATTCTCGAGCAGGACATCCCTGCCGAGACGCTCAGCAGAAGCCCCGACATCTACCAGCGCTTCGGGAAGAACGTGCTGCTCGGCTGGGGCGAGTTCGTCAAGTGGACTCTTCTCGGTTAGCATCGATACGGTGTTCAAGTGTTCGGCGTGATGGCTGTGCTGATTTATTTGGCTTTCGCTGTTAGCTAGCTAATTACTCCGATTGACCGGTATCATTTTATCCATATATTTCGTCGCATATAAATTTATCACGAAATGTATCTGTAGTGATCAGCTATTTCGAAGCCGGCGTTTTACACGTTCACATCAATGACCAATCTTCTTGTGACGACGTTCGGACCTCTGGTGACCGCTCGGATCCCCACAGGTCTTTGGCACGCCAGTGTGCCCTACTTCTTAGTATGGTACACCTGGCGAGCCGACCCCATCATGGTCGAGTCCGGTCGCATGATGGGCGTCTATGCCTTCGGCACGGTCATCTGCCAGATCATCGTCTTCGTCGTCAACTTGAAGGTATCGAACAGCGAGTTATGCCGCGAGAGGATAAAAGAATGCTGCTATACCAATCAAGAAAAAAAGGAGGCAGTTGGTTATTCTGTCGACTTGAAGACTGTCGACTTGAAATGCTGTTATACTCGTATGGCGTTCGTTGCTTACTTGTTTCCAATTGTAGCAAAAAAAAAATGTAAAACGTTTTCTCCTTTTTCAGATGATCATCATGAGCAGATACATGACGTGGATTTTCTGGCTTTTCTTCTGTGGAAGCCTCGTCTGCATATTCCTCACTGCAGTTTATTCAATCCTAAGGATGTAAGTAATCCACCACAAGTCGACTCTCGGCAACCGTTTATCTTTCTGAATGCAGCTTTAGCCGATGTTTTGAAACGGAGTACGTTGGGACAGGGTCAGTGTACCTCTCTTGTACGCAATTAGCATTTAGATACTGTCTTGTCCGTCGAATATTCATGCCACTTCTACCCAGGCGCCGATCAGGACAGCTCTTCCTTTCTCTGAACCCAGTTGACCTCATCTCAGACAAATGACATTTGCTAGCTGATCATTGGATCTGGCCCTTCTGATCACTTCTCCCCTCTCTCCTTCTGCTCGGCAGTCCGATTCTGGACAACAGCACCATGTTCGGCGTGTACGAGATGGTCGCTAGCTCCCCGGCTCTGTGGCTGCTGCAGCTGCTGCTCGTCACCGTCTGCCTGCTGCCCGACCTCCTGCTGGAGGTGGCGCGCACACACGAGCGAGGCCTGGGGAAGTTCACCGACCGGGTGCGCGTGGCGCTCGGCTTCCACAGCAGCTCGGCGTCCACGCTGCCCGCGTTCACCCGGCGTCCGCTGAGCTCAGCGCGGCGAGCGACGTCCGTGCGCGCGCCGAGAGGGTCGGTGGACCGTCTGCCGCCGCCGTACGAGTACTACGGCACAGCGGGGCGGCTACCGCCGCCCGCCGACGGGCCAGTGAAGGTGGTGGGCTCATCCGTGCGAGGAGCGGTGGAGAACGGGGCGAGCGACCCGGCGCCGGGGGTGACCAGCTGCACGGCCGGGGCCTCCAGGGGGACGACAGCGATCACGGATGTGTCCACGTGACCAAAGAGGCCTGTCTGGTGGTGTTACGATTCGACGGGTCCCTGCTGAGAGTCATAGAACGGGTCGGGGAGGAGCACAAGACATGACTTTCACGAGTTCATACATGCGATGCCATACTAGTCCAATACGAGGTTCAGCCGCTGGGGCTGGATACAAAGTGTAGTGTAGACATTCGTGCCAGTTGCTTTTATTGTAAGGCAGTGGCGGCGTGTGCCGACAGTGCTGGTGCCTGTGACGAGCTTAGAGCTCTTGTTCCTTGTCGAGCTCAAACGGTGGCAGTGGATCGTAGACTAGTGACCACACCGATGACTAGTGACTAGCAATGATGCCCAGTGCTCCCTCCAGTCAAACGGACACTGGGGATGGCCGCTAGTGATCTCCGCCGTCCACAAAACTGTTCCCACGGAGTCATGGACTCTTTCCATGTCGGTCGTCAATAATGGTTGTAAGGCGATGGCCTAGTCAGGTGCTTGTGCGCTGTTGCATAGCTTGTATTGCCTGTCTTATATATCGGGCGTATTTCCGTATCTAAATGTGAAAAGTTCGACGCAACTTTTACATCGGCTTATCACAATTAATTGTCAAGGGGGGGCATCGCATGGATCGATTTGATATAATTATTTACCACATTAATTTTACGCCTTTGTTCGGATGCATTTCCCGCATTTTAGGTTATCAATAATTTCATATAAGATTGTGAACGCTAGAGCCCAATAATTTGTGAAATTACAGATGTGGAGCTTCGTAGAAAAAAAGAATCCAACCTATTTTTATTCATGGCCGTCGTTTTGCTTATATGCGAGAACTTAAAAGTGCGTCTTCTTTATTGTTCTGTACGAGTGGCGGGACATGCATGCTTTTATGTATGCTTGTATGCTTTTATCGCCTCCTGACGACTCCTGCTGTCGCTCAGTTAATTCTGTGAAGAGCTTACACACTGAGACTTTCTGCTAAGCAGAAGTATGTGAGCACTATGCCGGTATTTATATTTTATGGGAGCTTGCGTGCTGTTCTGTCCAATGTGTCAGCTCATGTGACACTGTATGCACACCAGGGACCACATGCGACGTGTCAGCGTTTAATGAAGTCTGTTTGAGCGGTTCGAATGCGTCGTCCTGAGTGACGTAGTCGTGATACTGCTTCCTTTTAGCCAGCGCCCACTTCTCTGAATCAATGGGGAAAAAACTCTACGTAAGGAATGAACGGGAAGATCAAAACGTTCGAACGTTACTTTTAACGCGTCCGACGACACTGAGATGAACCCATTTAGTAGCTGACATACTGCAAAATGATTAACCCGCGCCCCGTAGGGCTACCGGCGGACCCTACCACCCGTAGGGGGGGGGGGGCCGTTTCGGCCCCCCCTAAGATCTCGGAAAGTTACCGGCCGATTTTCAAAATTCAAACGGCGTTTGATAGCCCTACCCGGGAACTACCTTGTGACCAAATTTCATTGACCTAGGTCAAACCGATGACGTCACAGGTCAGGTCAAAGGTCAGATTTTCACCGTTCACAGGCAATTCAAGAAATGTGCTGTGAAATCGAGTAAATTGGTAATTTATTGAAAACCATCGATGGTATATTGTTCGTCAAACACATACTTTGCTATCTGAGGTCACTGATACCAGGTCAGGTCACAGCGAGGTCAGGTCACCGGGGGTCACAATATGAATGTGTCGTGTGATACATGTTTTATGGTCCATTTTACATGACAAATGCGATTATGTGGGTTAGGCAGCCTTTGGGGCCAGCCTAGGTCACGTTTTGGTGAAGGTCAGGTCAAGGTCAGGTCAAATTAGGTCAAATTTCAAAGTTGATATTTTTGCATAAAATGGGTATCCATTCGATGCAGCTCGTCACGGGGAGTCTAATGGTGGTCTTTGTTTTGCTCTACGAGTTCTAGAATTGCCAAAAATTGAGTTTGAAAATTTGACGTCATCATTTTTGAACAGTTTTTTCGCTATAACTTGGCCAAAAAACGAGGTATCGATCTGAAATTTGGTATGTAGATAGAAGACGGTAGGCACTATCACATATATTCCGGTTTTTTCGAAACTCAAAAAACTTTTTGGATTTTTTGGCTAATATATAAAAAAAATGCTTTTTTGATTTTTGGGGATCAAAACTCAAAAATTTCAAAAATCCGAGATAGCAGTTTTGTAGCCCTGTCAATTCTACACCTTTTATGTCTTGATCATTTTTCTGTATCTTCAAAGCTGTAGGCCTGACAGGTCTTCTCGCGAAGGTCTTTTTTCGGTCGAAAATGACAGAACATGACGTCACTCTGACGTCATTTGTGGCCAACCTATCACAGCCTCTGGAAAAATTTTTGGTCACAATGTGTAAAATTGATGCCCGGAGGGGTCCTGAAAGTTTGGTGGCGATATCTCCAGCCGTTTAGGAGATATCGACCGAAAAGGACAGGGGGGGGCCGTTTCGGCCCCCCCCCTACGGGGCACGGGTTAACTTATCTAAGTTTCCAAATTGTAATAACCAGCCTTAATCAATTCCCGCCGCACTGGTCGGCCAGAACTGATTACGATCCCGTGGGCCCATGCTCTGTGCGCCTTGAGCTCACTGTCACTGCGCACTATGTCGCACCATTTTTACCAGCGCGGGATGCACGCTGTACTGTGATAATATGCCTACTTCAAATGTGTTCGGGATGGGAGCGAAGGTCGATGTCTGCATTGTTCTGTGTGTTCACCTCGTCAGATCGCGAGTGGGTATGTGGGTGCTGGTGCGTTTGATCGTGCTGTGTTTTTGAGCGTTATAATGGCACTGGTCCGGGATCAACTGACTGCCATATGACCAGGAGCCTGGTCATTGACAGCCCTGTCAATTAAGTAATTTTGGTTTATCGTGTTCTTATCAAGCCTTCGTAACATCTTTAACATGTTTCTAGGTGATTCTTTCATCGGAGTGATTTTGACAAATAGTGTAAGTGGTTTTGTTTATGTGGTAAACAATAAAACTGATACGACGTCTCCTATGGCATAAATGTATCAGGACAGTTAGCACTAAAATGTTCCATATAGGTACGCCACGCCTGCTGTCCCCTCGCCGTATTCGAGTTTTGTCAGCATCTAACTATGGAGGGGAGGCGTCCGTGGCCTTGCCGTTCGGCCCGATCAAGCTAAAGCTTCGCAGAAAAAACGAACGTGCTTCCCGTGAGGAGAGGAAGCCGATGCCACCCAATTTTACGGTCCTACGTCATTGGCTGACCTTCCAGGTCAGGTCAATGACCCAAAAATCGGGAAAAGCGGGACGTGTTAGAACTTGGTAAGGTTGCCACAGGAGTTTTCGGGATGCTGATCACCAATGTCATGTTAGTTTTGATCACAGATTAATGATGATATCTTCATGCATTTAGGCCAGTTCGGGTCAGATCAGGTCAAGTCAACCAGTAGGCGTCCTGCCGGCTATCCGTATAAGGTAGCAACAACTGGTGACCACTCAGTTTCGTAACAAGCTACGAGCGCACCAAGACTACTTCGTTAATGTCTGTTTTGTTGGGTTAGACTCTTCCGCGCGGTCTAATGAGACCATAGGCGTCGCCAGAGATTTTCGGTTGGGGGGGGCAAAACCAACTTTTGTGTTAAAACTTGCCTTTCCCCAGTCTTTACTCACTCGTTTTACATATCATTCGACGCGCAATGGTGAAAGGAATCCGATGGTGACAAAGGTTTCCTTCTAGCTATGACATGTATTTTTTTTACAGAAAAATTCGAAATTTTGAAATTTAATGACAAAAACGACTGGTAGAATTATAGTATATAGTGGCTGCGATTGCCGACGCACTGCAGAGGGCCCCTGTGCAGACGCTCGACGCTCATGATCATTGCCCAGAAAAAGGTGAAAACGCTCCATTTAATCGGATCACCCTGCTAAAACCTCCATTCACGCATGCACGCAGAGGTTTTACGTGAAATGCATAGGACTTATCCCATCCCCTGATCGTAGCTAAGTTGGGCGTTCGGCGGAGAGTGAATGTCGGAAGTATGAATCGGAAGTAATTCATCTTTGCTCCAGTGAGAGGAAGTGTTTTGTTCACTCGAGTGCGAACAAAAGTTTCTCGTTTTTCGTGTGAAGGGAAGCGATGCAAACGCGAACAAAAACTGTTAAACGGAACCAAAAGCTACGCACGGCATAGCGGCAAGGGATTCCTTAGAGATAGGTTTGGGACTTCCAGGTCATTTTAGGCCACTCAGGGTCGGTGCTGACTCTCAGAAGCATGCTTAGGATCCCGGAGATCGGCGTGGGTCACCTCAAATATTTACGTGTACGTGGTGCTTTAGGGCTTTCCGAGCCCAGGGTGGGGCCCTCGGAAGCCAGTGTGGGCGGCGGGCGCTAAGAGACTAGGCCCAGGGTGAGCCTGGAGCCCTCGGATAGCAGTGTGAACCCTGGGGGTCTGTGTCGAATCCCTAAGGACCCTACGTAGGGACATAATAAACATGCGTTGCGGACCTCAGAGGGACACGTGAGCTGTGACCCCTCAGATGCCGGCTTGGGGTTAGCAAAGTCTGTCGCCTCAAAAGTTTGGCTGAACTATCAGAGGTCAGGTTCTCAGAAATGTTCGAAGGCTCAAATATCCCTGTATGGGCCCTCAGAGAACATGGACACCAGTGGGACTTTACGAGGCCGGTTTGGGCCCTCTGAAGGCTTCTTTAGGGCTCAGTGGAGCTCCTTAGGAGCCCTTGAGGGTTAAAGCAAGCTCATGAGCCCTGCAACACTTGTACGGTACTTGAGCCTGTCGCAGACATTTGACGAGAGTTGAGAAAGGCCCCGAAGATTTCGTTTCACGCTTTGAACGAAAATTGTATCAGCACTCCAAAACTTAGGAAAAAAAAACTTATGTAAAATGTAATAAAGAACGAACTTGGAACATGGAATGAATCATAGCATTGACATTTCCGAGTCTGGAATCGGAGTCTTCAAGACTTTGGCGACTGCGAGTCAGACTCTGGTTTGAACTGCTTGCTGCAACCGAGTCTGACCTCACAGGCATTCTCAGAAAGGTACCCCCATTTTTTCCCGACTCCAAAATCTCATCGGATCTGTATCGATCTCAGGGGGTGCCCGGTCCGAGGTTGGGGGGGGGGGGCAAGCTGCCCCGCTTGCCCCCCCCCCGTGGCGACGCTAATGAATGAGACCATTTCAGTGCCGCGGGATGATATAGGAATTAGGGGGAGACTTTGAAGACTATTCATTTTTTTTTTGTTGGGTTCGGTTTTTTTCGGTCAAATGAGACCATTTCAGAGCCGGAAGGATGATAGGAATTAGGGGGAGATATTGGTCCGGTCGGGCACGGCAACCCTAGTGAGTCGTTGGGACTCGGGGCGGAGTCCATCCAGTGGGCAGGCCACCCAGCCCCCATAACACTCCAGCTGCACCCGGCTACGGGCTTGCTCCGATGAGAGCTTCCCTTAGGTATGAGATAAAGTTGTTCGTCCAGCCCGGAACAGGGGATTGAGGCGCGGAGGAGAAGGATTTCACTGTCTTGAGGAGGAAACGACGGGACGGTGATGGGTCTGTGACCTGACTTCAGAGGTCGTCACTCACCACCTGACCCGATTAAGCTGGGTACAGTACATACTACATTGACATAGGCCATGGTTGCATCTCGTGGCATTCGTTTTTCCCCCGAGCCGGGAGGCACTGGCTTTACTCGGTCGCAGAAGCAACGGGGGTCGTATGTACATAGGTATCCGCCCAACACGGCAGGCAAATTTGAAGATAAGTCGGTTGGTCCGACGTGAGTTAATTGCTACGGTCAATAGCAATTAACATTGCACATTGTTCTAGCCCTGCCAGCTAACAGGCAAGCTTGCCAATGCCAACAATAACATACCTGTAGGTAGACGGTAGACCTCCAATAGGACTGCTCTCAGAGTCAGGTCATGAGATATGAGTCAAGTTCCCTGTGCAGTGTGCACTTACTGCACTTCCAGCTTCTGCACTCTACACTTGCAGATTGCGGTGCAGACTGCAGGCGCACGGGATCCAATTGTGCACAAGGCCAAGGCCGTATAAGTTCACAAGGCTGTATAGGTGCACTAGTGTCCGGCTCGGCTGACATCTAGAAGAATCATTTTGAAGTTATTTTCACTACATATAAAATTTTTCAATCTGGTAGCACAGAAGTGCAAAGGGCGGAGAGCAAAACATACGAGAAACCTACGAAAAGTGGCGCATTGGCCGTAATGTTTATGTTTGTTAGTGGGCGTGGAGGTGTGTCGTAATCGTTCGAGTTTTAATCGTTTTTTCATACTTTTGTTTTGACTTTTTTGTATTACTTTTATTTTAATCCTTCTATAAGATTTGCGAAGCTTCTTTCATTAAAGGGTAAGTGTTTTTCTTATTCCTAGCTTCAACGAACCGTTTCAAATGATTCGGGCCGGTCCAGGCTGTCATCGGCCAGGGTCTCAGACTAGTAATTATTCTATTCTCTAGTTAAAGTTGATAAATTTTGTTGTAGCTTGTTTTTCTCTTCGATAAAGTACATGTTTGTCAGCTTACGAAGCTTATCCAGCTCTTGCAACTGTGCTCTGATTTAACCCGCGAGTTGCTGGGGGGGGGGGGGCGTTAAACGCCCCCACTTTTTTCGCCGGGCCATAGCATAAAAACGGCGCGCCGCAGGCGCGCCAAATTTTGGGTACCTGTAGGGAATTGATCGAAGTTTATTGTGACAAAGTTTCAAAAAAATCGGTCGGAAAATTTTTGAGATATCAAGGTTTTAGTGACGTCATGATTTCTGAGTTTTCGACCAAAAACGTCATATGTTCAAAAAATCATATAAAATCACACAATAGACATACAGACATGCCGTAAACGCCATTAGACTGCCAATACCATGAACAATCAAATGGCTATCTTCGATTATTGATTATCGTTCCGCATTTTCCAAAATCTTGAACTGATTCTTGGCAATTTCTCGTGACTACTTCACGACCATGATACATGAATTTCTTAAAGTGAACTTTTTGAGCCAAACACGTACACATATGATAAAATGAATGTCACCATCGTGTTCTACGCCCTAATTTACCCATAAAACATGTGTCACAGGCTGGGAATATCAGTTTTGATTTTCGGGGGTATGTGCCTACCCGGTTGACCTGACCTTGACCCTGACCTATGCTTGACTGACCCCTACATGGAGCTGACACTCTTGTAGGCCTTATATGATGGATTGTGTACCGTTTTGACAGAGTTTATGACGAGAGGCGCCCATTGCGAAGTCCTGAAGTCCATGCTACTGAAAGCCCGATTTTGGGTGTTTGACCTGACCTTGACCCGACCTGTGACCACAAAATTCAACTTTAAAGTACTCATCTGAAGCGTCTCGTCGCGTTCTTTCGTTTGCCGCCTCGTGCGTTTCGCTGCGCCTATTGGTTCTCGAGTTATCGGCTGGGGGCGTTTAACGCCCCCCCCCCCAGCAAACGGTGGGTGGCGAAATACCCCAGCAACTGCCGGGTTAAGTTAAATTTACCATTGTAAAGCTGCAATATTTCCTGTTACAGTTACAATTTGAATTGTTGCTTGACTCTCAACATGCCTAAATCCTCAATGTGTTGAATTTATCATGGAATGTTAAGTGTTGATGGCCAGAATTTTCTGTTATCTTTTCTGAAAAGCCCTCCTCAACTTGCAGTGTCATTTATTAAGTGCAGTAAATGAAGATAGGGCATGCTTTCAAAGCTGCTTTGTATGCGCTGATGCGTGAACTTGACAAAGTTTGGAAAGAAATTCAGTAATAGCCCATGGGAATTAATATTTTACTTTTTAGCAATGAACCGTGACTATACGCATAGATACCTACTACTTACTAGGCTACCTGCTGGCAAATGCTTAGTATGAGCGCAATAAACATTGTTTATCTATTTACCTAGTGTTTGTTTGGGAAATTATTTTGCTAATAAGATACAATAGTAATACTACCCACTTATGTTATAGTAAGCAGGTAAAACTTTTTGTTAAACAATTCATGGCTTCCTAAATCTTTTACTTCTTAACTTGGAATCCTATTTTGGAATGTGTGGGAAATTATTGGTGTAGTTTCTTTTGAATTCATAGTTATTTCCTGCCAAACTTCACAGTTATTGGTGAATATTAGTTGCTCTCACTTCTTGTTTAGATGTTATTCTAAAATCTAAATACTACAAAAACTAGAATTTAGAAGTGCTTAGGGTTTTGTACCTACCTATTCAATTTTAACATGGATGATTCACAACTCTTGCTTCTTAGAAATCTGCTGATGCTCATAATAATTTTTGTCCACAACATAGCACATTTTAGATCACACTTATCATACACATGTTATGATGTTTGATACACATAACACAACCTTTTTACTGGTGTTGGTGAGGGATGAATGTTCAAATGATTTCAGGAATACATTGGATGGAAACATGCTAAATATTTAGTTATTTCTATTATTTAAAACCCATTTCATCATTTCTGAGCTTGAATGAATAATGCAGTGTTGTAATAAGGCACCATGATCATTTTTACAGGAGATATGTGCCTTTGTTTCATTTTATTTGTACTCCATGCTATACAATAAGCATGCAAAAAAATTCCTGTTTTTAAAGTTTCTAAGATAACCATCAGTTGTCAAGTTCTGAATACTGCATTGCTTATATTCAGTTCAGTTGTCGAGTTCTGAATACTGTAGGTATTTACCATTTTTGATCTTGTTTGATAACTCAATGCAAGTTAGCCTGGGAAACAGCCGACAGGGCCATGAGATATGCATAGGCTCTATTTGGTTCATTGACTCAATAGATATTGGCTGTCAAGCTCATCAGTTCACTCAGACAGCCCATGAGAATGTCTCCGCAGAGGCCGGCAGCCAGTAGCTATTCCGTCGGCGCTACTGACTCAGCTGTCTGCCTGGTCCATCTGGCGCGGTGGTGTTTGATTGTGTTCAATCAGATGAATTGTTTGGAGTGGGTCGCTCGGAGCCCAGAGCCGCTCGTCTATATTGTTGTGGCGCCCGGAGGTTTGTTTGGCTACTGGTCAAGTGGTTTGTATTTTCATCGCTACCTTGAGCCAACACAGATAATTTTACTTCTATGTTGAGGTGACTATAAGACCCTTCGTCTAGTCTAGTTTGTCAGTCTGATCATTACCAGCTTACGTTTTCAGTGGATTCCGTACGTTCTGTTCGCACGGTTCCACCTCCGGCCGTGGTCGTGCTATCGGTCCTCGATACGACATGCCGGTATGTCAGTCTGCTCGGCATGTCGTAAAGCCCGGGGCTCAGGGCGCAGTGCGCATACGGCTTCAGGTGGTGTTTGCCTCCGCCGTCGGATCGACGCTATCTTATCAGAGAGACCGGCGGGTCAGGATCACACCGGCCGACACTATATCCGGATACTGCGACGGTGACGGAGAGGGAGACGGAGACTGAGACGGTGACGGTGACGGAGACGGAGACGGTGACGGAGACGGAGACGGAGACGGAGACGGAGACGAGACGTTAAGGTGAGGTACCCAGCGCTAAGGGCGTGAGTCAGATGCCAGCCGTGGTGGTAGGTGGCTTACTAAAGCGCGCATAGCTGACGAGAAATAGCCGACTAAACACGCGAGATGAAGTTTTTGTGATATTTGAGGAACGCTGTCATGTGTTTTGCCGCCGTTTTTGCTCGTTCGTTTGATCGCCTGGTATTGCCAACTGAAACTGGAGAAATTTGACTAGTTTAGCTCCTGGGCCCACCTTTTGACATGTGGAAAGCATCCCTAGCAATACTAACATTTTTAAGTTTTTTGGGCTTCCTAATCCAATATGAAGATCAAGCTGGTAGATGTACGAATTGCTCGGTAGCTGTTGCGTAATGCGTTGTCAGTATTGGCAGCGGCGCCATAGCCCGGGGCGTGTGTTTTGCGGAGTTGCGCTGCAAGTGAGACGGGCCGTCTCACTTGGCTCGGTGGCTGGTCGGCTGATGGCCACTCTCGGTCTCCAGCGGCTGTGTCCACAAACAGATCAAACACGAAACGGAACGGAGCCAGCCCCCAGGCACTTAAATGTCCACCTACCCTTGATAACGGGGGAGGGGAGGGGGGGGGGGAGCAATTTACACAATCTGCCTGAACGCTACCTGGACTGCGTGGAAATCAGGTTTGTGATGATACTGTTGTGGAGTCCAAGACCAACTTGGGAAACTTGCTTGTCAAGCAAGTCTGTAAAGGTAACCTCACATTGCGTGACGAAAAAACCAAGAGTCGTTTGAAATCCGGTCCTGAAACTCCGGGTCTGGTCGCGCGAGTCGTTATCGATGGTTTCGATGACCGGACGTCATTGTTTGCAAATGGGACGCTGTGTTGATGCAGGTCCCTGTTTGCACTCCGTCTCAGACTTTCACTTCACCTCTATCCGTCTTGGTTACTGATTTCGCCATCAGCACATACAAGTTCGGCACATAGGGTGGTGTATTCTACGTCAGACCCACCTCCAGTCCAAGCTTTTGACATCTCCACCCCTAAAAGCCTCTGCCTTCCCACTGTTGCAACTTGCAATTGCATCGACCATCCTCCTGAGGACGGGCGAGCCCCGGTAATATGTTGGCGCTGTGTCAGCCGGTCTGCACGCGCCGTGCACGAGCTGCCGTGTCAGCGCCGGCGCCCGGTCACCTACATGACCACAGTGGTAAACAGCTCCCGGCGGCGGCGGAGGTGATGGTGGCGTCACCCCTGCCTGCCGAGATCGTTTGTCATTGGTCTGCACAGCACGCGCTGACCGCCGACGGCGTCCTGCGACCACTGCGCCCGTCCGAGCCCGTCAGAGCTTCGCCAGCGGTCGGTGATAGCGCCTGTACCGGCTCCGTCGTCTGTCGATGTTGATAGGTAGTTCACCTGACGGCTGACTTTATAGACCGGACGTATCAGGTGTGGATTGTCTGGCCTGGTAATGCCTGTATCACACCGTGGATGGCTGTGTTTATTACAGCAATAGCGCTGCTTATTTACTCGACCTAACAGCTTGATGGCATACTGTCGTCTGATGTAGCCCACGGGCCAGTTCGGGAGTCTTCCGTCACCCGACTGTTGGGCGGCTCGGCGGTATCCGATGACCCAGCTGGCTGTGGCGGCGTCCTGTCTGACAGATCGTCCATCTCTGGGCGCGCCGTGACACCCCGCTGCTACCCACGTCTCTTCCTCCCACCTCAGACAGCCGGGTACTCCTGCACTAGGTGACGTCGTCACCGGTGACGTCACCGGCCGGAGGTGTGGGGCGTGACACGGGTCAGGCCGCGGTATTTTGAGGAGCGAGCTGAATCCACCGCGACGTTGGCTCTTTCCCAGCTCTCTCTGACCGTCGTTTCTCCCTCATCCCATACTGAGCCGGCGGTTTTTCATCCCTTCCTTCTTCGCTCATCTCGCGTATCCCCTGTATCCATCTGCAGTTTTTCTCTGCACCCACTCTGCCGTCCTCTCTACCCTCCGCTCTCCCCGTCTCCTCTCTCTACCTGGCTCGCCGCACGGTGCCGCTCCCTCGGCTGTGGCGGCCGGCTCACCTGCCCCGCCCCCGCCGCCGCTCCCGCCGCCGCCGCCGCCGCCGCCCTCAGTCGGTCGCTGACGGCCCGGGCGGCGGCTGGCCCGGCCGGAACGGTGTGCCGCGCCCGCCCAGCTGCGTGTCGAGCGTGACGGTTTCGTGACTGTTCCGTGACGGTTTCGTGACTACTGTGTGACGCGGCTGCTGGCGCCGCAGACCGGGGCTGCGGCCCGGCGCCGCCAGCCGCACCTGTGCCGGCCGCGAACGGCGGCGGCACGCACGAAACGGTGAATTGGGGACCGGGGCCTGGGCTGTTTGACTCGATAGGGCGATTGTTCGATGCGGGCTATAATGGCGGATGGTTTCCGTTGTAGCAGCGCGGCGCTGCCACACCGTCTTGTCTTTTCGTCCAACTGTTTCCTTCTGGAAGGTTTTTGGAGATGGCTCGCTCGTTTCCTGGTAGACAAATATGTGTTGCTTTCTTTATTTCTACCAATAGTGTGAGCTACTCTAACAAATGTGACGTTTCCCTGCCCATTTTCCTTGTCATTATGAATACCTGAAGCGCGAAACACGGCATCCATCAGAGTTGATTAGCTGGCTGGTGTCCTGTCACTCCCAAGTACTGCAGCTGCCAGGTGCGCTGTCACCTGACTGTGGCGCTGTCAGCTGGCTGTGGCGCTGTCAGCTGACTT
Source organism: Amphibalanus amphitrite (assembly GCF_019059575.1). NCBI lineage: Eukaryota > Metazoa > Arthropoda > Thecostraca > Balanomorpha > Balanidae > Amphibalanus > Amphibalanus amphitrite. The sequence continues at coordinate 1,373,463 of NW_024881543.1, read as the reverse complement.
CATTGCGTCACTCCGTGTGACCGCCACAGGACGGTACCGATCACGGGCGGCTGATGACCGCTGCCGTGGGCACTGAGTGCGCTCAGTGAACTCCCACAGGCCGGGCGGCGCGCCCCGCGGCCAGCCAGCAGACTGTGAGTGTGGGAGGTAGGACAAGGCCAGCGGCCCGCCCGGGGCTCGCGTGGTGTGCTGTCTTTACAGGACGACCTGCCGTGGCGTACTGTCTCCCTGCGAGACGACCTGCCGTGGCGTGCTGTCTCCCCGCGAGACGACCTGCCGTGGCCTGACCGGGTCATCTCCGACCGATAGACAGCTGTTGTCGACTCCCGATTTGGCCGGTTGACTGCATAAACAGGTCGGTGCGGACGGTTTGTGCACGCCCAGCCCCGTGATCTCAGACTGTTTGTGACTGGCTCTGACGCGCCGGGGTCGGGTCGGGGTCGGCCCCCTGCCTGTTTGTTCACTCCCCGGCTGGCTGGCGGCGCTGGAAGCTCCGTGTTGGAGCGCGGCCATGGAGAGCTGCTGCAGCGCGGTCACTGGCTCCACTGCCGCGCCTCAATCGCCGGATATTGGCATCGGGCTGCCGCGCCCGGTCGGCAGTCAGGTGTGACGTCAGACCCGTTACGTCACGGTGAACTCACTGAACTGAGGCCGCGCCGTTATAGACTGTTCTCTGGTGGCGGTGATGTCATCGGCAGAATGAATCGGAGGCGTTTTACCTACGCGACTGTGACTGATTTTAACACCATACCAGCGGATATTCGAGCCATGAACCTGAGCCGATTCAAAAAGGAGCTGCACAAGTACCTGCTGCTGCAGCAGCTGCAGCAGCAGTAGAGACGCCTTGGACGACACTGATGTGATAGAACTGTATGTATTGAGTATGATGTGCAATGAGTGTTGTGATGTTTGTATGCATGTGATCCGCTCACCTCATTCACGTCTAGTCTTTATATGTACTTGACACGGGCTCTGGAATAGCCACACATGTGTGGAATGAACCTAAGAAGTGCAATAAATAAATAAATAAATAAATAAATGACGTCATCCCGCTGTGGTCGTCACCGCCGCGGGCCGTGTGATGGGCGTGGCACCGTGTAATGACCCGGGCCCGACGGTGTGCCTATCGTGTCCCTCCCGCGCGGCCCGGGGTGGGGCGGCCGCCGACGGGCCGGCACTGACCGATCTGTCTGACTCCACAGGTGACTGGCGGACGACCAACAGTGTTCTGCCAGAGACGTCCGGCGACCCAACGCGTCGCCGCCACCCCCTACGACCTTCCACGAAGCGCGCCGGTCGCCGATCGCCCCCGGCGCTGAGGCTGCACCGCGGTCCGACCGGTTTTTGTGTGCTGGGCCCGGCGGAGTGGACTCCGAGCGCAGTGCTGTGCTGACGAACAGACAGGAGGGCGTGCCCGTCGGTCACGTGGCTCACAGTGAACTCGCGAGGTGCTCGAGTGGTGCTGGATGGTAGCGCGCGGGCGGCTCGTGTCCTCCCCATCTATCCTCTCGCGCTCCAGGCTCGACTATGCCCACGAGCTCTCCGTCCAATGTAACGCCGAAGGAGAATCCGCCAAACAGTAGTGCCACGCCCACGGCCAAGGCGCCGCCCACGTCGTCCGCTGCTACCGCGAAAGAGAAAGACAAGAAGCCCGCCAGCGTCGCCTCTGGGAAGGGAAGTATGGGCGCCCGGCTGAGCACGACACCTGGCTCAGCCGGAAAGGCGCCATCGACGGCATCGGCGTCATCGACGCACACGGCGTCAACGGTTCCGGCCGACACCGCTGAGGCCAAGGCCAAGTCCAAGTCCGGAGGAGGCGTAGCCAGCTTCCTGCGTCGGAAGCCGTCTTCCAAAGAGTCCGCTGCCAGCACCAGTTCGGGCGCTGGAGTGAAGAAGGAGTCGAAGAGGGGAGTGGGAAGCTCTCTCCGCACTTCTCTGTTCAAACGCAACACGAAGAGTAAGAACGGCACGGACGCTCCGGCGCCTGCGGCAAGCCCAGCGACAGGGGCATCCACCTCATCTTCCACTTCGGCCGCGGCAGAGCCTGCGGGTGCGAGTGCATCAACGAGCTCGGCCTCCACGTCCAAGCCTCCGAGTGGGGCCAGCGCCCCGGCTGGTAAGGACCGCGCCTCACCTGAAAAGGGACGTGTGTCACCAACGAAAGGACGTGCCTCCCCGGAGAAAGGTCGCACATCCCCGGAGAAAGGACGCACATCCCCAGACAAGTCCCCAGCCGGGAGGGGCGCCTCGCCACCAAAGACCCAACGGCCGTCGTCTCGAACCGACGCATCACCGGGAGATTCGACCAAGAAGTCGCCATCACCCCGACTGGGAGGTGCAGCTGCTGCCGGGCGGTCTAATCAGGCGCTCACTCCTGAGCGCAAGGAGGCGCTGAAGAAGCAGTGGTTTACTGATGGAAAGCCGCTGCCAGAGCCCGCCGGTCGGGGTCGTGCCACTAGCAAGACAGGAGCGGGATCAGCCGCTGGATCACGCACAGAGCCGCGATCTCGGCCGGGACCAGGAGAGACGGTGGGCCCGCCGGCCGCGGCCAGTCGCTCCACCGGCTCAGCATTCAACGCCGCTGCCGCAAAGTTCGGCGGAGTGAAGACGCCAGCCAAGCCACGACCGGGCAGCCCGAAAAAGTCTGACAAGTCTCCTACCAACCCCAAGAAGGCAACCGAAACACCTGGCAGTCCCAAAAAGACAGCTGGCGCTTCCAGCAATCCCAAGAAATCCGTTGGAGCCCCGGGTAGCCCAAAGAAATCGGAAAGGGCGGCCGAAAATCCCAAGAAGTCGGAACCTTCGCCCAAGCCCGAAGCTGCGAAGGGACTGGACGATCTGATGGACGCAATGTCTGGATTTAACACCGAAGCTGGAAATACCAATGGGGCGAATACTAAAGAGGAGAAAGACAACAAGTCTGAATCCAAACCGCCCACAGAAGAGGAGCTTGTGACCTCTACAGTAAGTAGCAGCCTCAACGCCAAGTCCGAAACCAAAGCACCTGCGGTGGGAGGTGGACTTGATGACTTAATGGGGGCTATGGAGGGCTTCAACCCGGACGGATCCAAGACAAATGAGTCGAATAAGGACTCCGGTATTAGCTCACCAGACGAAAAGAAGACTGATTCTGGTATTAGCTCACCAGACGAAAAGAAGACTGATGCTGAGAAAGGAGATAACAAAGAGTCCTCGGTAGTCTCTGTGAAAGATGAATCGAGGACCTCCGATGAAAAGGGAGGTGCCAAAGGCGATAATGTGAAAACCAATGATGAAAAGCAACGTTCGGTAGATGTAAAGAAGGATGACAAACACGAGGACAATAATGCAAAGAATGCTGTTGGAAGCGACGCAAAAGCTGGTTCTGGGGATTCGGAAGGGAAGGACAAAGCTAGCGATCCCAAAGCGGATGATTTTGCCGGCGATGCTCTAGAACCTAAGGCTGAAAAGACTTCGACGTGGCGGCACGGGGATACAGACAGTGGTGAGCTGGGATTGGGTGGAATTTCTCAGAAAGAACGAGAGGAACGTGCTCACCGGCCCAGCGCCCCCAAGGACGAGACGGCTGACCTGGACTTCCTCATGGGACAAATCGACACCGCACCCAAACCACCGACATCAAAAACCAAAACTCATGAGAAAGAACATTCGCCAAAAGCTCAAAAGAAACCTGCTGAAAAGGATGCTGGCCTAGATGACCTAATGGACCTAGCAAAGGGCTTTGACATGTCTGCAATGCCAAAATCCGAGCCCGTTGTCGCCAAGGCTTCTGCGGCGCCCGAGGTTGCTCCATCTGACATGGACAAGTTCCTGGATATGATGGATACAGTGCCGGAGAAGCGGACGGCGGCTCCCACAGGACCTCCTGTCGATGAGGAGCAGTTGATGAAGAAGGACACGTGGCGGACCGGTGATGGAGACGATGAGGCGATGATCGCGCTGATGAACAAACCGCGAGACAAGGACGCTCCGAGCCAGGCGCCGGACTGGGACATCGATGATCTGCTCGTCGGAGAAGTGACGAAAAAGTCGGATGCCAAACAAGACAGCGCTGCGCCTGAGAAGGAAACGCCCGTGAAGAAACCCGACGCCGGAGCATTCTCAGGATTTGATGACTTCATTGGCGATTCCTTGTCTGGTGACGGCAAGAAAGACAAACCTGCTGAATCCTTGTCGGGCAAAGATGCTGCGTCTGTGGACGATTCAAAGAAAGACACTGACAGAGCCTCAGAGGATAAACTAGCTGATAAAAACGCAAACAATAAATCAACAGATAAGAAACCTTCCAGCAGAGAATTCGCTGCTTTTGATGATTTCCTGAGTGGATCGCTTGACGCTGCTGGAGACAAAAACAAAGCTGCTGATAAACCGGAAGAAGTTTCCGATAAGAAATCGACAGGAGGCGAGCTGTCCGCCTTTGATGATTTCCTCAGTAGCTCATTATCTGGTAAAGAGTCTGCTAGCGGACTGCCGGTAGATGAACCTGTTGCAGCCCCCAAGAAGGCGAGTGCAGTGGACTCTGCGCCTCCTGTTCACGCTGAGGAAGAAATCGTCTCCGCCGTCTCTGCCTCTCAGACAACTGCAGCGCCGGCCAAACCCAAACCGGCGCTAGACAAGCACATATCGAAGGAGGGCGACACTCGGGGCAGTGTGCCGGAACATGGGCATGGTTTGCGGGATCTCCTCTACGACGACAAAGACAAAACTGGCACCAAACCTTCTGCACCACGAGAGGACCCCAAGTCCCGCGAACCGGCCGTCCTTGACGATCTGATTCGGCCGGCTAAGGCGTCAACGACGGCATCTGCTCCGCCTTCCTCCAACAAGGAAGAGACTATTGTGGCTCAAGCAGCATCCACTACCGAGGCTGCCAAACCGTCTGGTAAGAAGGTTACGGATGAACACCGGGAGAAGCCCGGGAACACCCGTGGCAGTGTTCCAGATCACGGGCATGGTGTTCGAGATGTTCTGTATGATGATAGCGACAAGACTGGCCGCAGAAAGTCGGGGTCCAAAGACGACTCCAAGTCTCGCGAGCCTGCTCCCCTGGAGGACCTGATCCAGCCGAAGAAAGCAGCGGCGTCACACGCAGCACCCGGTGAGGCCCACGCGCCAAGCTCGGGGGATGAGGATGAAGAGGAGGAGTCGATATCCGCAGAGACAGCGCACCAGACCCAGGCCTCCGGCCAGGCAGGCGGTAAGAAAAAGCGGAGATCAAGGAAGAAGAAGCATGCAAAGGAAGGAGACACCCGCGGCAGCGTTCCCGACCATGGCCATGGCGTCAGAGATGTGCTTTATGACGACAGCGACAAAACCGGTCGGAAAAAGACACCCTCCGAAAGTAAGAGCGACGATAAACATCGCGAACCAGCCGCTTTGGATGACCTCATCCAGCCAAAGAAGGCTGCAGTATCTCACGCCGCTCCGGCCGCGCGTTCATCCAGTCCCGAGTCCAAGCAGACGGAAGAAGCAATCACGGCGAGCACGGCTCATGAATCACAGGCAGCTGCCCCTGCCAGCGGGAAGAAGGCAAACAAGAAGAAGCAAGCGAAGGAGGGAGATACCCGAGGCAGCGTACCAGATCACGGACATGGTGTAAGGGATGTGCTATACGACGACAAAGACAAGACTGGTAGGAGGAAATCGGAATCCAAGGACGACTCAAAGGCGCGGGATCCAGCGCCTTTGGACGACCTCATTCAGCCCAAGAAGGCTGCTGTGTCGCACGCCGCTGCTCCCGCCAAGAAGAGCTCTTCTCGGTCACCCAGTCCCGAGGAGGAGGAAGAGGACGAGATATCCGCAGAAACAGCGCACCAGTCTCAGGCTGCAGGCCAGTCAGGCGGCAAGAAGAAGCGGAGGTCAAGAAAGAAGAAACACGCCAAGGAGGGAGACACCCGCGGCAGCGTCCCCGACCATGGGCACGGCGTCAGAGATGTCCTGTACGACGACAGCGACAAGACTGGCCAAAAGAAGTCGGACACGAAACAGGACACCAAGCGGACGGAGCCCGAGCCCCTCGAGGACCTGATCCGTCCTGCGCAGGCGTCACACACGGCCTCTGCGCCTCCCTCCAGTAAGGACGGCTCCGCAGCGAGCCCGACCGGCGCGGAGCAGCCGCTGGTGGCGGAGAGGGCGGACACAACCCACAGTGCGCCGCCGGCCGCCGCGCGCGCCTCCCCCGAGCGCCAGGAGCCGGCCAGGAAGAGCCTCTCTCTGGCGGGGATGACCGACCCCGACCAGGAGGACTCGGACGACGGAGAGGAACTGAGGTGAGTGTCGACCGGCCCGGGGGATACGCTAGGTAGTCTGTCATTGCCATTTAGCTTCATTCATGGTCACTCCTGACAATTTATTTAACATTTTTCATGATGCCGCTTATCGGAAAAAGAATGGTTTTTAGTGCTTTGGTGTAAATGGGTCATTTACCTGGTTTTTATGAATTTCTGAATTTTCATTATGTCCTTATGAGGATGGTGCACCGTAGTTATATAGATCTAGAAAAATGCCCATGAGCGAATATTTTCAGAGTGTAACTGGTCACAGCTGTTGAAAGCATGCCATGCCCGGCCCCCGGTCCAGTCAGCAGAGCGTGGTCCCGGAGCGTAAGGCGATATCCCTCCAGACGTATTTTCAGCGACTGGTCATTGATCCTTAGCTGGCCGGCCTGGTCGCCTCCATATGACGTGTCGCCGTCAGAGTCTGAACAGAGCTGCTTGGAACTGAAAGCCTTCGCAACTTTTGGCTCCAACTTTTTGGTCTCTGAACTTTGGTGGAGTCAACAGTTCTTAGACCCGGTTTAGCTGGAACAAAGCACGCTGCGACCAAATAGGATAAGCGATCATCAAAAGAAGAATAAAAAAGCTCTCATTTACCGGATCTTACCCGCCAGTTATCCCAGCAACTTTTGATCGTACAATTGAAGTGGGTTCTTCAAGTAGCACTCGTAAGTAATCGATTGACACGGCTCGTACTATTTGCTCCATTGACATAGTATTTGGTCTAAGGATTATCGGTGGCTACCGACTATGTTCGTCGCAGTTATCGGAGCGTAAACACCGCCTTTTATCTTGACGAAGGCTCGTCTTCAGTCTTTGACTTATCATCCGTTTTAGTATTTATCCTTTGAAATTATAAGCCAATCTTGCCACGTTCTACGGCTCAGGGGTGGGAACTTGTGTCAATGTGAATATGGGTAGCTGAAGGCTGAACACTGATCAGCATTGATGGGCACCGTTGTAGTGATGTTGACCGTGTGTATGTCAACACATAGTCGGCCAGTGGTACGTACTAATTAGCCAACACATGTGTCCCTGACCCAGTGTTTGGGGTTGGTGTTGACAATATTGGCTACGAAACACTCACGGCTATGAATGCCTGCCGTGTGATGAGACAACCCACGCATTCACTTATTTAGGCTTCTAATTAACATTTCAAATTACCCTTCCTCCGAACAAAAATAAATTTAAAATATGCTTGGGGCAAAATACGCTCAAATTTGCATTTCCAAATTCGCCGAGCCGCTGTCGCCAGCGTACCTGTATCCCCGATCGACTCCCGCACGGGTGATGTCATGCGCCTAAACCCAAGACCAGTAGCTGGCCAGTTTCCTGTCCGGGGAGGAGGGGAGGGGGTAGGGACCGACCAGTTTCCAGTCCGACCGTCAGCCGCCGCCGGTAGCTCCGCGGTGGGCCGCCGCGACCGCTGGTGGCCTTATACGGTCCGCGTGAGATACTGATTAGGGGTGCTGTTGATGGGTTGTGGAGCGTGTACTGGGCGGGACGGGAGGGGAAGGGGGGGGGGGGTAGAAAGCTGATGGGGCGGAAGAGCTGTGATTTGCTGAGAGAGATAGATGGGAAGGGATATTGACAGGCGCCAGAGTGATTAGGTGCTAGCTGAGCATCTGATGGAGCGGCGAAGATTGCTGGGCGCTCAGGGAGTCTCCAATGTTAACGTTCATTGTGACAATTATGACTAGATAAGTGAAACTTTTTTAAATATAAAGGTACTGTATTATAGAAAGCCTTCGCAAACGCGTTTCGATTATATCATCTTCAGTGCTAGCTTCCCATAATACAAAAAGAAAATGGTACAAAAGTTCACAACACATCGCAAATACACACGCAGCAATTTTTTCTCTCACAATATCACGGGTAGAATGTTTTTATATACTTCTGGAATGCAAGACCGCAAATCGCCCCTCCTAAGGTGTAAAAGCCCCCCTTATGGTTCGTACATGGCACACTTTGAATTAATGCCGACTCAAGAATTTTTCTGTGCGATCTCTTCAGACCTGATTTCACCGCACTGGCTTTATCCCACTTAGGTAGGTGACCCTCTGTTTCGGCATGTAACGTAATTGAGTTAGACAAATTATGATTTATCAAATCACGCTTGTGTTCAGTTACTCTGGTTTTAAGCCCTCTGTAAGTTTCACCGATAGGTGACATGATTAAGGTGACATGATTAAGGGAGGAACTGAAGGACAGCGAAGGGCGAACAGCGTAGTCTACCAAATTCCTTGTGGGGGCTGCCCAAAAGTATATATCGGTGAAACTTACAGAGGGCTTAAAACCAGAGTAACTGAACACAAGCGTGATTTGATAAATCATAATTTGTCTAACTCAATTACGTTACATGCCGAAACAGAGGGTCACCTACCTAAGTGGGATAAAGCCAGTGCGGTGAAATCAGGTCTGAAGAGATCGCACAGAAAAATTCTTGAGTCGGCATTAATTCAAAGTGTGCCATGTACGAACCATAAGGGGGGCTTTTACACCTTAGGAGGGGCGATTTGCGGTCTTGCATTCCAGAAGTATATAAAAACATTCTACCCGTGATATTGTGAGAGAAAAAATTGCTGCGTGTGTATTTGCGATGTGTTGTGAACTTTTGTACCATTTTCTTTTTGTATTATGGGAAGCTAGCACTGAAGATGATATAATCGAAACGCGTTTGCGAAGGCTTTCTATAATACAGTACCTTTATATTTAAAAAAGTTTCACTTATCTAGTCACACAGTCTCCAATGTACAAAAGAAAACATGGATGTCCTGGTCACACTGCAAGACCCGTGCGAGGTCTCGCAGGGTCTAATCAATCAATCACTCCCATGCGTACAAGTCGTACGCAAGTAAAGTTTAGAACAAGTATTGTCTCAGAGAAGTGCTGACGAGCCCGTGTAGCCCTCTGATCGGCCGCCCGGTGTCGGGTACCTCTGCGTGGTGTCCGGTCACATCTGAGAGGTCCTCACAATCCCGCTGAGTGGGCGCTGCTGTCTGAGCTGAGTCGGAGTGGTCTGACCGCGCCGTCTGACTCTGGGTCAGCGTGGGGGTGCGTGGGGCGATTGTGGGCGGGGTGTGCCAGGGCTTGGCGCGTGCTGTGTAGCTAAGCTGGGGAGGGAGAGGGGTCACATTCATGTGTCTGAGGAGTCTTTGAGATATTGGTACCTAAAAGAACAGGCAGCTTGCGCCTTGCCTGCGAATTGAAATATAAGTTGAGACCACGTGAGCCTGGAATGCGCTGGCCCTACCAATGTCGGTCCCATCGAGATCTTTGTTTTTACAGTTCTTCTTTTCCAGGCCCATGCTAGGTTTAGTGCTGGTATCATCTAAACCGGTTCGCCGCTGTCTGTTACTGATTTATGTGCTAATGGGTACTATAGGTTATAAATTTCCCCTGAAACCTTTTGCTTCCGCAATCCAACAGAAAGCCGAAATTAACGAGACGTTAAATTCTGCCATTGCCACACGTTTGTCGAACTCGATAGCTACGATTTGTTGGCTTCTGTCTCTAACATTACCAGAGCTATGGACGGGGAAGTGTAAAGTATATCATTTCACTATCCTTTTAGGCATGCACTGGTATTGCTCTGCTCCTGCTTTACGACTACGAATGGCTATTCCACGAAACGAGCAGCAGGGAGGGAGACTGCCTGCCCGGCTGCTCAATTATTGAACACGCGGCGCGGCCGAGGGAAGCTGTTAGGAGGCCGGCCGCCGGTCACGCGTTCAATCGTCGATGCATCGATAGTTGGCCACAAAATCGGCCACCTCACGTGGTTCGAACAGGGTGGAGCTGAAACTTAAAGTTAAGTCCCAGTCACCAGGTGGCACAGGGGAAATATTATGGGGCTGATTACTGGATCCACACATCTCTAGACGACGTGGGATATATATTTTTACTCGAATTTCGAAAATAAGAGGCGTATAGCCTGATCCTTGTCCCTATTCTCTTCCCCCTAAACAACCACATACTAGGTACGAGTTTAGCTGTCGGTGAGAAAGCTCCTTGAACTCAACTCCATGCTGCACTGTCTAGTCTATATTTGGCGAGTGTTGCAAGGCAGCTATGGTAACACCTAGACCAGCACCGCCGCCATTCCCTCTCACCCAACTGTAACCCACCGGCCGTGTATTTCAGGCCCGGCTGGGTCGGCGGAATGTCCGACTCCGCGCTGACCGAGCTCTGTTTGTTGTTGCAGACGGCTGATAGCCTCTACCGAGGCGCTGCAGGCGCAGCTGTACAATACTCGGCGCGGCGATAGTAAACAGGTCAGTGCCGGGAACGGACGTGGGCGGGGTCTCGGAGATAGATGGAAGTGTACTGGTGGACTTGCAAAGTTCGTTGGGTGCTTACTTTCGTGTGCGTGCTTGTCCTTTCGCTGATAAGGCACGGCTGTCATTATCCGGTAACTGCCACTGTTGTCATTGCTAATATACGCCTCTAGGCTCTACTGAACTACTCACGCTGGTCTCCAGTGGCCACTGGTTTTCTGACTCCTCATTTTCCCTCCAGGCTGAGGCTGTGCAGCAGGAGACTGTCCAGGAGCTGGAGCGGCTGGAGCGCAGCCTGGAGCAGCGCGAGCGGCGCCTGGAGTCGGCCGGCCGCGGTCAGGAGGTCAAGGCCGCCAAGGAGGGGCTCCAGAAGGTCAAGGAGCAGCTGGACGTGAGTCGAGCCGAGACCGCCGCGAAGCACTAGTCTGGGAAGGTGTGCCGGAAGGACAGACACAGCGGTGGGTGAACCGCTAGAGAGCCACACGCGCGGACAAACGCTCTGAACTAGCCAGGTGGTGTGGTGGGCGGTGCGAACTTGTGCCGTGGGACGCTCTGAGCAGAGGTGACTCAGAAAACCCCTGTGGCGTGCAGGATGGAAGAGAACCCAGCACCCCGCTATCCGTTGGTTAGAGTAGTGACTGTGCTGCGTCCCAGGAAGCTTTTACACCAGCGGGTCAGTGACGGTGAGGGACGCTGGTGTCGCGCGAAACCACAATCACATGTGCGTCGGTGCGCCTTCCCGCAAATGATATTGCCCGCTACGCAGCAGAGTGTTTGCAGATAAGACTGGAGTGTCGCTTCTTCTATCGGTGAGTGTGTCGCCTTGGAGTGCGGTGTAGGGGCTTTTCCGCTGGTGGTTGATTGCAAGAAGTGTGTGAGATATTATGGATTTCCACCGATAGTGGAATTACTCTAGGAATGATGGGATGGGTATGCCTTACAATATGGATGATAGTTATTTTTATCAAGCAAGCTTAAAGAAACAAAGCCGTGCCCCATATATTTGCCTGATGTATACTGTATGCTACGCTCCCCGTAAATATCTCAGCCTGTTCCTCTTCCAGCCACTATAACTGGTACCGTTTCCCGAGACAATACCGTGCTAGCTTTTAGCGGCTCTTTAACGCAGTACAACTGGTGTCGCCCTTCCCTTGAAGAGGCGGCACTATCTTCCTCCTGTTCAAAACCAAAACGGTGCTTCAGATTGCAAAGTCTTCTTGGGATACTGTCTGGTAGTAATGGCACACGTGCATGGTTTTAATTTCAGTTTCATCGTTCTCATAGATCACGCTGGCGAAGGACTTTGTTTTCCTCACTGATTAAGGCAATAATGTTCGCTTGCTGATGCGATGCGGCTTGACTTGCCGCGCTACCCCGACTCTCGTCCGAACCTTGTGCCTTTTCTGTTGTGTGTTTTGCTGAGAGTGCTTGTTATGGTAGCTGTTGAATGTTTATTTGTAGTCACATAACATTGATTGTCGATGTGTTATATCGTAGCTTTTTGCGCGTCACAAAGTTTTTTTTTTTTTCGAGATTCCCACCATAGCTGAAGGCGGGCCTGTTCTTTTTTAGCTCAGATGGTACGCAATTAATATGCCTTTTGTTGGGTGGTGTACAGTGCTTAGTTTGCTCGCGTGTTTGCGATATTCGCAGTCGCGAATTGTGCGTTGGTCCTGGTTAAAAGTCTTGCTGTGAACGGCTTTATGTGTGCGGCGTAGAAGGCTTACGCTGGGCTTCGCTCCCTCCTAGCTCTTAGGAGACGTCCTCCCGCCTTGTTGCAACCCTCTGTGATTTTGAAGTGAGTCATGCTTTGTCACAAATTGTCGCCCGATCTTAGGGAGGCCTGCTCTACACAGAAATAAATTTAACAATTTTCTGAGATGTTTGTGAGTTACGCATAATTTGTCGTTGAAATCACCTCCTCCTATTCCATTCATCGCTCTAATTTTAGTTACTGGTACAGCCATTGGGTATGTGTGAGATGTCAGTGTCTGCTGTCCTCCGTTCACCGTCCTGATAACTGTCCTAGCGGTTTTATTCTGACGAGGTGACGTTACGTGGATGGCAGCTCTGGAGACGAACACTAAACAAAACACTGGCGACGCCTCAGTCCTCATGACGTGTCAAACCCAGGAGAGACCTCTGCCAACCAAATCAAAATAAATACGTGCTAAACAGATAAACTGAATGATGTGAAATGAAGTCCCGGCTCCTGATTAAATAAATAACTTTTTGATAAATGTATGAATAAGGTTGTGGAGATCAAAGCATGAAGCTTTGGGTGTAACTGGCCTGTTATCACTAGTAACTTTACGTCTGTCATCTAGCTTTTGGGAGCTGGAAATATGTGACGGAGCCTGCCATGTTGCGCACCATCGTAGCTTCAGAGTCTCGTTTTACTGGCGTACTTTGACTGTATCGTCCATTGTCGAGGCCGTATAACCCCAATGTGTCACGGAACTCAGTCGCGGAGTTTCCGAGTTTCAGCGGCGTCGGAGGATAAATATTGACCGGCCGAGTGGCTGACAGTCGCCCGATCGGACTGGGACATCAGTTACATCAATCGTCGGCCGTTCAATTATTTATCCCCAGAAATCGAACCCAATCAGCTGGGCCGTCGATATGGCTGGATGCTACGAAGCACCGCCCACGCTCGTAAAAGAGGAGAGTTCGACAAATAGTACTATGAACTTTATGTAAACATTCATAACCCTCATGAGAACGACTGGCTTCATGACAATCACACTGCTAACTTCAACAAGTCTCTTCTAAGTCTCACTAGCTACGACACTGCATCAATATCCATCACTCCACCACAGCCCCCGGCCCTTCACGACCACCCCGTCCACCGCGCTTCCGTGTTCGGTGGGGTGTGCCTCCCTCCCTGCTGTGCAACACCCTCCCCTCCCCTCCCCCTCCCCCCGTCGGCGGCGTCCTCCAGTGGCGCGCGCCGAGAATCGATGCCCGTCGGCGTCGCTGTCGACGGCGAGACGGCGGACGGTGGTCGGCGGAGCGGGTCCATGGATGGCCGCGCCGGCTGAGACTCTTCTGGTGAGTGTACGGGGGAGGGCGGGGGGTAATCGAGGGGTGGGATGGGGGTGTTACGGTCACTGGGTGGTGGGGAGGGGTGGGTAGGGAGGGGTGTTGTTTGCTGTTTGTGTTGGTGGCGGTTCGTGACGGATGGTGTTTGGTTTGGGTGTTGTGATTGGCAGCTAGGCGATGTGTTTGTTCTCTGGGCGTGGCATGTGTCGTGATTGAAAGAATAATGCTTTTTGTCACGTTTTATCAAAATTGTCGGTAGGTTCTATGCTGTGGTCAGTGCAGTATGGTTTAGCTGATGATGTAATGTTTTGATCGTCAACTCTCAGCTGGGCGGCGGCGTTTTTACATCAATGATACTCCTATCACGTGTGTACGATACACTCGATGGCGAGTGTCCTGTGTGTACTCAGCGGAGTGTTGTGTGGCGGCCCTGTCCCGTATCCCCCCAGCTAACTGTGTGTCCGCACCGACAGGTGTGGGTCCTGCTGCTGACTCAGGTCGTGCCGTGCCCCCACCCGACGTCAGGTCACCACGCCTGCTCCGTCCGACGCTCCTATGTCGCCAGAAAGATCATCGAGTCGGTGAGAACCCTCCGAGTTAGGGACACAATCGATGCACGCGTTTGGAGCGGAGTGGTTTTGTTTGAAGCAGCCGGAGGCACGCAATCCGTCAGGGATGAGAGGCGCCACCTGCCGCCGCCTCCCCCAACCACGGATACATTAATTAAGCATAGAAACTACGCTAACTTCCGCGCTGGCCTCCACACTGCACATGACACGCTCTCAAAGCTATGCTCAGGATACGACCGTCCTTGACAAAATGACCCGGACGTTCGGTTTTCTTGAGGATGGGTGTGATTTTTGCTGACCTGTTGCGTATACAGTTTTGCATTAAGCCAGACATAATCATACCCATACGGGCAGATGCGGGACGAGACCGTCCTAGACCCTATCATCGGCCCTCCGTACCCGGTATCACACTGTACCCTGACAGTTACCCCTCCCCTCAGCGCTGGCTGCCGGTGGTGGCCCGGTACAACGTCTCGCTGCCCCTGCAGTGTCCCCTCCACCCGGCCCGGCTGCAGTACTCTCACCTGCCGCGGCGTCGGCACGGCCAGCGCTGGCGGTGTCCCGTGTGCGGCCGCCAGTTCAGCAGGGAGGTACTGGTCGAGTACCACCACCGGGCCGAGCACGCGGCGCCGCCGGACCGGCAGGTCAGTATAGGAAGGGGAACTATGGTAGTTAGCGGTTGAAGTTGAAGGTGACTAGAAATTTAATGTGACGGCCATCCAAATATATTTTACTCTACCGATAAACAGCCAGGTTTCTAAACTGGGATAGTTCCCTCGGGCTTGGTAGAAGGTTTAGTGACGTTATACTGATCTAATATCGATGAGGTACCGGCCCGTCTAGTTATGTGACGATGTGGGCTCGAGTGCCTAAGCAAGGAGCAAGACAGGGAGATCAAAGTGCAAAAAGGATTGATTGTGAAGCTTTGGAAGGACTGGATATGGTAAAAAGACCAGGCGTGAGGTGTGTGCGCTGTACAGTTCAATTCACGTCCAACGATGAGGACATGCTTCCTTCTCCGTTTTTTTTCTTTTTCGTCTTGACGCTCATCGTTGCCTTGTGTTCCCGCAGGATGAGACGCTGGTGTGCGCTGCCGACCTGTGCGACATTCTCCGCTGCAGCGTCTACTCGTACGTCCTCACCTCGAGCCGCGCCGACCTCGAGAGCACCGAGCTCGAGACAGTGGCGCCCTCAGCAGAGGCGCGGCGCGCCGTCCAGCCGGCTCGCCCGCGCCACCTGCAGAAATATTCACAGGCTCGAGTGCTGGCCGCGACCGATAGAGGGCAGTGTGCTCGCTGTGTGAGCTCCGGTCCGGACGGAGCGGAGCGCTGCTCCGGCCGGCGGCCGGCGGACAATGCGAGTCTATCTCGGACGGAGGCCTGGTGGTGGACGCCGTACGCCTGGTGGTGGGTGGGTGACGTCACACCGCCGGCGAGTGATGACGTCACGGCCGAGTGTGAGGAGGAGCGCGAGGAGGGTGACGTGGAGGACCCGGCGTGCGACCCCAGCACCATGGAGCGGCTCAGGAAGACGTGTGAGGTGAGCGGTGATCCGGTCTGACTGAGGTCGAGGCCGTGAAGCTCTACAACGTCTTCCTGTTACTAACCTCGCACCAAGGGTCTGTTTTATCGCGTTATTTAGAAGCGTAGCATGCTTAGAACGCATTATGATTGTATATAGATCTAGAATTGCATATAGCGACCTTATCTAGCCGTGAATAACCCTGCCATTGTGTTAGTGTTCACGTTGAACTGTTTTCATTTCAGACTCTCATCACTAACTGCGTGCTGCCGCTCATTTTGCAATTATCGCCGGCCGAGTTTCGGGCCATGAGTGGTAAGTTTCGAGGCAAAACGGACCCCTTTTGGTTTCTGCCTATTATTGATCGTATCTGTTTATGCTGCAATGTGTCTTGTGTTGGATGATGGCCGTGCACTGGGCACTGACATTATCGTGCAATTTGCATGTATGGCCCGCTCAGGGTGCTGAGTGGCGCCACCTGCTGGTACCTTTTTATAAATTTAGATCGAAAGTATGAATGGACGGATTAACAGAGCCGGGGCCTACGCTAAGCAGAGCCTGTTGCGTAAACCTCGACCCCTACCGTCCGATCGCGTAAGTTCAGGTAACGGGAGAATTTAGATGCCAAAGTTTAACGTGCCCTTTAAGGCCGGACACAGCCTGTCCCACTCACTGACTTCAGCTGACTGCGGATGCTCCCACCAACCGCAGACCATCCCTGTCAATCCATCCATGAGTTTCAAATAACAAGCGCCGGAGCGACTCGAACCCGAGCTCTCACTACCGGGAGTCCAACGCTCTAGCAACTGAGCTGCGGGACGGGCTAACCAGGACCTGACCTATGAGCTACCTGACCTATGATCTGACTTGTAACCAGTCCCCAGAGGAGCTCAGTGGCGCCACCTACTGGTACCTGACCTGTGACTTGTAACCAGTCCCCAGAGGAGCTCAGTGGCGCCACCTACTGGTACCTGACCTGTGACCTGTGTCCTGTGGCCTGTGACCTGTAACCAGTCCCCAGAGGAGCTCAGTGGCGCCACCTGCTGGTACCTGACCCGTGACCGCTACTGTGACCTGTGACTGTGACCTGTGACCTGACCTGTGACCTGTGACCTGTCCCCAGAGGAGCTCAGTGGCGCCACCTGCTCGCACCTGACCTGTGACCGCTACTGTGACCTGTGACTGTGACCTGTGACCTGACCTGTGACCTATCTGTCCCACAGAGGAGCTGAGTGGCGCCACCTGTTGGTACCTGACCTGTGACCGCCACTGTGACCTGTGACCTACCTGTCCCCCAGAGGAGCTGAGTGGCGCCACCTGCTGGTACCTGACCTGTGACCGCTACTGGGACTGTGTTCTGTGACCTGTGACCTGTGGCCTGTCCCCAGAGGAGCTGAGTGGCGCCACCTGCTGGTACCTGACCTGCGACCGCTACTGGGAGCGCTCGTTCGTGGTTCACCGCGCTCTGCCCTGGGGGTCCATTGTCGTGGCGCTCTGCCTTCTCACTCTGCTGCTCTGCTATTTCTACTACCTGCTCTGCTTCGCCAGGGGGTGAGTAAGCTAGCAGTGGAGACAGATTGAAGAAAAGGGGGTGAGACGTGCTTTATCAATAAGACTTACGGCATAAGTAGGAGATACTTGAGCTGCTGTCGACGTACCTATGTATAATGCTGTTGCCTGACGTCCCTGGGTTTTCCTTTTATTTGTTTATTTTCATGTCACATGCCACCGTGCAGAACTGCAGAGTCTGTATATTTTCCCTCAGCTGAACTCAGATGCTCCTTACCACCACACCAGGCTGTTCCGTGTGTTGTCTTTCCGTCGTTTGTTTTCAAATGCACTCGATCGCCATTCTACGGTACAAAACTAGCCTCCTATGAGACCGATCTTCTCTACCCCTGAGTCAGAGTCACAACTGACTCTGGACCCTCTCACCCACCGCCGGCAGGGAGAAGCGGCCGGAGACGGGCAGGGAGTTTATCCAGGTCAAGTGTCCGCACGAGCTCAAGCGGCGCCTCCTGGAGCGAACAGTGAGCCGTGAGCCAGCCCGACCAAGCCGGCCCAACGACCTGTTCGCTATATACGACGGCGACTACGAGCTGGCAGCGCCCAACCACGTGGACTACTAGATATGTGGCGGGGAGGGAGACTAGAGGACTACTAGGACAGGAGACGGGCAAGGAGGGGGCGTATCAGTCGCGTACTATAGACACCGGACGTGGGATGATAAAAGAAGGTACGCAGTTCAAGTGTGCAGCTGTAGATAGTTCTGACACACCCAGGAAGCGAGCGTTCTATGCGTCACGAGAACAGAATCAGACTTCATTTTGGGTTTGCCGTCATAAGACACTACAAAATCATGTCTACTAATCTAGTCCTATATGGACCCAACAAAAGTACCCCGACTTATTGAATCCAATTGTCCAGTTGTCCTAAGGATGCCCAATGCGCTGCCTTCTTTCGTCGGCGATGGTGACAAGTGACATACACTTGCGACCATATTCTTCAATCATCAAAGCATGTCGAGCGTATGGATATATATGTGTGTGTGCTCTTGTGCGTGTGTGGATTCGACTTTAGGCGTAGTTGGGCGAGTGCGACCTACAGTAATGTTGGTCGACTAAGTCGATAAGTATATCCGAAGGACGGAACCCTACGCTGCCACTGACGCCTACCACATACGCTTAAATATCTCGCGGCTATCATGTCGCCTTTTGTACTATTTTCGCCACTAGGCTACTTCGTAAGGATTCCCCGCACTTTGGACAGTGTGGGCTTTGCGGCCGTGCAATCTTAGGAACCATATGCACGCTTGTCGCTTGATGTTGCATGTGAGTCTCTGTGTGTATCTGCTCCCGCGCTTGGTGGCTGTATTGATCTCATCTCCCGTTTTCATAGTGTCTCCCGTTATTTGCTCCCAGTGAAAACATGATATTATTTCAGCGCGTGCGGTGATCAGCTCAAGTATGAAATGTTTTGCGAGGCTGTTAGTGAATCTCACTGTATTTATTATGCTTTCACCTGGCGATTAAGTTGCATTGATATTTCGATGGAGAAAGAGTAAATATGTCGAGAACCCGTCATCATTGCAAAATAAAACATTTTTGTACAAAATTTGTATTTGACAGCCTGACTTGATCGGAATGCATTAAAACAAAACACGACCGTACGAAAACGTTAAATATGGAGACGCAAGGGCTTTCACAAAAGTGCAGTAGCCGATAATAACACAAGAGCATGAACAATCATTTCAACAATTGCATGTGAGTACGGAACAAGAACGTCGTCGCCGTCCTTGAAGCATCCCGTTAGAACAGCAACAAATACAAAACGTAATACCTAACATTTAGTATTGATGATCGACGACCCTGTAATGGCAAGATTAGGCATTGACCTTGGCCTTGTAGAAGCCGCCGAAGGCGGTGGCACCCTGACCGTTGAGCTCGGCGTATCCGGGCATGTCCGTTTTGCAGGCGGCCAGCCAGGCGCTCAGCTTAGGGTAAGCGGCCAGGTCGACCAGTTCACAGGCCTGAGAGAGGGTATGGTGACGTCAGCAGGGGGCGCAGAGCGGTGACGTCATCAGGGGGACACAACGCGGTGACGTCATCAGGAGACACAGTGCGGTGACGTCATCAGGAGACACACCAACCAGGAGTGTGATCGACAGGGCCTGGTCTGGGCGAAAGAGCGGGAGGATATTGCACCAGGAAAAAAAGACTGGAAGTTGAATAGATCAAGGATACGTGACATCGGAACAGACCAACTAAACGGAACTATCATAGCTGACGCTTCGGCTTGACAATCGTAGAGAGAAGCCGCTAAATCAGCGTTAGAGGTAAAAAGAACGGTATGAGAAAAACTAACAAGAACGATACCATCTGACAGCTCAGCTAGCTCAAAAGCCGTCCGCTACGAGGACACTAATGTCCCTGCCTTGACCGTGCTCATTTCCCATCGGCCATCCCTCCCCCTCCCCCCCCCCCCCCCGCTACTAACCTCGATGGTGGCGACGGTGGAGGCGATGGCGAAGTCTGCCACCGTCTGTTTGGGACCAGCGACGTACTGGTTGTCGCCGAAGAAGCCCTCCAGCCAGCCGAGAGCCTCCTTCAGGTTGTCCAGCGCGTTATCGGCGATCTTACCGTCTCCGAACATCAGCGGGTACTGGAAACGGGGTAAAAGAAGCGGAATGAAGTCAACTGGTGCTTTCGTATTGCACATACAGGTATAACACGTTATTACTAGGGTAGGGACAGGCAAATCTAAAGCCCAGGCAAACATCCGGTGGGTTAGGACAAATTCTGGGAAATATGGCATAATCGGTCTAAGTGATAATCGGTCTAAATCGGTCACATTCGTTGCAGCTTTCATGGTCGAGGTCTTACGGGACTAGAATTAGCAATTCAGCAACAATTCGTTGAATCCTCGGCATAGGAAAACAGCTGTGATCGTTCACAAAATGTAAACAGCTGGGAAATATGATCGAACCAATAGAAACCCTGCCATGCTCCAACCTTCCAGCTCCACTCACCACACACTTGCCGAAGCGCTCGTAGAGCGTTCCCATGTCGAAGTAGAGCCTCTGGTCGACCACGGCTCGCTCCTTGGGGTCGCTCGGGTACAGGTGCGCCGGACCGTACTTGGAGGCCAGGTACGACAGAATGGCGCGGCTGTGGACGGAGGAGGTCGGGTTAGGGGTGCACAGATCGGCTGTCGTTATCTGCAGGTCGTAATATTTTGCGAGTGGCTGCTTATAAATGTTTGCAATAAATCAAACGCTATAAAAATGACCCATATTTGGTTATAGCTTTGGCCTGCATTTCTCATCAACCTTGATTAATAATCCAATAATCAGCAATAACTAGCATACTCCCCTCGCCAATAAATTATTACGAATGCATCCAGACATTATTTATGCCAGTTCTAATGTTATCGCAACAAGTAGAGTGTGATCAAGGCCCAAAATCGATCACTCGATTATAATTATCGACAGAGCAGTCATACGGGATCGGAGTGGTTCACCCACCTCTCCCACAGCTTGAAGCCGTCGTCATCCATGGTAGGCAGGCAGTGCTGAGGGTTCATCTGCCGAAAGAGAGAGGGAGAGGAGAGAGTCACGGAGGTGTCATCACTCATTGCCTTCATGATAGACACGCCACTGGAGTAATATCGATCACAATTCGCCGTTCATGAAGACCTGCAATGTCCGGAGCTTACCGAGTACATGGGTGATTAAACCCCAATAATGAGCAGCTGCAAAGTCCATCATTATGGATTTTAACATCAATTGAACTTCGGACACGCTGTTTTAAACGGTCATTTGCAAGACAAGTTCGCGATCGAAGCAGTTTGACGGTGATTAAACCGAGGAAGCTCAAATGACCCTCGCTGTTCAATGCCGTTAAGCGGTGCAGTATAGGCTGCTATGAGTGCAGCAGAATAGTGCACAAAGCCTTCAATATTTCGGCAATATACGGGTGATCAAAAGGTCGCGGCAGTGGTTATGTATATTTTATATTTATTTTACACATATGACATATAAGTGATCAAACATAATTATTTGCTTTCCAATGAGTCAAGACGAAACCTGCTAATACCTAAAACTAAGATGTCATTAACAATTTTTATGCTTTGTCAATTACCCCGATTATATTAACGATACCTATGCGTTGGACAATAGCCGCTAAAACAACGAAATGGCGCAAATCGTGTAGGTCCATTTCTCACCTTGATGAACTCGGGAGTGCGGGTCTCTCCAGTCATAATGTTGGTGACCTTGAGGTTGAGCTCCAGTCCGATGGCCTTAGCGAGCAGCATAACCGAGCGGCACGGGGCGCTCAGGTCCATGTAGTACAGATCGACACCCATGGCTGCGGGCACAGAGGGGAGGCTCGGGTCAACACCCATGTCAGAACCGGCGGCACGGGGCCCACACCCATTGCTGAGGACGGACACTACAAGTCAACATACAAAGCAGAAGGACCGATGAACAGATGCGATTTAGTTCAGAGACAACATTACAAGTAATTTCTTTTAGGCTTCTCATAATCCTGTTTCGTTTCATAATTAAATAGCTTCTTTTCAGCGCAACCTTCTCCACTGCCGCCGACCGTCTACCGTCCAGTGGCTGCTGTGACTGGCTGTTGCTGACCGTGACTGTATGTTGGCTGGATGGCTGGTTAAGACCATGTGACTGTGACTGTGACGAACTGTGGCTGTGGCTGCTGTGAGCTTTGGCTGAGGCTGCAGCTGGCGGTGGCTTCGGTCGGCTGCGGCTGCCAGCTGCGGTCGTCTGTGCCCCCCGGCGATACCCGGACCATCAGTCGCGCCTCTGCACCACCATCACGCTCGCTCTCACGGCTGAACCGCCCCCGAGGTAATCGCTCTCCGGAATGCGGCTTTCGGCAGACTTTCACCCTCCCTCCCACCCTCCCTCCCTCTCGCCTGCCGCCGCCACCCGCCGGCTCTTCTGGACGTGCCCTCCGCCACCTCCGCCGCTAACCGCCGCTGCATCCGCCGCTCCCCCGCCGCCACGCCTCCACCGCCTCTGGGCAGAGTCCGCACGGAGTCACAGTGACTGTGCAGATTTTGGCTGAAACGGGCGTCAGACAGCGCTGTCCCGGGCCACGTCACGGCTGGTACAGCGGCGGCGGCAGCGGCGGCGGTGGCGGCGGCGACGGACGATAGATGGGATGCGAGGGGAGCCGGCGCGGGTCAGAGGCAGCCGGAATGTGCCGGCCGGTCCGCGAGCGGTGCCAACAGACGCTAACCGGGCCAGGGGAGAGGCAGGGAGGCCGCTGAGGGCACTGAAGGTCACCCAGCAGCCCGGACGGTAGCTGCGGGCGACATGAAGAGACTGTAGACTGCAGCGCTGCAGATTCGAGCCGGCTGGTGACCAAGAGAAAAGGATTTGGTTCCAGGGCGGAAACTCCGAACTCGAGTTTTTCAGGACGGCAGGGCTATTATATGTCATGCAAGTCGTTTAAAAATCTTTGAATTCTGACCGCTCATAACCTATAATGTGATTCCAGAACTGTTCATAAAGCTGTTTCTTTTTGTAGTTAAAAGAGACTTATCTTGCGGGCGTCTGATCAAAACGTCTATCTCGCAGACCCGTCTCCATCCAGTATACATTGTGGCTGCCTACAGATGCAAGTGCTTTGGTTTTGGGGAACGAGACAGGTCGATCGCAAAATGTTTTTTTTTTGCGGTGTTTCAACCAGTTCCGGGGAATAGGAACCTTTAATCCTGTGTCCGTTTATGTTCAGCTGTTATCAAATATTGGAATTTGGATGAACTGCAACATGGCTTAATTGCTTCACATGTTCACCCATTTCGGGCTTATTAGCACCGATTCTTGATAAAAGGCTTACATTCACATCCAAGTTATTCACTCTGTTACTAAGTCAAGTGTCGACAGCGTGCAGTGGTGATCGATTTCACTGCCTCGGCTCTTAGACTGCACGCTCAGGTGAAAGGGTCACGATCTGTTCGGCTGAATGTAAATGAGCTAAGCCGACCACACATTACAGCTCGCTGGTAAACAACCCCATAAATATCACCGGAATGCAGTGGCGTTCACATCCGGGAGATGCGTCCAATGGGCGTCGTCAAATGTAAATTAAACGGGACCATTGAGCTCTATAAAACGCAGTCGGGCTTTAATCAATTAACGAGAGCTCTGCAGTCTGGCTCGGTTCGTTCTATTCCAACTTATGCAAATTGGTCTCAATAAAATCAATGTGATTTCAATGATGGACGCATCGAAATTTGGCTATCCACCTAGCACGTAACACATAGGGTGGAGACTTCCACTGGCGTCCAACTGGCGTCTAACTGAGCAGACGTCCAAGCTTGCGTTGGACGGAGACTTCCAAGCTAGACGCGTCTAAAGCTAGCCGTCGCCAGCTAGACGCAGCCGACGTCCAGCTAGACGCATCTAAGACTTAGACACGTCTAGCTAGACATGAAATGGAAGTCTCCACCCATAGTTCGTAAATGCGTCTCATACATGGCTGTTGCTAATAACCGACGCAACGATTAAAAAGTTATTAAAATTTATAAGTAAGAAGTTTTCGCGCTGTAGAATATGCATAGTAGGTACTATTGCAATAGTATAGCTATTCATATTGCATAGTATATTTACATTGCATAGTATAGCTATTCCTCATCATTTAAAAATATAATGATAAAAGTAGACTAAGCTAACAATATACTAAGCCAGCTCTCGAGGGGTATGTTATGCATCTTTTTATTTCGAAGCTGGTCTTCAGTGGCCTAGGTTCGAGTACGCTACTATTACTGATAGCAAGCATAAAACGTACTCCGGTGTATGCATTGGTATACCGTCTTATCGCATGGGTACATAATGCCACAGGCTATATACAAGGGGCCAATAAGGCCCAATGCCTATAATGTGCACGCACCGCGCATGTGAATTTCGTGAGAAGAATATTTAGAGTCCAAATATGCTGCGCTTGTCTGAAGTATGAAGCTTAGCGTAAATGTGAAACAATGCTTGGCCATAGACACGTGATAAATGCGTCTTTATAATGAGAATGCCGTGGGTAAAATACATCGTATGAGGATAGGCAATCGAGAACTGAAAGGCATTCACTTAGCACGGCGTCTCTGTTTGGTTCCTGGTTTGTATTCACATGGTTTACAGGTCCATGAACGTCGTCACGGTAGCTGGACATTGAGCTGTTCTGTTGAGCTCGCTGCATAACGAAGTTCTCTGTACGCTATACACGGGGACAAAGCGCAGGCACACGGCGTTATCGAACCGTGCCGCTCGCCGTGTGGGTTCATTTGGTGTCGTCGCCTGGCACCGGTGATGGACTGCATAGGACACAAGCCACGGTGCTGGTCCATGGACGGCACGGATTGATAGGGACGACGAGAGCTGAATGCATACAGCATTACTTGATAAACATGCTGGAAAAGGTCTGACGTACGAGTTAAGGTAGTGCTCTACTTTAGCTTTCAAAAAAGGATGAAATGTTTATTTCGTACTAAAAGACTGTACCCATTTCAGATAACATTTTGTGATTCAAATGACAAACTTTGTTGTGGAAATTCCGCTCTAAACTCTGAGCAACTTTGTGAATTAGAAAGGCACTTCAGATGCTGGTAACTTCTATAACTTCCGCATAGCCTATCTAGTATTGCAACATTCCGCAATGATAGTGAGAAGAGGCTCTTGACAGATAGCTGCCGCACTGAAGGTCTGACGGTTCAGGTTGTAGATCGGAAAGAGAGGGGGCGGGACGAAATGTAAAGCGTATACGATCTACACAAATTGTGACAATTGACATGAAACCGCATTTTCTTAACGTCTCAACTTACGAAGATATGAGTGTGTCTATGGATAGTTTCTAGGCATATTTAGATAAACTTAAACACCAAAGTAAATATAAAAGAGAAAAGTGAACAGGAAGCATTACCGTGTACCTACTACACAGACGCTTCAACTCAGACACCACATGCCCCAGAACTCATAACATTTAGGTACTCAAATTTCCATCGTGTCAGCTTACCTGCTGGTTTGGAGTTGGGTACGGTACGGAGACTTGGACGGCCGACCTCTCGATTCGGAGGAGCACGAGCTAGTGGACGGAGGCGGGGCCGGACGGCGGACAAATAGGCGGAGCCGGACACCCCTGCAGCGCGCAGAGGCGGCTCCAGGCGGCCAGACTGGGGGAGCAGACGCCGACCGACCCAGACGGGTAACGGTAGAGTCAGCACCGGCCATGGACGAGGTCAGGTGAGGCACGGTGGAACAGCGAGGGTGTTGTCACAGGGTGAATGAACGAGCAGGAAAGTCGGATGAATGGCCGGCGGCCTTACGCTGGAATGACGTTGCACAGTACCCGACCTCCGCCCGTCCGTCTGATACGGCACAAGGTCCCGTGTCAACAAGACAGTCGCCACATGCAACTGCCGCGACGTCATTGCTGAGTCGACCCGCCAATAAACATAGCAATGGATCGGCTGCACGTAACTGTGCAGCCAACTTTATAAACGGCCCGTGGCCTGGCCGAAAACATCTAAAACATGACCACGCCTGTGCACGTTTTAGATTGCACAGGTTCTTTGACGATGAAGAAAGGGACGCTTGTTTGCAAACCTAACATAATGTGCAAAATCGATATTTATCTGAAAACGTTCAGAACCATTCTACAATGACGTTTTCACGATAATGTATGTTAGGTACATGTAGATAGGCACCTATATGAATTTAACATTTGACTAGCAATGCATTTGATAAAATGCGACCTTGTCCATTGTGTGGCCGAAATGGCAATGTGATCCGTAGGAGTTTGGCCACTTTTTCAACATAGCGAAGTTGACATTCGGCGGTATTTGTGTTTCGCGCGTGGACCGCTCGCGATTCACACACCATACGATGGCATTTCCCTCGGGCGTCAGTTGCCATGGTGACGTCCTGCGATGACTCGGCAGGATGATTCAGGCAGGTGTGGACGGCTCTCGAAGTGACGTGTCCCACCTGAGAGACTCGGCTCTCAGTAAAGGCGCTCACCGCTTCAGGATGACTTGCAGTCTCGTCTGATTCAAGCGATTCTGTGGCTGAACTCATTGATAGTCGGTACTTGGTGCAGAGATGCACCGTATCGAACGACTGGAATTTAGATTAGCATTGGCTGTATGTGACTAGAAAGACTTACACCAGTATAACGCCTTTTGGGGCGACTAACGGAGCGAGCGAGAGAGTGAGCCTTGCACGTGCGAAATTTCGAGGGGGTACCTCCAACTGACTTGTGCACGGCACCCTACTCACCGGTCTCTAGCGATGTGCCAAATTTGAGCACAATCGGCCCAGCCGTTCTCGAGATCTGGAAGCGGCACCCTGCACGTGCGCACGTGCAAAATGGGTTCCAACTGACTTTTGCACGGCACCCTACTAACTGGCCCCTAACCGTGTACCAAATTTGAGCGCCATCGGTCCAGCCGTTCTCGAGATTTGGAAACGACCCCTGCAAGTGCGCACGTGCAGCAGCACCCCAACTCTGGCACATGGATATGCAGTGCCTAGTGGGTGCCTACCTACATGCCAACTTTCAGCGCAATCGGCCAAGTAGTTACCGAGATATTGCAACAATTACAAAACTGACACCTCTTCGTTTTGCACGTGGCACGTGCATAAGGGGTCACCCACATGCATCGGGAATAGTCCAATACTTGGTAGAAGGAATGAAGCTACCCTACAAAAATTACCGCGTGTAAATCGGTCAAGTGGTTGCTGAGATATAAGCCTCGCAAAAGCGTCCGCACGGCCGGCCGGCCGGCCGGCCGGCCGCTCATACTCAGAAATTTCCGTTAATCTAAGGAAAGACTACGCTCGCTTCGCTCGCTCCGTAATAACGTGAATGAGATGGGTGCACATCGCATACCCTATATAAATTTTTTAAATTTATTTGAATGCCTTTGACTTTCCGTCGCGTCGTGAACGATAACCTGTATCCAAGTGGAGGCGAATCCCCAATGAACGACTTGCTCTTCCCATTCGAGATAGAAAATTTATGCTGATCCGATTTACCGGGTGGCCCAAAAAAAAAACTTTCCGAACTTTGGAGGCCTATATCTCAAATTCGAGTGCAAATAACGAGCCAAATTTTTCAGCAAGGTTGCGTCACTTCTTTGCGCATTGGTATGCCAATTTATAACACTGTAACATCATTTTCATGCCACCAATTTTATGTTGAATTAATTAAGACGTCTTTGCTTTTTTTGCCGATGTTGAACGGCAGTAATGATTGGCTTAGATTAGACGTACCACGTTAGAAAAAAAGGAAAAATAGAACATGTGAATGAAACCAGCACGTGTGTTGTTATTTTACATATTTTTGTCCCACTTATGTGCCAAATATTCAAATACTGAGCCAAAATAGTGTTAATGGATGCCATTTGTTTTAACAAGTCCTGTTTCGAGCAGGAGTGGCACGGTGCATGGGTTACTGCTGATCGCCCTCCCTTCAAGAAGATCAAACAGTAAATCGACCGAATAAGGAAAAAAGCTAGAGGGAATGTGTCACCCTGAGGCCTGAACAATCAATGAGACTAGTTGCCAGTAGCAGTCATGGCTGCAGGCCGTGGTGCCGAGATGGAAGTGGCCCGCTCACTCACATTTTTTAGTAAACATCTGAGCCAAAAAAGTAATTTTTACATGGCATGCTAGAAACACGAACCATTTAAAAAGTAATTGACCGAATAACATAAAAATCATACCATTTACATACCAAGACGGTGCTACGCCAATACCGCTAAAGAAAACCAAGAGGGGCTGTGGGAGCGCTTCGGGTAGCGCGTGATCTCGAGGTTCGAGACACGCCCGTGGTCGGCGAATTCTCCGAACGTAACCCTACCGGACTTTTTCCTATAGGACCAACTCAAGTCCCAGGTGTACCGAGACCACCCAAAAAGTTCCGAAGATCATAAGGATGCAGTTAAGTCAGCGGTGTGCCGTCTGCAGCTTTCTGTGGGTCGTGCTGCAGCAGAGGTCGCGCTGCGCCGGACTAAAATGTGCATCGAGCAAAAAGGGAATCATCTCGAACATGACCTCGGCACGGCTCAGAAAGGCGACTGCCGAGGATCGAAATCCCCTCAAACGAAATGTCTTTGATGAGGCTTTCAGGTGATACCCAATTATGTTTTGTTACACTGATACACCCTTCAATACGTTAGTTATAAAATCGTCCAACTTTTTTGAAAAGCCCGGTATATGACGTGACAGCTAACTCGAAGACAGAAATAAAAGGTCTGATACGTGGAAGGGGGAATCGACGAAACGCTCCGATCGGATAAGGGTTTCTTAGGTATTTCAAAATCAGCGACTGCTTTTATTGCGGAATCGTTCACTCCTGGACGGCCCTTACAAGAGACGTTTAATGATTTCACGTCTTTAAGAACTTTTATCATCCGCACTTCACATGCTGATATCAATTTTAGATGATCACCATCTCGACCCGCTGCCTATTGGCTCAGCACGCCTCTGTATCAGCTCTCTGATAGCCACCGCTGCTGATAACACGGCGATGATAGAACTGTGGGTACGTCTGTGAGTCGGCACAGTGCTGGTGGGACCAACGATCGGCCCTTGTGGAACACCTGTCTCCCTGTGATCAGCGGCAGCGCGGCAGGTAAGGCCGGCCTGATTACTGGTGTCACACAAATGGGCGATTTGGGGTATTCGGGATCAGTGATGAAGTGTTCTGTGGCTTGGATGAAGAGGTGTAGTAGGAGGGCGAGAGAGAGAGAGAGAGAGAGAGAGAGAGAGAGAGAGAGAGAGAGAGAGAGAGAGAGAGAGAGAGAGAGAGAGAGAGAGAGAGAGAGAGAGAGAGAGAGAGAGGGAGGGAGGGAGGGAAGGGCGAGTCACATATTGACACTGACAGAGGTACTGTATGCATAGACATTAGACATATCCTGCTAGCTACCTCGAACCAAGCTGAGCCGTGCATGATCCAACAAGCACTCTTGCAATATTCAATGATGTTTTTCATGACCTGATGGACATGAGCATGAAGGTCACCTTCCCAGTAGCATTTATCACTTTCCGGGATATTGTTTCCCAGAAAGGTTGGAGTGCCTGTGCAATGAGCATGGCTTTATGTAATCGCATTTATTGAGCTTGTAATAATGCAAACTGTACATTCAGTCACGACGTATTCTGACTGATAAGCTTGGATATAGTCACGAAGGCCATGACGAAAGCTTAGGCGGCACGTAAGAACTCTTAACTTGTGGATTTGTCTTGCATAAAAAATGTATTTGCTGCGCGCGACCGCGGCACGTATGAGCTCTGAACTTGTGGATTGGTCTTGCATAAACACTATTGAATGACTATGGAGAAACGTTTTTCATAGTGTTCCTTGCGATAATACTTGGGTTTGGGTGACGTGAGCTCAGTTGATAGCGTTATCAGGGCCTATCTTGTGATGTGCTAGATGCAGATATTTCTGGTATATCTCGGATTGATATGACAGAGCAATATGATGCAAAGAGTCCTAGGTAATACTTATGTCCCGACAAAACAACAGAGCTCATACAATGCGACAAAAAACAATCATCAAAGTTATGTGTGTTTCTATGAATGAGAGACCACCTGCAGGCTTAGGCACTGAGGCTATTTTCATCTCGAAACGGCCAACGTGAGTAACACACCTCCAGCCTTGAGGAGCCTGGAGGCTGGAACACGCATGTCGCACAGGATGTGACTCGCAGCATGCCTCCCCTCACACCGTGGGGGGCAATTAGTTAGAGCGAGCGGCGGCAAAACCCCTCGTCATGGTGATATCCTGTGTAGAATGACTGAAGCGCCTCCCAATGTCTCACTAAAGACAGCGTGGCATCCCGGCTGCCAACGGAAATGCCTCGGGAAAAGCCTACTTGTCAAATGCCCTTAGAAGCGCTTTCATAATCACTCATCAATGTGTATTACATAATCGCATGCGACGATATCCTGATTCATACTCAGCAAACGTTCCATGTGGTCCACTGTAATGCGATATACCGGGTGGCCCAGAAAAAACGTTCCCAACTTTATATCAATATTTCTCAGAAAGTGATAAAGATACAACATTGAAACTTCGAATAGTCAATGCGGCACACATTTTCAGTAAATGGTGCGATTTTCATGGTGTTCGATAAATTACTTTTTAAAAGGTTCGTGTTTCAAGCATGCCATGTAAAAATTACTTTTTTGCTCCGATGCTTATTAAAAAATGTGAGTGAACGGGTCACTTTCACCCCGCGGCACCGCGGCCTAGAGCCATGACTTCTACTGGCAGCTAGTCTCATTGATGGTTCGGGTATCAGGATGACACATTCCCTCAGGCAACCACGATGGCTCTGTGCCAGCGGCATCGGAAGAAGTTTCCAGTGTTCTAACCATCTTGTGGCTCAAATGCTTTCCTGGTTGACATTCCTGGGAAAAGGCAGCTTTTCAACCAGTTTTTTTGTCATCTGCTGACAATGTTGTTTTTCATAAGCTATTCTGTGGTCTTCTGGCACAGGAACCAGTCTGCTTTAGTTTGTTTTCCTTATCCGGCCGATTTGCTGTTTAATCATACTGAAAGGAGGGTAATCAGCAGTAATCCATGCACCGTGCCACTCCTGCTCGAAACATGATTTGGTGTTGAAACGAATGGCATCCATGAGCACCATTTTGGCTCAGTATTTGAATATTTGGCACATAAGGAGACAAAAATATTCAAAATAAGAACATACGTGTTGGTTTCATTCACGTGCTCTATTTTTTATTCTTTTTTATAACATGGGACGTCTAACCCTATCATCACTATCGTTTGACATCGGCAAAAAAAGTAAAAACGTCTTACTTATTTCAACTCAAGATTCCCAGCTGGAAAATGATGGTATAGTGTTATAATTTGGCATACCAATGCGCAAAGAAATGACGCAAAATTGATGAAAATTTTGGCTCGTTATTTGTACTCGAATTTGATATATAGGCCTCCAAAGTTCGGAACGTTTTTTCTGGGCCACCCGGTATGCCTCAGCCATCCGTCCATGATCCATAATCCAGTTTCCACAGGAATAAGTACCGTCTGAACACGTCATGTCGCTGAGCCTTTCCGGCCATGTTTCTTTGATTTAGGCTTGTCGCTGTGGGCTCAGGACTGTAGCAACTGATTCACGTGAACTGATTCTCTTCTCCGTTCGATGAATCAGATTATCTCTTCAGTATCGGTACCCCTAAGTGCAGCGGGATCCTGGTAATTGCCGTGCACTTATCTGTCTCGTCCTCTACGACAATCTATTAGATGCGGCCGATAAAGGCGATCTTACACAAAAGAAACACTCATGGTTGATTATATAGCCTCAAATATCCATATGACCATTATCATCAATACATATAAACTACCGGAAACGATTGCCTTCATGGGAGCCTAATGGAACGTAATTGGGCTTCGCTTTTGCACTAGAGATGTCAATCGGATACCAACTTTTTGGTATACCTACCGATACCAAACCGACAATTGACATCACTATTCAGCACCGTCTAAACAGAAACTCCATCCCTTTTACCATCTCACTTATTGCCGTTTTTTCAGCGATGGCGGACGGTTCGAAGCCTGTGGAGCTGCATTATATGCCTCTGAGCGCCCCGTGCCGGTCGGTTCTCCTACTGGCAAAGTCCATCGGACTGCAGCTAACTCCCAAACTGTGCAATGTACTGGCCGGAGATAACCGCACACAGCATTACCTGCAGGTCAGTGAGATAGGCTATGGCCGGTTTAACATGTGGCAAATATGCAGTTAAATAAGATGCGGCTGTTATCGATATGTGAAGTAAATAGAACGTGAAAATAAGAATAGAACGAAGCCGAGAGATACACCATTAAATGCTTGCATTTGTAACTGTTGTATGTAAAACAGGTATCCAGCATTATTGTATTGTTCTTAGAAATCAAAAATAATAATTAAAGTTAACGCAAATACCACATTCATTTCCGCAGATGAACCCTCAGCACACCATTCCGACGATGGATGACAACGGCTTCTACTTGTGGGAGAGGTGAGAGAGACAATGGGCTCCGTACCTTTGATATGAAGTGTTAGATCAGCAAATTGTCGCATCGGGCTCATTATCGTAATTAACGTATGTCATTGCTTGTTATTGTCACATTTTGCATAACTCTTCATAACATTCAGTAATCAGTATCACGCCTGAGTTGTCCGTTCCAGCCGCGCCATTCTGTCGTACCTAGCCTCCAAGTACGGTCCGGCGCACCTGTACCCGAGCGACCCCAGGGAGCGGGCCGTGGTCGACCAGAGGCTCTACTTCGACATGGGAACGCTCTATGAGCGCTTCGCCAAATGCACAGTGCGTAAGCGTCTGCCGTTTGTGAGAATTCATAGCATGATGTGTATTTTTTAATGATAGACATGGAAGGCTTTAATGGCCATGCCTCGGACAATTAGGCATGAGATGCTTGCGTGAAAGCTTTTGATTTATGGAACTTTCCTTTGAGTTTTTGTAATTTTATAAGGACAAAAGACGTTTGCTCTTGGCTCCTTAACACCAACCAGTAAAAACATAGCTGCGATTGCACGATTGCAGTGTGAAATATCTTCAACATAGGAACTTAGGTATATCATGCCAATATAACGCTTCGAACCATCCCTCACAGATTCCGCTTATGTTCGGCAACCGCCCAGTGGACGAAGACGCCATCCTCAAGCTGAACGAGGCTCTCGGCTGGCTGGAGGGCTTCTTCGGCGACAACCAGTACGTCGCCGGTCCCAAGCAGACGGTGGCAGACTTCTCCCTGGCCTCAACCATAGCAACCATCGAGGTTAGAATGATAGGAGGAGCGTTCATCTGATTCGAGAAATAAGCAATACGATTTGTTTACAGCAAGGTTTCGCTTGGAATTGAAACACAAATTACATATTTGTTTATGTCACTTAAAGTTATTATGTAGGTATGGTCTATGGAATGTGCTTATACATAACTCACCCTCTTGAGCTCCCTTCCAATTCTATAGACCTCAGTATCCGCTACAGCATTTAGGGTCCTGAACAGACATCATAGGCCATTTCTAAGCTGACATAAGACAGACGTGAACCGACGTCTAAACAGTGGCCTTACACAGACATGAGACGCCAAAGATCGGCCTGACCCGTCCGTCCTTCTCTCTCCGTCCCCGGCAGGCGTCTGAGGTGACCGACTTCATGCCGTACCCGAAACTGCGCGCCTGGCTGGCTTCCTGCAAGGCCGAGATGCCTGGCTACGCTGAGTTGAATGATGACGGCGCCAAGTCCTTCGGCGAGCTCTACAAGCAAGCCAAGGCCAAGGCGTCGGCGTGAGGGTGCCGAACGATCGGGGAATTCGGCGAACCTTCTCAGCTGTGATGTCTTCCGACATCGACATAGCTTATTGCATTGTGCTGGAGGGAATGCTTGTACATACATATTGCATATCAATGAAAAGAATATATTGCACCGCTGAGTTGATATGATATAATACTGAGCATATATAATAAACGGCCATAACCATGTCATATTTCCTTCTTGTGAGTCTAAAAGGGTGCATCCGAGTGCTCCGGCTGGCTTGAAGCAGTGCCAATGCTGTAATTGCACGTATGCACTTTGCAACGCACTATGCACACTGCATGCTTGCACAGCAAGGCAGGCAGTGCCGCCGTCTAGATATGCTTCGGGCCACACGACCGGAGCGTCATCTAACTCAGACCTTGGTGGCGCCACTGAGGGCTGAGTATCTTCAGAAGCCTCGTCCAGCGCTGAACGGTCGTTCGGAAACCCGTAAGTACGAAAGTAGGCGAAATTTGCACAGGACAAATGTAGCTCGCCCAAAGTCTCAAATGCAGATTAAAGGGACTCTCCCACCTTCAAAAAAGTTTATGAATTGGCATGAAAGTGATGTCGCTCGGTTCAGAAAGAGCGAAAACGAATATCTACCAAATTTCACCGAAAAATATTCACCGGTTTTCAAGATATTAGACTTTTACTTTTGTTTACTTTTTGGGATCTCCGCTGTTCCTAGCGACTTTATTTGGAAGCAATAGTTTGGCAGCTGAAAGTGCGGCACTTGTTGCGCGCAAAGCAGCATATACCTACCACCGCGTGCTACAAAACGTTTTAGTCAAACATTTAAAAATCGTTAGATATCTGCGCTGACGTCACACATTCAGAGGGGTAATCCTATGCATTAGCCCCTCTGAATCAAAATGCTGCAATTTTGAAATTCAATATTTCCGATTTAAGGCATTTCTCGATGTTGTGAGTGCCGAAACCGGTAATTGTGAGCCAGGGACCCCATTTTGGCTATCTCAACTCTTAGTCCCTTTAACCCGCGCCCTGCTGGGGGGGGGTGTTTGAACACCCCCCTTGTGGTTTTTCGCGAATATCTCAAAAACGGCGGCGCGGAGCGCCGCCGTTTTTGGTACACCTTATCATACATCAATTCTACACATGTTGTGAAAATTTCAGACCAAGGTCATTCAAGGTCAGGTCACCAGGTCACTTGAAGTGACCTCACCTCATAAAAAGTTTCAATGTCTGTCATAGCTACACCGAGTGACCGATCGCTTTGAAACTTTCAGCGATTGCTAAGAGCAATAGCATGTACAAAATTTATATCTCAGAATTTTGATATCGATGACCTAAGGTCAGGTCAATTTTGCGACCTCCCCATTATAAGTCAATGGGAGAAAATTGAGATGCGCCTCTTTTGAACGAAAGACATTATAAACACTCCCAAACACTGAATTACAAGTGGTTTAGACACACTGAACATGAAAATGGTGTCCGTGACCCCTGTTTATGCCCTGAGGTCATCTTAGGTCACGAATGGTATCTAACAGTTTTTCGCAAATAACTTTTGATAGAGGCATACTAGAGCGATGAAAACGCCTTAGATGTGTTCAGCTCGACGATACGGATCGACTGATATGCAACATGACCCTTTTCAGTCAGGTCGTGACCTTGACCTGAGGTCAAATTTTCAAGTTGACCTTTCAAGGTCAAGTTATAGTTCATTCGATGCGTCTTGACGAAAGGAACACGATGCCGGTAAAAGTAAGCTCGTACAAGGCTTGGGTCAAAGTTATTGCAGAAAAACTGTTTCCGAAAAAATCGGCTATTTTTGCAGTTTTTGCCCCCTGCAGGCAAAACCGTTGACGTTAGGTGAAATCTGAGAAAATTACTCAGAAAGGGCGTTAATAGGGCTATCGAATGCGCTTTTCCGCGGCGCTGTAGCTCTATTGGTTCCCGAGTTATGCGTTGGCTTCTTGGAAATTTTCGACATTCGACCTGGAAATCGGCGAGATTTCCAGTACGAAGTAGCACCTCTGCATGACAAGCAGTATATCATACCATTTCCCGGCGCCCGGTGTGGGACCAGGGCTGACGCAGGTGTCAGCCTGACCCCGGGTCGCTCATCAGGTCACGACGCGAGCTTGTTACGCGGCTGACCCGTGACCCGCGGCCTGGGAATCACCCACACACCGTCCGCAGCTGGTCAGGTCAAGGAAATCAATCCTCTCTCTACCGGTCGCCGAGCAGCCTTGCACTGCGGTTGACAGGTGCCGGCAAGAGGGTAGGATAAATGTGAGTCAATGCTGCATATCACGGTGTTCGCTTCAGCTCCGATTTTTGGGAATGATAGGCAAGAGACCTTGAAAAGTTAATTTATTGACCTTACGAGACGTTTTAGACCATGGCATATCAACGACTATTTTATACTTACATTGGAACTTACATTTTGGAACTTACATTATTGGACATTGTTATTACATATTATTATTACACATTATTACATATTATTACTTCCATTATTGGAACTTAATTTATACTTACATTTTATACTGTTTAGTTCAACTCCAGTATTTCTTAATTTATTAAAGTAGTAAGCGGACTGAGCGACGAACATACAAGGGCGCACACAAGGGGGGGGGGCACACGGGCCCGTGCCCCCCCCCCATTCGAGTTGGGGGCCCAACTCGAAGGAAGGGGCCCATTTGAGGCGGCCGAAGGCCGCCTCAAATGGGCCTCTAACTAATCCTTAGACCACCAAAGACCGTGTACAACGGGCCCTCAAGTGGCCTTAAAGGGCCCTCAGATGGTTTCAAAAGGCCCTCAGATGGTCTCGAAGGGCCCTCAGTTAGCGTCATAGGGTCCTTATCTGGTGTCAAAGGGCCCTTAGATGGTGTCAAAGTGCCCTCAGATGGCCTTAAGGAGCCCTCAGATGACCTCAAAGGACTCTCAGATGGCGCTTTAAAGGGCCCTCAGATAGCCTCAAAGGGCCCTCAGCTAACGTCAAACGGACGTCAGAAGGCCTTAAAGGGTGTCAAAGGTCCCTGTGCTGGCGTCAGAGGGCCATGCCCTTGCGTCAAATGGCTTTCCGAAGGCTCTAAAGGGTCCTTAGCTGGTGACAGAGGGCCCTCAGCTGGCGCCAAATGGCCATCAGAAGGCCTCAAACGGTCCTCAGCTGGCGTCAAGCGGCCCTCAAAAAGCCTCAAGGGGCCCTTAGAAGACCTCAAGGGGCCCTCAGAAGGCCTTAAACCATTTGGTCAAATTGTCAAAGGGCCTTGAGCTAGCGTCAGAGGCCCCCCCCCCCCCCAGCTAATGTCAGAGGGCCCTTGCAGTGTCTTTGCCTGTTCGGGTCGGTAGTCTGCGCGCCCAGCAGAGCCGTCCGTTCAGCACACGGTGTATTACACAACTGCCAGCCCCCCAGGTGTTGTGGCGCGATGGCGACTCGCGCGACATCTGTGTCAGTACGGCACGACACCTAGCGGTGGCGCTGCCGTACGGTTGTGCGTGTGCCGGCCAACCCCGAGTTACGAGCGGGGGGCTGGCAGTTGTGTAATACACCGTGTGCTGAACGGACGGCTCTGCTGGGCGCGCAGACTACCGACCCGAACAGGCAAAGACACTGCACGTGGCGACGAGAAGAAGAAACGGATTTTACGTGCCTGTTGGTGGAATGCAGGGAAGGCCACACAAGAGAAGAAATACCGGCGACGGGAAATAATTGAGTTTTTGCGGTGTGCCATGTGGACAGGGCGGTGGTGAGGACGTGGCGAAACAGCTGATTGCGGGTCGGCTGGTGATCGGGAATCAGCTGACGAGTCAGCTGTTCGTGAGGTGAAACAGCTGATCTCGGGTCGACTGGTCAGAGCGGTCAGAGGAAATCAGCTGACCAGTCAGCTGTTTGTGTGGTTTGGCGGCCAAGGTCAGTGAAAGTTGTTTACAAGAGAGGGACGGACAGCGGTCTGGCTAGGCGCCAAAAGTGAATTACAGAAGAACAGTGAGCAGAACATGGCTGGAATTGGATTGCCGGGTGTTAAGGAATATGTAGCAGGTGATGACTTTCAAAAGTGGGTCGGAAGTCTCGAAATATATCTCATAGCAGCAGATATATCGGGCCCAGAAAGGAAGAAGGCTGTCCTGTTGCACATGATGGGGCCAGATTATCAAAGCATTTTTGAGTCACTGCAACCCGTCGCGATGCCAGGTGAGACTGATTGTTTCAAGGAGGCTGTACAACGATTTAAAAGCTATTTAGCTCCAGAGAAAAATGTGATTGCTGAGAGAATGACGTTCCACAAGATGACTATGAAGGTGGATGAGAAGTTTGAGCAGTATGTCAGCCGTCTCAAGATTCAAGGACGCAAATGTGGCTTCAGTGGCCCAGGATTAGACAGTGAAGTGCGTGACCGAGCCATAGCTGGATGTAAGTGTATTCGTCCGATAGCGCGAAACGGGCCACTGCACACGCGAGACGGGCCACCGCACACTCCCAGTCACACAGCGCGAGAGACCACCCGGTCCTTCCGTCCCCAGACCCCCTGTCGTCCCGCCTCTGACAGTGAGGCCCGGTACAGTCCGGGGCCCGGTACAGCCCGGACCAGGTACCGTCTCTAACATCGGCGCCGGGGACGGGATACCACGACCCCGGTATCACGCCACACCTCCCCCTGATTTTCAAAAATCATACATACAATTATACAAACACACGATACGGCAATGCAAACACATAATACAAACAATACAAACAAACAAAACAATATCATGCAATATCAAACGCACATGTGCTCACCGCTCACGTAAGAGTCATCACTCCGGCTGGGTGCAGCAGCTGCACGGCGGCGGCGGTCGCCGGGCACGCTCACTGTGACGGGGCGGGGGGATATTTGCCGCTTCCGCCGGCTCCCCTTCCGTCGAAAACGGTTCCGACCCCTCGCCAGGCGGCACCGTCCCATCTATCCCGTGTGACTCAGTCTGTGGCTCATCGGGGGGCGCCGCCCCGTTCAGCGCGTCATGTTCAGCTCGCAGTGCGGCCGGCGGGGAGCCAACGAGCAGTGGCGGCGATTCGTCGGCCTCTTCACTGTCATCCCCGCTGTCCGAGGACGCTTCGTACCGCGGTCGCAGGTTACGGACGTGCCACGGAACGCCGTCCACCTCCAGCACCTGTTCTGAGAGCTCGCCCGTAACCGTCCCGCGCTGAGACGTCTCGGTACAGCGGGTGCCGCGGCGCCGCACCCACACACGGTCCCCTACCCGGAGCCGGGTGTCGGTCGGCTGAGTCAGCGCTGGCGCAGGCTGGGCGCCATCCCCGTCGGTATCGACTGGCGTATGCCCTGGGCGGACGCAGTCTCTCACCGCGTAGCGGTACACCCCGGCCGCTGGCGCGGTGTCCGCCGTCCGGCCGTCACGAGGAGTGACGTTGTAGAGGTGGACGGCCTCGGACACAGGGCACCGCCTCCTAGCCGCGATCACCTTGACAGTTCGATGGCACCGTTCCACTACGCCATTGCCGCCCGGCTCGTGCACGGCGCGGAATCTCAGGGCAATG
Organism: Amphibalanus amphitrite; assembly: GCF_019059575.1. Lineage (NCBI taxonomy): Eukaryota > Metazoa > Arthropoda > Thecostraca > Balanomorpha > Balanidae > Amphibalanus > Amphibalanus amphitrite. Next base: position 1,334,423 of record NW_024881543.1, on the reverse strand, counting down.
CCCCACCGTGCCACGAGCGAGGCGAGTCGCCGGCCCCGAAACACCGTGTCATTGTCCGCCAGTATTTCTTTGGGCGCGCCGCGCTCAAGGAAGATCTGTTCCAGGTGGCCGGTGACCTCCACTGCGTCGGCACGGCCGAGCGGGCGCCAGACGGTGAACCGCGTGGGCCCGCAGTCGATGACGGTTAGGTAGCTCCGCCCCTGGTGGTGGGTCACGTCCATCGCGACGCGCTCCCATACTGCCGCCACCTCTAGTGAGCCGTGCCGCCACCGCACAGGCGCCGGGTCTATCGATCGGCACACATCACAAGTCGTCACGACCGCGCGCACCAGAGCCCTCGTCACGTCTCGAGACACATCTCGCCGCGCGAAAAACAGCGTCCGACGAACGCCAGGGTGACCGGCCCGCTCGTGCACCGATTGCACAGACGACCTGACGGCATCTGCGGCACCAGCACCAACGACCACCTGCCCACGGGCGGCCGAGTCGCCGGCTCCGTCATCAGCCATCACCGACATCCTGCTCTCTTCACACTCGTCACGCAGCCACTCCTTCGGCACTCGCGTCAGGGCGTCGGCGAGGTTCTCCTCCGAGCGAACCAGCGTGACGGTGACCTTGAGCTCCAGTTCGTTGGCTAGCTGTCGAATGAGGTCGACACGGCGTCTGATTAGCATCTCACCGGCCGCTCTCGTCCGGAGGCGGGCGCGGCCGCTGAGCGCGTCGTCCACCCAGCGGTGCACTGTCGCCGAGTCTGTCCTTAGGTCGATGTTTGTCACGCCCCACACCACGGCCAGGTTCAAGCCGCGAACGGCGGCATCCAATTCGGCCATGTTTATGTGGGTCGCTGCGGCATCGCCGGGCCGGAGCCAGCAGGCGTCCTCCATCACGCCACCGCACGGTGTCTCGATGACCACTCCAGCCGCGATCGAGCTGGCGTCTGTCCAGACGATTGCCTGATCCCCGGTCCAGCACCACTGGCCCCGCGCCGGGTCCGCCGCTAGCAGCCGGGAGTGCACGTGCGAGATCTGAGACTGCAGGAGCGCGTCGGTCGTGACGTCATCCCAGCCGCGCGTGACGGCATTGGCGCGCCGTTTCACCCAGGCGGCGGCGGGTCGCAGCCAGCCGCAGACGGGGAGGTGCGCCACCAGCCTGCCGCACCATGCAAATACCGATCGGCGCGTCACACGGTCGGGCGGGTCGGGGACAGCACTGTCACGAGACCACCGCAGCTCACCCGCCACACGCCGCACGTGGAGTCCCAACATCCGAGCGCCGTCCTCGGCGCGTGCCGGTGGCTTGCACTCGAGCCCAAAACGCTCAAAGTGCTCGATCACGTGCTCAGCACTGACGACAGCCTCATCCACAAGCAGGTCGTCCACATACGGACAGACGGCGCGCTCCACTGCTGCATCCTGCGCCATGACGAGCCGCACCACCGCCTTCATCACGGCCGGCGCTACATTAAGTCCAAAACCAAGGCGGGTCAAACAGAATCGCTCACCACGGATGATCACTGTCTGATACGGCCACAGCTTCCGGTCGAGACGCAGCTGCAGGTACGCTCGCCGCAGATCTACGACGGCCACCCGCCGGCCGTGGCGGCGCCATTTCCGCAGGCGGTCGGCGCACACGTCCGAGTCGGCAGTGTATGCAGCTACGTGACCGTTCAGCTCTCGCATGTCCAGTACAGGGCGCACCTTCTTTGCTTGTGGGACGGCCATCAAGGGCACGAGGCCGCGCGGCGGACCGTCCTCTGCTTCATTGTAGGGCTGCAGCCAGCCGTTCCTCAGCCACGTCTCGAGCTCCTCGTCATACTCCTGCCGCGCTGACGGTGGCACGCGGTACTCGGCGACCCGGTTGGTCAGACAGTCTGGTGCGACTCCGTCCGCCCACTTCCAGGCCACTGTCCAACTGCGTGTATTAACATCGAACCTCGCCGTGAAGTCTTTCGCGTCGGCCACTAGCTCCGCGGTGGATGCCCCGCCCACTCTGGGCCCGGGCATGGTGTGCCCGGTCGCCGGGCCGGCCGGGTCCTGTGACGCAGTCGCTGCGGCGCTACCAAGCCCCGCCCCCTCTCCGCGCGATGCCGAGGCTGCCCTGGCCGGCTCCACCGCCGCCACCTTGGCGCCGCCTGGACGCGCCACTGTTCCGCCGGTCACTTGGCCTGCCTGAGCGGGGCGATCCGTTGCTCCCTCGCCGCCGCCTGCGCGCGCCGCTGCACAGCCGATCGCCTGCGCTGCCCGGGCCGGGCCGGCCGCCGCCGCCTCGCCACCGCCTGGGCGCGCCACTGTTCCGCCGATCACCTGCGCCGCCCGGGCCGGGCCCGCCGCCGCTGCCTCGCCGCCGCCTGGGCGCTCCACTGTCCCGCCGATCACCTGCGCCGCCCGGGCTGGACGCGCCGCCGCCGGCGCCTCGCCTGGCTGCGCCACTGCCCCGCCGTGTCCTTGCGTAGCCGGGGCCGAGCGCACTGCCGCCCCCGCGACACCACCTGGGCGCGCCACTGCTCTGTTGATCCCCGCCGGGCGCACTGGGACACTCTCTGAAACCGCGTCGATCCTCACATCCCCCGGCCCTTTCACGCTCACTCCGCCGAGGGCGGAGATGCCCGTCATTCCGAGAATCATGTCCACACCCATTGGCCGCGACGCCACCACTAGCACAGGCAAGACACTGTCGCCACCGACGCGGCCAACCGTCACGACTCCCACGCCTAGTGCCTGAACAGCGTGACCACCCATTGTCGTGATCAGCAAGCGCTGCCGGTCCCACTGATCACAAATGTTCACGTGAGCGAGGTTATGCGTACAACCCGTGTCGACAAGCACGTCTCGGAGTCCTCCATTCAGCGGCAACCTGATTATGGGCAGCGCTCCTCTTATTGCGCAGGAGACGGCGCTGGCGCTGACGCACCGCTCCCTGTGCCGTTTCCCTGCGGGCAGCCGGCCGCCAGGTGGCCCAGCCGGCCGCACGCCCAGCACCGGCGCGAGCGCGGCCGTCTCGGGACGCGCGCCGCCATCACCGCCTCCGCGTCCTGCGTTCCACCGCGGCTTCCGCCCCCTCCGCGTGGAGGCGCTGCCGTCGCCGCCGCCACCGTTGCCACGCAGTCGTCACTGAGGACGGCGCGCGCTCGCGCGACCACGCTGGGAAGGTCCAACGCCTCGGCGCGCGAGCCGGCGCGAATCACCTGTCTTGCCGCGTCCGGCAGCCCGTTCACGAATGCACAGGACAGAGTCCGGTCCGGCACGCCACCGAACAGTTCAGCCAGCCGCCGCAGGTCCGCCAGGTAGACGTCGGCGGACTCGCCCGGCTGAAGACGACGAGTGACGAAGGCATCGTAAGCCGCGAAGCTGTCCAGGGCGAACGCCGCAAAGAGGGCAGACTTGACGGCTGCCAGGGAGGCTCGATGATCGACCGGCAGCTGAGCCCACACGGCGAAGGCTCCACCGGTGAGACGCAGGGGGACCACCGCTCCAAAGTCCACGCCACGGTGGGCGCACAACAGTTCCGCGCGGGTCCACCACTCTACCACGTCTGTGGTGCCGTCAAACTCCGCTATCACGCGGACGTCCAAGGCACCCGCGCTCACTGCACTCGCGGACACTGATGGCACCTCGTCTCCAGCCATGGTAAGGCCGAAATAGCTTGTATTCGTCCGATAGCGCGAAACGGGCCACTGCACACGCGAGACGGGCCACCGCACACTCCCAGTCACACAGCGCGAGAGACCACCCGGTCCTTCCGTCCCCAGACCCCCTGTCGTCCCGCCTCTGACAGTGAGGCCCGGTACAGTCCGGGGCCCGGTACAGCCCGGACCAGGTACCGTCTCTAACATCGGCGCCGGGGACGGGATACCACGACCCCGGTATCACGCCACAGTAAGCCCAGCCTACAAGAGAAACTGCTTCATCAAGCGCTGGAGAAGGGTGACAACCTTTCTCTGCAGCAGGTTCTGACCATGGCAAGAGTGTGGGAAGAAACCAGGCGTGTGACACAAGAAATGTCATCACAGCCAGAGGGTCATACTGTGAACATGTTGAAGAACATGAGCCACCAGGAAGAGCAGCATGTGCATCTGATGCAGAAGACCAGGCCAGCCACTCACATTAAGGACAACAGAGGACAGGAGGACAAGCCCTGCACGGCCTGTCAGTTCCGTGGACACAGTGCTGGTGGTCCGCGGTGCCCAGCACGAGGGAAGAAGTGTGCAAAATGTGGTGGTATGGGCCATTTTGCTCGATGCTGCAAGACTAGGATGCCTAGACAGCAAAAGGGCGGCAGAGCTCATGCAGTCGAAACAGGACAGACAGAGATGCACCTGAACCTGTGGGAAGTCAGTGACAAGCAGGACCTGCAGGAAAGGGGAAGCAAGGTGTCCGTGCTGGTCAATGGATGTGAGCTGCAGATGCTGATTGACACAGGATCCCCAGTGTCAATTGTGAGCCGGGACATGATGGTACATGGTCTCGACATCCGACCATCACAGCTGAAGCTGAAGTCCTTCACAGGTCACATGATTCCACTGGTCGGTGAAGCAGATGTGGAAGTCTCTGCAGAGCAGGGAGTGCGAAGGAAGCTGTGCTTGGTGGTGGCTGACATGACTGGAAGGAGGGCCTTGATGGGAAGAGACTGGATTCAGGCATTGAAGGTGACAGTGCCAGGATGTGTTGGAGTCAACATGATGGAACAAGAGCCGCTGGAAGTGGTTCTGGAGAAACACAAGGAAGTGTTTGAAGAGGGACTGGGCTGTGTCAGCATCAAAGCTCATCTGACACTGAAGCCAGATGCAAGACCGGTGTTCCGGAAAGCGAGACAAGTCCCACATGCTCTGTTTCAGAAGGTGGACACAGAGCTGGACAGGTGGCTGAGAGAAGGTGTGGCAGAGAAAGTGGACAGGAATATCAACACAGGCTGGGGAACGCCGCTAGTCCCTGTGCCGAAGGCGGATGGAAGTGTCCGACTAGCTGCAGACTACAGGATCACAGTCAACCCGCAGCTGACGGTACAGAAACACCCTCTGCCCACACCTGAGGAGCTGTTCGTGAGGATAAAAGGGAAGAGATTCTGCAAATTAGATCTAAAGGATGCGTACCTGCAAATGGAGCTCGACGACGAGTCGAAGAACATGACGACTGTCACCACACACAAGGGACTTCTCCGCATGAACAGGCTACCGTTCGGGATAAGTTCCTGTGGCGACATCTTCCAATCAGCCATGGACCGAATCTTGGAGGGACTGGATGGATGTGTCAACTACTTGGATGACCTACTGGTGATGGGAGGCACAGAGGAGGAGATGTTGAAGTCGCTGGACCAGGTGCTGGCGAGACTGACCGAACATGGAGTACGACTGAAGAGGAGTAAGTGCCAGTTCAACCTCAAGGAGGTGACGTATCTGGGATGGCGGATCTCAGGTACCGACCTGAAGCCAGTGCCGGAGAAGATCGAGGCTCTCCTGAAGATGCCAGAGCCCAAGGACGTCAGTGAACTGCGAACACTGCTCGGTAGTTTGAACTACTACCAGAGACTGATCCCGAACATGGCAACAACTCTGGCGCCTCTCCACAACCTGTTGAAGAAGGAGGTGAAGTGGAAGTGGAGCCGTGAATGCAAGAGAGCGGTGGAAGAGATCCAACGAGTGCTGTCCAGTGACAAAGTTTTGATGAGGTACGATCCCCAGATGCCCATCAAACTGATCACTGATGCCAGCTCAGTCGGAGTTGGCGCAGTACTGGTCCACGTCCTGTCTGACGGACTGGAGCGCCCGGTGTGCTACAGCTCAAGAACACTGACTGCAACTGAGAAAAAGTACTCAGTGCTGGAAAAGGAAGCCCTGGCTGTTTCCTTTGGAATCAAGAAATTCCATCAGTACTTGTATGGACGTCGCTTCTGTTTGGTCACTGATAACAGAGCGCTGTCCATGATTCTCAACCCACACCGTGAGCTGCCGAGCCTGGCTGCGGCACGGATGCAGCGATATGCGCTACAGCTGGCCGCGCATTCGTATGAAGTCGAGCTGCGCAGAACAGATGCGATGGGAATCGCCGACACACTGTCGAGACTGCCTTTGAGCATCGTCACACAAGAGGAGGAAGAGGAATGGTGCCCCCAGGTACTGAACACGGAGAACGAGGGGCCCACGCTGCACGCAAGAGAAGTGGAGGTGTACACTCGCCGGGACCCAGTACTCGGGAGGGTACTCCAGTACGTGCGCACCGGATGGCCGGGAACGGTGGATCCTACGCTGAAGCCGTTCCACCTGAGGCAGGACGAGTTGTCCACGGAGGGCGACTGCGTACTCTGGGGAGGAAGACTGGTGGTGCCGACCAAACTGAGGAACAGAGTGCTGCAAGAAGTACACTCAGGACACATGGGGAGCAGCAAAATGAAGCAGCTGGCCCGTCGACATGTGTGGTGGCCATGTTTGGACCGTGAGCTGGAGAATCTGGCCAGCAGCTGTTCAGCCTGTACGGAGAAGAGAGCAGCGCCACCAAAGTCGACTCTGCACCCATGGGAGCAGACCTCAGGCCCCTGGGAGCGCATACATGTTGACTTCGCCGGTCCATTTCAGGGAACGATGCTGCTGATCGTATCAGACAGTTTCTCCAAATGGATCGAAGTCACGGCAATGAAGTCGACGACTGCGGAACGAACTGTCGAGGAGCTGAGGAAGCTGTTCGCCCGACACGGTCTGCCCATACAGATCGTAACAGACAACGGGACACAGTTCACGTCGGAAGAGTTTGCGACGTTCACTAAGAAAAACGGAATCAGGCACATCCGAGTAGCGCCGTTTCACCCAAGCAGCAATGGTGCAGCCGAAAAAGCCGTACAAACGGTCAAGAACGGTCTACGGGCCAATCAAGGAGAAGGAGGCAGTGTAGAGCAGCGACTGGCCCGGTTCCTGATGAATCACCGCTCTACACCAGTGGCTGCTACTGGCAAAACCCCAGCAGAGATGCTATACGGACGGAACATCCGGACTCGTCCCGACCTCCTCCGACCGGATGACAGAACAACAGCCAGAGGTGCTCAAGAAAAGATGATCGAAGATGCTGGTGGACGCCACCGTCTCTTCCAAGAAGGTCAAGAAGTGTGGGCGAGAAGCTACTCAGGCCCCAAGTGGAAACGAGGGAAGATACTAGCAAAGACAGGACCAGTATCGTACGAAGTAGACGTTGGCGTAGCCGTATGGAGCCGACACGCAGACCAGCTTATCCACGCTGGTGAGAAGACAGAGCACGAGAGAGAGGATCAGAGCCAAGAGAGAGGACGAGAGGAAGAGGACGGAAGGGAACACCGCCCAGAAAGAAACCCAGACAAGAAACAAGAAGAGAGAGAACAAAGAGGAGATGATCATGAAGAACGTCAAGCTGAAAAACCCGAAGAAAGGGAAGAAAGAAAAGATGGGGGAGAAAGAACAGATCAGCAAGAAAGAGGGGAGATGAGACAAGAACAGAAAGATCAGAGAGGAAATGACCAGAGAAAACGGCAAGATGGAAGAGCAGACGGAGAGGAAGAAAGAAAAGAAGAACAGGAAAGAAAACAAGACGGAGGTCAGAGAAGAGAAGCTGAACCGTTACGTCGATCGACCCGGGTGCGCCGACCCCCAGATCGCCTGGTGATGCAGATGTAAAGTCGGTGGGGGGTGGTGTTGTGGCGCGATGGCGACTCGCGCGACATCTGTGTCAGTACGGCACGACACCTAGCGGTGGCGCTGCCGTACGGTTGTGCGTGTGCCGGCCAACCCCGAGTTACGAGCGGGGGGCTGGCAGTTGTGTAATACACCGTGTGCTGAACGGACGGCTCTGCTGGGCGCGCAGACTACCGACCCGAACAGGCAAAGACACTGCAGCCCTGAGCTAGCGTCAAACTTAAAGTGCCCTTAGCTGGTGTCAGAGGACCCCAGTTGGTGTCAGAGGGTCATCCATTGGCGTCTAATGGCCATCAGAAGGCCCAAAAACGATCCTCAGCTGGCGTCCAACGGTCCTCAGCTGACGTCAAGAGGCTCTCAAAAGGCCTCAAAGGCCCCTCGACTGATCAAAGGGCCCTTAGAAGGCCTCAATGGGAACTCAAGAGACGTTAAACGGCCCTCAAAAGGCTTGAAAGGGCCCTCTGCTGATGGCAAAGGGCTCGCACCTGAGTCAATAAGAGCCTTGTCAAAAAACGGACCTGAGAAACCTTGCCGGCGCTGGTTATCTGCGGGACTCCTACACTTACCGGAGTGGCCCCCGTTTACTGAGGGGCCCTGGTTATTGATGGGGTCCCTGGTTACTTAAGGGGCGCCTGGTTACCAGAGGGGCCCATGGTCACCTGGCGGGCCCCTGATCAATTGAAAACCCCTGGTCATCTGAAACGCCCCTGATTACCTAAAGGGTCCCATCACTTGGATTCAGTGACATAGCAAGGGAGCGGGGGGGGGGGGTACGTGCCCGTTCCCGGGTTTAGGGTTCCTTCGAAACCGAGGGGCCCTGCGGCGCCAGTTGGTAGCAGAGGGTTCGCGCTGGCCGCACTTCAACTCGGAAGGACACCACAGGGCTTGTGGGGGCACGTTATTGGCTCCTATGTAGCCACAATTATCTTCATAAAGGCCCAATGCCGGTTTCTGAGAGACCTCGCCGGCCGCTCAGGGCCCTAGTAACGGCCAACGAGGGATTGGCTGCTCTGGCTCCACATCCGTCTGTGATAGACACACGGTCCACACCAGTGTTTCTAAAGGCACCCACAACGGCAACTGCGAGGCCCCTCGCCCCACCTTCAAGGGACCCCCACCAGCGCATCCATCGGCGGCTCTGAGAGTCCCCACACCGACGCCTCTGAGGGCCACGTACCAGTGACTCTGAAGGCCTCTTACCAGCCTCCGAGTGTCCTTGCCAGCATATGACGGGCCACTTTCCACTTGCAGGCCATTTTGCAGGGCCACACACATGCCAATGATGGCCCCACCAGTGTCTCTAAGCCCTAAGACCCCGCAACGGCGCCTGTGAGGACCCAACACCAGCGCATCTGACGGCCTTTCACTGGCACCTCTGAGCGCGCCACACACCGGTGACTCTGAGGAGCTCGCTCGCTTCGCTCGCTCGTAAAATACCATGTAAATTAGGCATTAGTGTACATTAGGCACACTCCTCGGGCATAAATGATACTTTTGCTTGCCAATTTCCCACCTTTTCTCATGCAGAGATCCCGTTTTAAAGAGACCCGTCTGCCAGTGAGACTGGACCCACCGTGCCTCCCTCCTCCCATCGAAAGGTCCTGGATACATCCTTGCCTGAGCTGACCCCGGGCCCCCGGGTGACTCGCGGGCCCGGGGTCAGGTGACCAGCAGATGACCCCCTCTTGGGCGAAATTCTGGGTACGTGTCCGCCATGCATCGTACATAGTCCTGTTGATTTGATTCATTGGTTTAAATATAAGTTATAAGCTGGATCTCTAGTCTGTGATCCGGCATCGTATCAGATATAATGACATTTCATGTCGATGTGCCTAAAAAAATATGCCTAAAAAAATATGCGAATATACGTGAAAAAGGAGTGCTGCTCCCGCTCCTACACATCCGGGCCAAACAGTGACCGGCCTGGACCGGCCCCTGCTTCTAGCCACCCGGGGTCGGTCGGCCGGCCGGCAGTCAGTCGCTGCCCGGGGCTGATTTCTGAGGGACTTGCAAAAATGTTTATTAATGAAATGTTTTACGTAATAAATTAGATGATTAGGCATATGTACCGGCTCTGAGTCGCATTTGAGAAAAAAAACATGCTAGCGTGAAAATATATATGTTTTGAAAATTAAGCTGGTACCGAAATAATTGTTTTACCATGCATTGACAAACCAATTGCTCAAGCTTCAAACCAACCGAAATATAGCCCCGTGGGCCGTATTTTTTTTTTGGGGGGGGGGGGCTTCGGCATGGGGGCCCAGTTCGAAGGTCGTGCCCCCCCCCCCCCTTCAAAAATCCTGTGTGCGCGCCTGCGAACATACAACGCTAGAATATATGTAGAAACGCGCCATAATAATCAAATTACGGAGTAGGCATTCCATGTATGCATACCGGGACACTGGAGCCGCAGGCGGCAACACCCACTGCATGCTGAGGTATGTGCACGACCCTGTATATAAATGTACCCGTTTCGTAACCTCAGCTAATCGTGAACGATTCATTACCATAATTCTTGCTGTCCTCTCGTCTGGGTAGGTACTTGGGGAGTAATTATTGCGCGTGAACGCCAGCGAACGCACCTCGGGGATTCACACCTGCAGCATTTCACTAGGAAAAGCTATTAGGACGGCGGCTAGTTTCTAGTTTTTATTGACGTGCAAATTGTTCAGTTTGCGTTAGTGTCGGGTCATGGGTGAGTCTGTACGTTCCTGGCTTATGCAATTTCGATCACTTATACATATCTGGAATATATCGTCCTTGATATAATATGTTTCGATACTTTTTCAGTCATAGCTCTAGTTATTGTATGAAAGAAAATGCGTTGCATCAGGTTGTCAGTTTTCTCTGATCCTTGGCTAAATGTCCATTTCTGCTGATACCACTGCCATGCATATTCATTGCCGAATAAATGCATCCATCTACGACTGAAATAATTGACTTGTATATATGGATCAGCCTAGATGGTTGGATGTTGCCAAACATTCGGCGCCAAGCATGGAGTCAGTGGCCTTGAATTTAGGACAAGCGCGTAGCTTTGGTGCAGGTATCTAGTAATTTAGCAGCATATATTCGCGTATTTACGACGAGTAAACGCGAGAATTAAAGCACATCTCACTAAACTCTCCCTCCCTTTTCCTTCTCTCTCTCTCTCTCTCTCTCTCTCTCTCTCTCTCTCTCTCTCTCTCTCTCTCTCTCTCTCTCTCTCTCTCTCTCTCTCTCTCTCTCTCTCTCTCTCTCTCTCTCTCTTTCTCTCTCTCTCTCTCTCTCTCTCTCTCTCTCTCTCTCTCTCTCTCTCTCTCTCTCTCTCTCTCTCTCTCTTTCCCCACTCACAAAGCATATTTCTTTTTACCGTCGATCTTCCTTCTTCCATTCTCGGCACCCATGCCTTTTACCACCGTTTGCTTATATTTCTCAGTCGCAGCTATTGTACCACCGTCCACCACCTGTTGACCTGACCCCACGACACCCCAGCCGGACTCTCCCCTGTCCTTTCACGCCTCCATACCAACTAGAGACAGGCTGCAGCTCACTCTGCCTTCTATAAATTCGGGGAACACTCCACCCTCCGCGCTGAATATCGGCGAACTTTCATCGTAAACTTGGGTCATTTGCAACACGAAATGGGGATTCGCGGTAACTTGCATCTCTTCCTGCGCAGTCTTGTGACGTAATTCTATGCAAGATGGCATACGGTTTGGCGCTGGATGGCACAGTTTCAGTCCTTACCAGAAGTGTACATACATACCTACAGTTTCGGCGCAAAGTGGCACAGTTCCGCACCGGACCATAATTTCACACGGCTGTCCTGTCTCGTCCATCAGAAAAGTGCGTAATTCGCGCGCCCACCGGCCTCGGCTGGCCACCACAGCGGTGCCGCCGTGGCCGTCATTCCCAGGAAATTAGCCATTGGTGACGTCACTGGACCAAAGTGGGATCGCCTCAGGCTCCTCCCAGCGTGGACAATTCGCTGACCGATGGTGGTCCGTAACTACGGCTCCCCACAACAGAATGCTGCCGGTCACTCAAATTGAGCAGGCGTGGCCGCCGGTCGGAAATTACGACATCCGTCAAACAAAAACTATTATAGCGGCTGTGTCGTTTTTTTAGGAGCGACAGCCTGTGGTCGAGGTCACACTCACAGGGCGGTGGACATCGGCCGTGTCCGTGAGGTGGATTGTTATCGACTGATCCCTGTTTGGACATGGTTGGATATCGACTGCTCCCTGGTCAACAAAAGATAGGGCATTGTTTGGTTCAAAATTATTGATGGAGTTAAGTGTTTGTGCGAGGAACTTTGTAATAGTTATTTGAAAATATATAAGCATGACCTTTCCTCGATATTGAATAAAAAAAGTGCCGAAAAATGTACTTTATTGATAGAAAATATGTGATATTTCGGCCACTGGCCTTTGTCGAACATATATAATCAAGATAAACAATAGCAGTTGGAACGCGATGCGGCGAAACGAAACTATTGTTTATCTTAACAATAGCAGTTGGAACGCGATGCGGCGAAACGAAACTATTGTTTATCTTGATAATATATGTTCGACAAAGGCCAGTGGCCGAAATATCACATATTTTCTATCAATAAAGTACATTTTTCGGCACTTTTTTTATTCAATATCGAGGAAAGGTCATGCTTATATATTTTCAAATAAAAGATAGGGCACATAAAACATATTTCATTCAGTTATTTCTACATTTATATTTTAATGGATGTAGATATGGAATAAAATGTCGAATAGAAACATTGAATTTTGATTTCGACGGTGTTGATTTCTTAATTAGATTAAACGTTAAACATGACTATGAAATTGCAGAATTTTATACCACTAAAGCAGGAAGCGACCTGACCTTAACGTGATCCCAAAGGTATTAGGATATCTGACGCCTGTAAGAGCAAGAGATTATCATCATGCCTTGTGCAATGCCTACCTTCCATTATATAACGGTCGTTACTCGTTATATAATACAGCCATTACAAATGTAAAGGAAGGATAGCTTATTGAGAGTACGCGTATATATCAACCAAGTTTGATAAACATATACATTTCTGTTCCAAAGGTGGCTCCAGTTAGATATCCGGGAAAACATTGCAGATGAAACCCACTGTGGTAAAGTCTCCGGGTGACCGAGAGCGCCTGCCTTGGTGCCGTTGCTATTAGTTCGTTTGGATTAGTCCCCTTCAGAACAACTGAACTACCTGTCTCTCTTTATCCTAAGATCCCATGGCCCATCCCATTGGCCCTACAAGAAACAACTAGCTTAACCGAACATGGAGTACCAACTCTTTCAAGAACATATTTTGATTATCGAAACTGAGTCCAGTGCCGACATGAAACGTTATGCTTTATCGCTGTCTACCGCGGTAAAACGGTTGTCCGCTTGCCACCCAAGTAAGCATGAGTTTTGTTCTGATACCGGTTGGCGGCGGAAGGAAATATTGTTTTCGTTGCATGCCTTCTGTGGGGAAAAATGGACAGTCATGGTGTTTATCCCTGTATGATAATGCCATCAACCTTCCTCGAGATAAATGCGACAGTTTGCCAGCGAGAAAAATATGTGTACTGGTCTATGGTGTACTTCATTCCCGCATCAGCTGGTGTAGCCAAACAAATTGGCAATATAATTGTTACAAATTATTATTAAAAGATATAGGAAGCTGTTCTTGTAACTTTTAAGCATTAAATCCACATTTGCGTCTTGTGACAGGCTGAAAGCTCAGCCATGACACTCAACGTCAAATTTATATACGATGTCAGTACTTGACGGCCATTATTTCAATGCTACATCAAACTTAGCCCATGGTTAATGCTATTTATAGTCCGCTGATGACCACTACCGTGTTACAGGCACGCTATTTCGGTCACCGCATAAAGGGTCCTCGTTCCCACCTTATCAGCCCACGCCCCACAGCGTCGCAAATTAGCTAACAGGCTGCATAAAAGTTAGCATAGCCCACAAGGAAACATTCCTCCTATCACTGATGTGAATTTCCTGAAAATGCAGCTTTATCACTTCCGTTCAGTTATGAATGAGAGCTATCAGCAAGAACAAATGACTATATCATCAGGCATCGTGTTTGCAATTGCTCATTTCAACTGTTGGAGACGTTTTGAGACTATGGCTGCTGTGCAATTCATCATAATTCGTCAAATCGTCTTCCCAATATTCGTGAACAGTGGCGGATCCAGGGGGGGGGGCAAAATGGGCATTTGCCCCCCCCCAACGGCATAATTTTAACATTACGCCTATGGACGAGGCATGGAAAGAATCGATAAATTGTTATGGTTTGCCTCCCCAAAAAAAAAATTCTGAGCTGAATCCGCCTCTGTTCGTGAAAAGATGTTTTTACTCAGAAGAAAGGTTCCAGAAGACAAGACAGATAAAACGGATATCAGGAGAATACAAATAAGAACAAAAAGGGAGCACCAGCGAACAGAAAATAATTGGGAATGGTATACGACATGAACAGGAAGAAATGCACGAGGGCAGAGAGCGAGACACTGGTCAGGTCGCTGGTCAATTGGGCACATTGGCAGGCAGGGTGATATGTCAAGTGAGATGACAGTTTAGACGGGGGGGGGGGGCTAGCCATGCTGGGACGGGCTCAGCCCCCTCGTCTCGGCACGTGCTCTGACGGGGGGTCAGACATGTCAAACGATCGACGACATGCATCGGCGTGCAGTCGGACAGTGATCTATACCGGCCGCCCGGCGTTCCAGCACGCGGTCGACACGCGCTGTGACACGGTGCCGCCGGCCGGGCTCGGACCGACACCGGTCCGTCGGTCCGGTCCGGTCCGATTGGTCCGGTCCGGCGGCGCGCGCGGCTCTCCGGCGCGGTGCGGGGGCGGCGGCGGCCGCCGCTCAGTTGTCTGCGCGCCGCCGTCGTGGCCGCGTCTCTCTGCGCGCCGATGAGTGCCGGTGTCTGCCGTTGACAGCTCGTTAGAACAGACCGCGATCTGCCGTCCGTGATCACTCCAACATCCACCATGACGTCGGGCCGGTCGGCCGCGCGCCGGCTGCGGCTGCCGCTGCTGCTGCTGCTCGCCCTGAGTCTTTGGACAGCGCCCGGTACAGGTGAGTCCCGAGCCCGCGCTCCGCGCTCCTAGCACGTGCGCCGGCGGCTCCGACCGGGAGAAACTGTCAGTCGCACCGCGAACGCCGCCGCCGTGCCGCGAGAAAGCTGGCCTTCTCTCCAGGCCAGCTCAGCGACAAAGTCGTCAGTTGGCTCGTCCGACATTCACCTCACTTATCATTTAGCTCGCCCACCTGTATGTAAGCTCACCTGTCATTTAACTCGCCGACATTCGGCTCGTCGTCAGCTAGCTCGCTTTAGTTCATTCGTCCGTTCGCTGACCCGTCATTTGGTTTGTCCATCAGTTATAGCTCTCTCCGCCATTCAGCTCGCTATCCGTTCGTCAGTAGCTCACCTGTTTGTCAGGTTTGCGTTCAATCCAGCTCCTCCCGCCCTTCCGTATTCTGGCTGGCTTTTTGCCGGTCTGGGCGTATCTGCTGCGCGCGGCCGCCGGACGGCCGTGACTGCTGTGCACATGCGTGTGCAGAGGCGCACAGAACAGTTGTACGACCTTAGGCGGCGGGGTAAAAAGCCGCCGCGGTGTGCGCGCCGCTCCGGACGCAGCTGAGACGGTGGGACCCGGCGCTCGGACGGGGTAACGGAACCGGACCGCAGAGGCGACGGTGCCCGAGGTGGTCGGGCGGTCAGTCGCGACTGATGCAAGCGGATGTGACCGCAGTGGTGACGGCAGAGATTTCCGCACTCGTTTGAGAAAGCTGGCCGAGGCAGCGGATACGAATTGCAGTTGAATTGTAGCTGTGGGCTTTATGCTGTGGAGGCTTATCGAACTGCATTCTCGACAGCAAGCTGCAGAATGTGCCACACTCTGTCTTTTTATATCGCGACACAATTGTTATCTATAATTTCAGATATCCTAGTTTAGCAGCATAAATGGTTGTTCAGCTCAGTTGTCACTGAGGCCAGTCTAGCCAGCTCCGACGTAACATCTTGGCACAAACTGGTTATGGGCTGAAATCCACACAAATGCCAGCGTCCCGGGATACATGTCTGACCTCCAGAAAAGAGGCAGCTCTAATCCGGAGGCGCACCATAAACCCGTCGCTTCAGTCACCTCAGAGTGGCAGGTTTTGTGGTGTCTGTCACGCCCGGGGCAGTCCCGGTGTTTTCCGCTAGAACCCATCAGAGAAGAACGTGAGGTGTAGGTTTGGCCGAGATGATTCGATTAGCATAAGGGTCGACTCCGGTGTTTCCCCGCGTCGATCTCTGTCTCTCCCGTGTGGTCCCTTGCCCATTCTGTGCCCGTTCCGTGCTCGCTCCGTGCCCGTTCCGTGCCGAGCCTTCCCACGTTGATTACCGTGGGTCCGCCGGGGGCCGGCTGTTAAACGTCAGCTCCGATGGCGGGGTATGCTGTGATGATGAAGTCCAGGTGGTCGCTGACGTGGCCACCCGACTTCCATCCCCTCAGCTTAGCGGTTCTTCACGACCGCACACAGACATACACATGCACGCGGCGGGGTGCGTCAACACCCAGCAGGAGGGCAAACAGAGGAGAAAAACGGCACGGAATGCCGTCCGCTCAGCCATAGTTACCGTCAGATAAGATCAAAGTGCAGGTAAAGCCTGAAGATAAGGCGAGTGGAGTTGCGTGTTGCCTTCCTTCTTGTCCGCAAAGTCCGTTAGTGCCAAGCTATGACGGCGGCCTGTTTTACCTTCCAGTTTGCAATTACTTTTATGGCCGCTTTCACGCCTCAAGCTCTCAAGTTTCATTTTCTCATCGCCGTGGATCGTTCAAAACGGTACGCTGCGTCTGAGAGGTTGTCAAAGAAGTCGCCACTTACGCTTGACATGGCTTCACCAAAGCTCACTTTTAAACAAGTGCTCATGCTGTAACGCACGTCATGGTAGAAATGTATAGAAAACAACGACACTCGAAATGCACCAACTAGGTCACCAGTGACAGCGTGCTTGGTAAATGTGTTCTCAAAGAGCATTTGTCATAGCCACCATGAATTTTTGGTTCCTAAGCGCAGCATGACCTTTGGAGTGGTCCCATATTCATTGTCCAATGTTCATGTTATGCAACGACCAATGTGTTGAAGCTCCGCCAATATTTTTACGATCGCCCGCTGACATCTTACCGATAGGGCCGAGTATCAATGACAGTAATTACAGTCTATGAATCGGTGATTGGGATGCAGTTAATTAGAAGGGCGGCCTTGCTCGGCTCAAACGCTGATTTGCCCTAACTGCAGACCGACATGACTGCACTTGATGAGCAGCGAAATTAAAAGCTTCGTGCATATGATGACCGTATTGATTATGAAGAACATTTCATTGTTCTACCAGGGCACAGGCATTGAATTTTAATAGCTTTGAACAGACTTGGCTCGTATCTGGGCCGGAGAGGCCGACGGAGGACGGCCACCGATCCATCCTTCTGTCAAATCACATCATCTGGGCTCCACATGTGGTCCATTAGGAACAATAGAGCACCGTCATGCCTTCTGCGTAGCATATTCCAGATAGTATCTCCGGAGAGGGTATCGTACCCCGGGCCAGATTGAACTGTCAGTCACTGGCGCTTCTGTTCACCCCGGGCGGCCGCTCCGGTGACCTGCATCAGCCTCCATGAAAGTGAAACCTCACCCGTGCATGGGTTTGCGCCGCGCCAGGCCATGACCTGAGGTCGGCTCTCCAGGCCGGCTCGAGGGCGCCGCGCCGCGCCTCCTCTCACGGTGTGAGCCTTCTCTCAGCCGGTGCTCGACCCACATCGGGTGTGAGGGCTGTCGAGCGACCGCCGGGGTGGTGGCCTCTGTGGCCCTGTCACCGCGACCGCGCGCAGGCACCCACCGGCGGCCGGCGGCGAGCCCCCGGCGTGACCTGGCGACCCGCTGTGACCTGGTGTGACCTGGTGTGACCTGGTGAGACCTGTTGTGACTCGGTGGGAACCAGATGTCATTCTCTGCCCAGCCTGAAATGCTGGCGTCCGGTGGGTTTTCTTGGAAGAGTAGCCAAGTGGAGACAGAAGAAGAAGAGAGAGAGAGAGAGAGAGAGAGAGAGAGAGAGAGAGAGAGAGAGAGAGAGAGAGAGAGAGAGAGAGAGAGAGAGAGAGAGAGAGAGAGAGAGAGAGAGAGAGTGGGCACACGAAGGAGACGGAGTGTGTGTCGTCAAAGGTCACTGTGCCGTCGCCGGTACCAGACAGCTGTCACCTCCCAGTGGAGAGGAGAGGCGACGCGTCTGACCTTCGACCCTGTCCGCTCTCCCGGAGGGTTTGACGACGTAATGGCGTGTCACAGTCTCTCACCAGAACCCCGCAAATTGTGGTCGGGTTTGGTGTGTTCGAGTCAAAGGCAAAGTCCCATTGATACTATCCAGCCTGCGCACACTCGCTGACTCAAAGGGTGACTGAGTTGTGCAGAGTACAATACTTTGCGGTTGTGTCCAAGCAAAAATACTGCATAAGAGCATGTGGGAGCTCTTCTAGCAGCATTGAACCATTCAAGGTTAAACATTCTTTGTCTACGCCATCTGAAAAGTGCACTTCCAGCCACGTTAGTCCTGGTCTCGTCCAAAGCTCAGCAGCTGAGCCTCCATTGTTCGCTGCGGCTGTTTTCACATCTCGTGGGAACTGCTCTATGGCGGATGCTGCCAAGATGAGACGACCCGTCATAAGTTGAACTTGCAGTCGACTGGGAGCCGGTCTACTCGTCACTGGCTGACTTTACATACCAGAAGTGCCTCGAAGAAGTGTCAAACGAAACTGGAAGATGCCGCTCTCAGGTTAATGAACTGCTAAAGATGATGGAATTAAATATAAAAACTATTATTTCTCAACGTTCTATGGCACGACAAAGCAAGTGAAGCTGCACTTTTATTTTTACTCGTCGCCCTAAGTGTCGTGAATTGATGATAATGGTGATATTCTGCTGACGCGAGCTAAAAGATTTCCCCTGACTTTTGTTGACGAATGAAAATGAAAACAGGCGACTCATCACCGCTGTTTTCATCCAGGGCGATAGGCTGTCAAGTGTCCCATCTCCCATGGAGATATGAATCGGACATGGCCTGGCCAGCTCTGGTGGAACGGTCGCCGACAGTCACATGAGACGCCGCGGCGGCTGCACAAAAACAGGGGGTCATGGTGTTGTTCTGTTTTGAACGGGGATTGTTTGCAGCTGTGTTGTCCGAGACACCTGGAGTTTCACGATGGAGAGTCCCAATTCGTCTTCATTACCGTAGAGCGCGGCCCACACCGTCACTTAAACTGAGTAATGCTGGCAGGTACAACAGTTTGTTGCCGTTGCAGTCTCACCTGTGACCTCTAGTTAAGTTATATCTCCATGGCTGACCTGCCCCAGAACACGGAGGGCGTCGCCATAATTGCAGTTGTTTTTCTTGTTGGGCTGGTGACAAGAATGTGGCAGGTAGAACTACTGTGTCGTCAACGCCCCAACCACAACCTCCTGCTGAGACCTCTCTCTCTCCCTTCCCCCCCCCTCTCTCTCTCTCTCTCTCTCTCTCTCTCTCTCTCTCTCTTTCTCTCTATCTCCCTCACTCTCTCTTTCTCTCTTTCTCTCTCTCTCTTCCTCTCTCTTTCTCTCTCTCTCTCTCTCTCTCTCTCTCTCTCTCTCTCTCTCTCTCTCTCTCTCTCTCTCTCTCTCTCTCTCTCTTCCCCATTGACACGACCTCTAAAGGGTGGTGATCTCTCCCAAACAGCCGTGTGCACCTGGGATGACGTCTCACTCACTAGACTGCCGACCACAATGGCTGTTAACGCTCTCAGCTCCGACCCAGTCCCGATCTTACTGATCCCGCGATCGGCCGATCCCGGAGCTCCCATTATCACCACAGATCGCTGGGTTTTTGGAGAGACGCTACACGTCTGGGAAAGACGCTACGGATCGCTGAGAGGCACAGGGACAGCAGGGACGAAATGGGCTAGGGCGTTATGGAACGTCGAGTCGAGAGTAAGCACGGGTCACCAGAGAAATACTAACTACGTACGAGAACCCGACAACAGATTGTCGAGAGACGGTAAAAGCCATCTACTAAACATCTTTTCTCACAGTGTCTCCGCGGGAAAACGCAATGAGCCATCTGGAGGCTACGTGCCTGCGCAAGATGACCCGTGGAGTCGAGCATATGCTCCGGCGATCTCTAACCTACACAAACACAGCTTGAGGAGCCAGTGTCGACCGGTCGCCACGGTGGCATGCATAATTCATCGCACAGGACTCCGAGTGGCCGAGGAGCGGGAACGGTCGGAAAGACCCGGGTCAGGCCCGGATATTGTCCGCAGGTCATGATCTGTGAGAGTATTGTCTGTGATCGGGATCACCGGGAGGGCTGCCTGAGACAGTCTCAATGGCTCTGTTGTTTGGTGTTTGTGGCTCCATAGACGGTCGGATTGGGTTACGGACGGTGTCGGATGACAGGCACGCAAGAAAACAAGAGGTGCTCTCTTGTAACCGAATGCTGGCCTAAAAACTAGCAAGATAAAACGTTCCTATTTGTTCAAGCTAAAGTGCAAAAAAAGTTGTACCACTTTGCACACGAAGCACTGAGTTGAATGGCTACTGCCTAATGACTATATGATATTGCTTTTTTATAGTAAAACAAACTACCTGAGTTATGACGAATTACAAGTAAATCCCATGGGAACAGAAGGGGAAAAAAAACGTGAAAAGAAAACATTCAATTTCTGCGGTGATTAATGAAGAGAGGAAATATGAATATCTCCTACCGTTTACAAATGATAGCAAACACATTAATCAGTCTGTGTGTTTTCATTCACACAGTGATTAACCACCTACACATCATACGACTGTTTCGCGATTGGTGCCACCATCATTAGTTACCTGACCAGTTTCCCCAGCACCCAGTCGCGTTTTCCTCCGTATGTCCACACTCGCTACACGTAATCAATTACATTCCCGGCATTTGCATCACAGCGCACTGGATCCACCAGCTCCGTTACCCAATCGGGCAAACACCTCCCGGCCGGCGCGCGCTCCATAGAGCCCCATTCACCCCGGTGGCTCTGTCGCCCCCTGCAGAGTCACCGACCACGCCTGGGGCACCCCGCGGCGGTCGGCGGCCGCTGTGGCCGGCCCGCGCACCGTCTCTCCCCCGGGTGAGAGATTTATGAGAGCGGCTCCACGGCGGTGGCAAACACACCTGTGGCGCGGCTCCCTTTGCTGCCCTGTTTGTGCCAGCGTGCGCGGCGGAGAGTGATGCAACGCTGGGCCACTTTCCAGCCCGGCGCGGCGCGGGGAGGGAGGAGGCGGGCGGCACGGTCCGCCGGGCCGGGTCAGACGGGCGACCGGGGGAGGGGAGGGGGAGGGGTGACACGGAGCTGGAGCTGTCACCATGCCGTTTAGTGGGGCGGGCGGGCGGGCATCTCATTGCAGTGGGGAGGGAGTTGATAAATATGAATCGTACGTACCGCTTACCAACGTAATAACTAATAAACATTTACATACTGGCATTTCAAAAATATGAAAAAGCAAATGCACCTTGTCAAAATGCACTTTGCGGCTGGGAACCGGTTCAGTTTAACTACTTTTGATGCTTTCAAACCAAATAATTGGTTAAGTGTTTCATTATCAAATTATTTGACCTTGCACGGCCATGCGGTCATGCCCTTGGCGATGCAATATCAGAGCGATGAAGATTAATGAGAGATAACACGGAAAAATGGTCTGCAATATCGTGCTGCATCCTGTAACCACCAATTCTTCGTATTTGTTCCGTGTCAAGGCCCACCACAAATGTCTAATGAATTTATGGCGATGTGGCCATCTTCTGGTGAAATCCATACACTCTTTCTCACCTTCGAAGCAATGCCAGTAAGACACGGCACTTTTCTAGCTTTCAAGCGCAGTGAATCAAAACACAATCGTACATGGCCAGGACTTGGGATGATAAGTCGCCTTATTATAGAACCCTGCCGGGCACGGCGCGTTGCAAAACCCCGGCCGTTACAACTTCCAGCGCCGATAGCTCGCCGCGATGAGCCGTGGTGTTACGTTCATGTGCCGAAATGAGGTTTCCGCTGGCGCCCCGCCCGGCGCACGGCGTTGCAGTCTCTCCGTACGCCCATATGACGTCACACAGCCAGCTGACCGCCGTTTTAGCATGGTTCAGCCGAGTAACGCTTATTTTATAACATAGTTTGCATACCCGATCGGATGATGATGGTTGTAAAACGCTCTTCTTGAATCCCTGTGCCCGGTGGGTATTGTTGCGTAAGAGAATTTGAGGAATATGGTGGGTCAATGTTGGGAAAATAATTGGAGCCCTCAGCTGTTCATTAGATACGTACTATCAATTAAGTATACCTACCATTGGATGCATTTAGGTTAAATAATTGAGTTAGATTAATTAGATTAGATTAGGTAATTTGATTAGGTTAATTTAATAAGATTTAATATGTATTTCCACATTATTTTTCCACTTGGTCATCGTAATAGCCTTTACACATCGTTAAAATGAAGATGCCGTTGTTATGATTTATATACTATGATAATATAATTTTTCAAAACAATATTTTATGTATCGCTGCTTTATTTATAGAGCATCATTGAATTTTTCACCTAGTTGCTGCTGCCCAAGCCTTCAGTAATGGTGTGACTTACACGCGTGGCCTGCTTTCATGCATAGCTTAATGTTAGTGAATGAGCATGCCGACGATTTGCATTATCACTCACGTCTTAAATTAGCACCAGTGCTTGTCTTGGGCAGGCGGGTCACGTCATCCTGAATAACTCTAATCGACCCGCTGCATTGGCGGCCCGGTTAGTGCGCCGTCAGGAGGTCGCTGGACCATTTATATCCCCACGGTCTCCGTTAATCACGTGGTTAGTATCTAATCGAATCGCGCGTCATCGGCTCGATAATTATATCTGCTCTGCAGGAGGTCCCAGTACTATTCTTTAGGCTGAACTGCCAGGGCTAAATACGGCCCAGGGTAATTTTCTCAGGCGATTTACTTGGTGCAAACGGCTGCCCCAGTTCAGGCAGCTGCCGTCGAGTTGAGCTCATTCAGAGTTTCTCCTAGCTGGTTGCATTTTCATCGCCTCTTTAGGCAGAGTGTTTCAAGGAGATTTAAGTATATGCGGGGTTTTCCGTGCACTTGAAGACGGATTTTAGACATCGGAGTTATTAGATATAGGCATTTTATGTCCAATGTCTAATCAGCTTCATAAGCAAGGATCTTATTTCACAACACATCTTAGATTATGTCATCAGCTGAACAGACCGCCGTGCGGTGACATCCAAGCCAAAATGTCACCGCTGTTTTACATTGCTGTCACTCGAGGGCTATGCGGAGTCATGGTTGGCCAGGGACGACCAGTGCCGCGCTGCAGCCGAACGAAACTCCATCAGGGAAGGGAGTGGATGAGACATCATACGCTCGCTGAGACTTATGAGAGAGGAAGATTCAGCCTCGTGACTTGTGGCAAAACGTTGATTAGCCGAGGCCATCACGACTTTGTTCACTTCAACACCAAGTCAAGCTCACAAGTCACTCTTCTTTACGAGCCTGTTGCCCTTCCTACCACCGCTGATAGACCTTAGCGAGCGGTCTCATTTCCCGGAGCATTTGGCCGTTATCATCACCTTGGACCGGTGGGACCTGTCTCTGTAGCATTTTGCCGCGGTGGGAGCAGCCAGAGCCCTCCGATCGAAATCACGGCACTTAAAATACTCGGTCAAGAACACCCAGATGGCTTACATTGAGTGTTGTCGCGGCAGTTGTCGTCGATTTTAATTACCAATGCCGCTTAACGTGCCGCCACAGGGAGCTGATATGTTTGACAAGACCAGTGCAATGGTGTGTTAGCTGCTGCCTGAACGGATCATATTCCGAGAAGGACACTTACTGGAAACATGCTTTGTTATTCTCGAATTATATAAGTATTTTCGTTGGACAATTATTCACTTTTGCAACTTTTTCATTTGTGAGATTATCGGTTCCTTGAAAAATTCATTTACTTAGCTATGAACGGTGTATATCGCTGCTAAAAAAGGAAAAATGAAGTAGCTGGCAAACGTTCACTAGTCAATTTAGACATCTGTGAGATTTGCCCATATAATGAGGCTAATAAAGGTGACCTTGTCAGGCCCCAGTGACACATTAGCAGATTATCGAAGAACGTTAACAAGACTATTTCCAGTCAGTTATTGTCAGCGTGGCGTGGCTCGCTTACTTGGCTGCACAGTCATTTCCAATTATACCTTCTACCGGGGAAGGTGACCCACATTCGCGGAAACCAGTTCCGATAGCGCCATCGTCGCGGTTCGTTTCCTCACGGGCCAGTCACGGACGGGACAGCACGCTCCCGCTGAGCGGAGCGGTCCGCCGTGAAGGTCGCGCCGCTGACCGACACCCGATCGGTCCGGCGTGGGCCGTCCGACAGCCTGACCAATCGGTAAACACGCCGCTCCAGACGAGCCCAGAGGACTGGACTGGTCTGTGGAGGCGGGAAGGGACGGAGAAAGAGGAGAGAGGAGGCGGGAGAGGGTCTGGTGTCTCTGAGGGACTCTGAGAGACTCTGAGAAACTCCACCATCTCTGAGAGAATCTCACCGTCGGAGAAGTTATTCACCCCCTCCAATGGTGTTCGTGCCAGAGATGGTATTGTGACAGAGTCAGTTCTAATCCTATGTAAATATGGACCAACTGCCTGGTGGGCGGTGGGCAAAACACGGTGACTTTGGGATATTTCGAAACTAGTCCGAACCCAGCGGGGAGGCCTTCCAAACTCAATAATTCACCGCTAATCGGACGGTAATTTGGACCGCTAACATTAAAACATCATCACATTGTGATTTATCAGAGACGATACCGATTGTTGCGTCACAAGATTATATCAGATTCTTGGAAACATTTTCATGGTTAGTTCAAGTTTTATACAATTGCTAGTCATTCAGTTTATGTGTACCCACATTCCGTCCAAAAAGTTTCTCCAATACACAAGCGCAAAAGTGTCTTCATTCTTGCGTTTCTCACTTTATCAGGTGACGTGCCAAACAGCGACATCATACACCTGTGTTGTGCTGATCCAAAGTCACCTAGCTATCTCTAGTGCCTATCCAGGAGCTAAGGCGATGACTAATTTGAAGCGCGTATAACGCAGCTCACCCACAGCCCACAGCACGCACCACAGCTCACTGTCACCAACCAGCCGTGGTGCACGCGCCCAAAGTCGCCGTGTGCCAAATCAGCTGGGAAGTTCCCAGCATTACCATCGCCGAGAGGCTCGGCGACGGGCCTTGGACTCGCCTCCAGGCCGGGCTATACTTACGAGGCAGGCGGGGAGCTGAGGCAGTGTGTGGGATGGCACTATTGGCGACCAGCGAAACAGACATGGCGAAATGCGCCGTGTGGGCTGAATGAATATGCTGGACTTGTTGATATGATGCGGTATATGGCGATGTTTGTATTCCAATGAGAATTTGATGAAGACATCAAGGTCGCGAATAAAGAAGCGTCAGACCGGCAACCAAAAAGAACCGAGCGGCACCCACATAAGCAACATCAGGCTCATGACCTATGAAACCGAATATTCAAGGTTCTCATGGGATGGAAGTAACAATGCCATATACCTCTGTATACGCCTCTGTTGCCACTCTGAAAGTGTTAAAAATAATAACAGCCAGCATAGTTTCTCACCATAAAACATTTGTTCAAAATATTAAAGGACGTTGATTATATCTTTGTTGATGCAACCTAGGCTCCTGACTACGAGAAAAGCTAGTAAATTCATCAACCCATTCATTATGTTTCACGTGCCATAGATCAATTCACTCGGCTTAGCCAAAGCCTTCCCATTCACGCTCTATGCCCTTCACGCTTCAAGCAAGCCTTTGGGAATAAAAGAGTAGATAGGACATACGCTGTCACCCCGTCCTAAGTAGTCATGCACAGGGCGCTAAGAACCGCTCCAACACAGCCCTCTGGATCGAAATAACTCACGGAAGGAATTATCACTCACGGAGTCGACGTATTTACCAAACAGCTGACCTTGTGTGCTGGTTTATCGTGGAGGCTGCAGTGGCGTCATTAAATCTAAACTATAGTCATTGTGTGGCATCTGCCTCTGCGGTCTCAACAGCTGGGAATTCTGGTATTAGAGCATGGCGCCGGCTACGTAAGGCTCCAGCGCGCGGGAGGGTGACACTGACTGTGATCAATCAACGTATTCAAAGCGAGTACGGACCGATCACACACGGCCTTCATTTGCTGTGTGGTATATTGTGTGCAGGATAATAAGGGATCCTGCTGTGGTTCTGGGTCTTGTCACCTTCTGAATGATGTAACGTCACACGTCACACCACGTCACGGTCGCCACTGA
The DNA here is from genome assembly GCF_019059575.1 of Amphibalanus amphitrite. Taxonomy (NCBI): domain Eukaryota; kingdom Metazoa; phylum Arthropoda; class Thecostraca; order Balanomorpha; family Balanidae; genus Amphibalanus; species Amphibalanus amphitrite. Next base: position 1,308,366 of record NW_024881543.1, on the reverse strand, counting down.
ACAGCTGTGCTACTGCTGCTCGCCCGTTACGCTTCGCCAGCGCCACCTCCCCTCTCCTCCCCTACACAAACCTCCCCAGTCATGACCCACCCACACACAGCATACAGAAGCTGCCTGATCACGCAGTACTACCACAGCCGCAGCTGCTTGTTTGGCCTGGCAGGTGCGATCAGAGAACAGCCTAGGCGAGACGACACTAAATGAAAGTTTATCGTAAAGTCAGTAATGCACAGTCGTAGCGGGGGTTACGATTGCCGCGCAGGGCCCGTCCCGGTGTGTTTTTGCCTGCGGAGACCGTGAATGGATGAGAGTTAAGCTTCTTGTTTTCGGCTGTCGAAACGCCGCGGGACTGTTGATGCTGTGACGTCAGAAATCGATAGTCATTGTGACGCGGCTGTGGGTGCTTGTGACGCGGGCGGCCCAATCGGGTTAATTCTGACGCAGCAAGAAAATATTGTGATGCTGCAGCACGACGCCTGGCTCGCAGCAGTGCAGCTGAAGCGCAAGTGTTTCATTCAGCGTTTAATGCCAATCTCCGTGACTGCTGAAGAGTGGGAGCGGAGGCGGGGACGGTCCCAGCGCCTCGGGACCTCCGCTCGGGCCCCGCAGCAGTCGAGGCCGGCTCATCTAGGTCATGTGTGCCCGCACCCGTCCCTATTGACCGAGTGACGCAGCTCGGTGGCAGCCGTGATCCACGGTGGCGCCGGTGTGAGTGGGTTGCATCAGGGCTGCGTTTGGGAGAGCATCCTTTGAACAGTTTTCCAGCACCATCGAGTCGTTCGAAGGTAGTTTATCTCGGAAGAAGAGAGAGAGAGGGGCTCAGCGATGCTTGAGATGGTGACCGTCTCTGAACGCATCGGGGGTGTGGCAGCAGGCGTAACACTTTTTGTTGGTTGTGTGTTTCCCGTGGAAAGGTACTATGCCTAGGCACTGATGAATAGATGATGTCAGGATAAGGTGATGGGTGTGAAGATGAGATAAGTGATTTTTTGGTCGGTTATGACTTATGGGACAGCATGAAGAAAGTAGAAACGTGTGATTGTGTCACACACGGCTCAAACAAACAGGATAGGCGAATGAATGACAGTCAAAGCTGAGTAGAGCTGACTGAGCCCACAAAAGTCAGCGCTTCAACGAGATGTAAGATAAATGTGTACTCAACAATACAGATCCGGCGTACAGATAATCTGTTTTCGAATCTCTCCCGGCCACAAAATCCCCAGCTTGTCGAATCTGTCTTTGCTGCTGTCGACTTTCCGATCTGGACTTTCCAGTTCGGAATACCGTCTATCGTGGACGCTGTGTGCCTCCATTGGGCAATCAACAGCGATTTGGTGGACTTCCCGCGGCTCCTCCATTCAGCAGTCTCCAGCAACTATCACCCCGCTGCTGTTGGCTTGACCAGGTCACCACGCCGCGCTGTTGGGGGGTCTGATCGTGTCACTGGGCAGTTCGGCAGGGGGTTCCGATCGGTGGGTGGTCAGCTCTGCTGGGGGTCTGGCAGTTCCCAGCTAGGTCAGGGCAGCACCGCAGGCGGTGGCCTCTATCCTCCACCTGTCACCATTCGGCGATGGATGTCAGTCCCGGTCACCCTCCGGCCACGCAGTGACCCGGTGCCATCTGATCGCACCCTCTCCATCCCCCCATCCACACCACAGCGACAGGCGCCGCTGCGGGCACCTTGTCGCCGACACGCTCCGCGCACCGGCGCTGTCCGGTCTGATTTACTTTGTTCACGGTTATCACACTCGTGATACACGAAGTCGGCCGGGGTGTGAAAAGGTCAGATATTTTAGTCACGGCGTGATGGGTGGTTCACCGGTCGACTTGATATAACTGTGGAACAGCAACTGAATCGCCTTCAAAGGATCCGGTCGGTCCCGTTTTCTCAACATGTGTCAACTGCTCCATGCGTCGTAAGATCCAGGTGTCCTTCCTACCGCATAAAAACGCGTGTCGCCATCGGCGCCAGCCCACGTCGTCCACGGCGGCTCTTCTGAAGTGTCGCGCCGTCCTGCGACAAAGGCAACGGTCGTCTGGCATTGGCGACAATATAGCTTTCGTAACTAGAGCCGACACTACCTCCCCTCCCCCTCCTTCTCAATCCCCGGCCGTCGGCTCCATTTCACAGACGAACATACACCTGAGAGTCGCCGTCGAGTATATGACCGTCGAGTAATGAAATCAGGTACATAATTACATGACTCTGTCTCTGAGCAGATTTACACCACTCGGCTTGTATCAGAGTCTGACGGATAGGACGTACTGGTCTGATACGGTCGCACTGTGGGCGGTGTGACCCGTAAGGTGGCGTGCTGCAGTGACACTGATCAGACTGCGATTCAGTCCCAGATCTGGGGCGTTCTAAAGCATTCGAATCAGCTGATGGATGACAGTAGCGGCAGCGCATTAGTATTCCACCTGTGGGGGTGCAATAAGGTGTGCTGGTCGTTTAATGAACTGGGCTGGAAGATATTGAATCGGGCTGGGTTTAAACATGCCATTGAAGCGTCTGAATGCAGTATTTTTTATAATAACCGGTTACGTATCTTTCCATATGCAACATTATTGGACGTACATTTAACCAGCCTGAAATGCCAGGAAACCTTCTCACTTCTGCTTTGGATAAACGTAGAAAATAATCATTATGTTATGGTTTTATAAACGGGTATCACTTTCAATACAGGTCTACTTCAAAGCATCATAAGCAGGCACGCTTGCAATCATGTTTTCATGACGTGATACGTCCTAGACACAATTATGTCGACAGTTTTTCTCAGATTGACAGGCATGACATCACGTTTTCTTCGAGCATGGTCGACACCAATGACACCTCACTTCGAAATTAATTGATGTTTAAAAGATTAAGATGATGCTCGGCAATCCATAGAGCGACAACGTGATCCGTATCGCAAGTCATCGCACAGTTGATGAATGCAATGCAAATGTGTAGCATAATGTGAATATAACGATGAAGGATGTACTGGCAAGTGCATCATTTGTCAAAGCAATGGCAGTAAATAATTGGGACAAATACAAGGTCCACGCTTAACGATTAATTTGAAGGAGAATAGTTCATGATTAGGCAAATGTTACATGCTATAACAAATTCGACAGTGTCCCCTCCATTTCAATAAGAAAGAAAAACGTTCACAATGCACTCTAGCATGCAATATTTCAAATTAGCGGCATATATTCAAAAAATCTTATCGCACCACAGAGCCTAATAGGCACCCCTGTTGCGCCATGCGAGTAGAAAGTCGGCGCATAGTAGCCACTAACCAGGCACGGACATACCATCAGTCGTTTGCTCTCATCACCGGAGACGGGATCGCAGGGCATCTCTGGCACTCTAATGAACCTAATGAGTCCACACAGTGGGGCAGCTGCGGCCACTCTGAGGTCACTCCAGGGAGGGGGATGGGATGGTGACCCCTGTGGTTCCATAGAAGCGCCGCCGAGTGGTGTGGTGTGGGCGTGGAGAGCTGGTGGGCGGGCCAGATTTCAGGGGGAGGGAAAATGGTGGTGGTGGACGGCCGGCATTCCTAGAGAACTGCTGAAAACTGAAGGATTGACGCATTTAACTAAGCGTTTATTTATTTATCTAAGCTTGCTAACTTCGAATTCTGCAAGCGGAAACAGTGAGCAGCGAGCTGCACCGACGGTTACGCTATGCTTGCATTCTTGGGAGCAAATCTAAATTTACTATCTTGCTTATCAGTGTTTGTATTCCTACTTTCAATCTTGTATCAGCGATCTGACGACACCAGCAGATGGCCGATCTGACACAGTGGATGTCCGGTGACAGGTGACACAACAGATGACCGATGTGACACCGGCCGTCTGAGGTGTCAATCGGTGTCATCACTTTGACCCGACGGTGTCCCGCGGCGGGACTGCCGAAACAGCGCTCTGGGGAGCGGCCTGGTGTGACGGATCTGCGTGTCCGCTTGGTCCGACTCCGCGGGGTCTCATTAGGACGAAAACACGAGAAAAAAAAACAAGATGGATCTGCTCGCCATGCTCTGATCACATTATGCGTCCGCGGTCATGGATTTTAGCGGGTGATGAGTGGTGGTTAGGTAAGCTGTTACTCGGTCACGAATTGTAATGAGCTAAACGTGGCGAAGGTTTGACATGTTAAATATCAGCGTCGACATTTTGACGTTAGTTGGAGATGTTTTGTGAATGAACTCTGGCAGCTAAATTTGTGTAACACGTTGTATGAATTACGCATACGTGACTCTTACGACACAATGTTGATCGGGGGGGATGAAATATTCTGCGATTTCTTGAAGAGAGCATGCCTAAGTAGGATTTATAAGTATCCCGTGCCTACAGTATCCGAGAAACGAGAAGCTCCTCGCGTTTTATTCTTCTCCTAATCTTTAAAATGATTGAGACACAAATATCAAGAGAAAGAAAGAGGGAGAGAGAGAGAGAGAGAGAGAGAGAGAGAGAGAGAGAGAGAGAGAGAGAGAGAGAGGAGAGTAAGGGAAAGGGAGGGAGGGAGAGGGAGAGATGAGGATAGTCTATAGCACGAGATTATCCCGATTTCCGGTGCCGCTCGCTGCTCCGCGGCGTATGTAATGTGATGCCGCCCTCACGACTCAGAGCGGGAGTGTGACCCCTTTTCTGACGCGGTCAGGTCAGCCATTCATTCAACTAATGGAGCGGAAGGATCACTCTCGCCTCAACTCACCAATTACGCTATTAAACTCGTGAGCAAACGCTCTGTCTGAAAGCCGCAATCTACTTGATAAGACAGTCCATCAGCAGAGCTGCCCGCATATTGATGTGGAGAGTTTCTCGATGGGAAGTCTAGCCATTGAGGCTATTTTCGTTATTATATTAGGGTGCCTTTGAAATGTTCGTAATTATATTGTGTTTGCATGATGAATTTACTGCATGCGACAAAAAGTAGGTGGGCGTACTGTTTACTATGGAGTCCTGACTACACCATGCAAAACTGATATACATACGAGTATATTGCAAAGTTTTAGATTAAGTGCAATGCAATTTTACTACAGTGATCCCGTTTCAAATTTCTAAGCAATATCTTAGCACTAAGTTTTCATTGTTTCATGGAACAATGAAGTTACGCACTGTGGGGCGTTTACTCAACATTAGCTGATTTCAAACCAGTCACGTTTTCGGCTTCTGACGGCTAATCAAAGAAGCTCCATAAAATGCTGTCCGATCCATGGGAATGTTTCGTCATCCAGCCCGCCACGGGTCGTCGCATCGCTATTTCATTAGCGTCCTCACTGATGTCCCAATATGTCCTGTCAGAAATCTGTCCGCCTTCCAATTGCCGTCGGGTAGTCAGCGTGGGTAACTAAGACCTTCTTTGTATCCGTGACCTACACATTTCAAGTTTGTTTCTAATACTAGAAATGTTTTAATGAAATATACGCTTTTGAAGAGTGTTTTGCTGTCAAAGCGGCATTATGTAATGAGCCTATTGTGTCGTTCCACTACCGTGCTTTGACTACGCGTTTCACGATATACAGTGCATCATTTTGCTCTTCCCTTCATGTTAAATGCTCTCATTTCTTAGTTCACCCAAACCACACCAGACATATTCAGCCCACTATAACGATATATATATATATATATATATATATATATATATATATATATATATATATATATATATATATATATATATATATATATATATATATATATATATATATATATCCCGCAAAATTATACATCCGTGCACGTGTCCTCGTATACCTCCGATACGACACTTGGCCACATACATACGACTCCATAAAGTCATGACAAGCTATGAAAATTCGACGCTGATGTTCATGCATCGGCTCTAAGTCATGCAAAACTGTCCGTTTCATCTCCCTCGCGTGGTGGCGCGGGGCCCGGAGCACCCGGAACGGCTGGCTAAATCGGGCGGCGCCCGGCCCGGGCCACCGGAGTCGCTCCATTCGGACTGCGTGCCCGTGCCGACCTCGAGGCAGCAGTAATCACCGCCGGGACTGTCAAGGCCAGCCATGGGCCGCTCTCAGACCCTCAAATGTCACACCGGTCGTGGAAACCGTCAGACCGGCTGCATGATTTATTTAGGGTGAATTACAACCTGTGGTGGTTGCAACATGCCACTGTTGTATCCGGCAATGAGCGAGTATTTTGTAAGCTGCGTCGCGGTCATGTGAACTTATGCATCAATTTTATATGCGCTTATAAAAGTACGTTTTGTCACCATGTATCCCAAAATATTTACCAGTTTAGAACGATAGCACAGATTTAGCATGGATCATGTTGACCAAGACCAGAGCAGTGCGGTGCGGCACCGACCGGTCTTATTCAGCCGTCTGTAAGAGGAGCCGGTGCCTGTAATAGGAGCGGCGGTGCGGTGCCTGACAGGCTATTGATTCGTGTGCGGCGCTGACATGGGCAGATGACGGGTGCCGGTCTCACCTCAGTCACGCGCGGCCCCATCGGCATTGTCTGCGGCCGCCCAGGTCACCACAGGTCACCGCAGGTCACCAGAGGTCACCTGATGGAGGCGGAGGTCGCCGGGTGATGCCTTTGAACAGCCGGAGTAGAGGGTTGGCGGAGGTGCAGTGACGAGGCGACCTCTTACACAGTGGATCGGCCGTCCTTGTGGCAATGGAGCGGACCCGTTCTGAAGAGCGCCCTGGGAACTTGAATGGGCGCGCGTTTTTTATGTTCAATGCTAGGTCTGACCTGTTTCTTCACTGAAAGGACTCGGCTCCACTGGTTTGATCAGATACCTCAAAGCGGCGTCAATTTTGGATAGACTTTGGGCAATTACCTAGTCACTGTTGCAACAGATGAATTAGTCATCGAGGAAAAGACCGGCCGTATAATGTGATTAAAAAGTTCAATTATCTCTGTGTGGACTAATCGTAATCACGAAATGAGGCGGGTGTGTCGTGTGAACAGGCAAGCAGGGCATTTCGTCACTCCAGTTTTTTCGTTCTTTCCGGACAGCGCGCACGCTGGAATCAAGCATGCGCTTCATACCGAAGGGGTCCCCAGCGGCGCGTTACGAAGTAAAAGTACACTGTAGTCCTAAATGTTGCTATTTGCGCACCAGCGCAATGCTGCTACTGACGGCGGGTTGTGACCCGAAACATTCCCCTTCGCCTTCTCTGCGAGTAATTCGCCGGCTGCTCCCATCGCCGACCTTGCTCGCTATCTTGCGTCACGGAAGAGGAAACCAAAGCCCGAGGAGAACCACTTGGCGGCGGCGCCTTGCGTAATTAATTTCGGCTCGTGCACGCTGCCATCTCTGCCGAGCATCGGACTTCCATCAATATTCGAGCGCTGGTTTTTATCGGCGCCGCGGTGCCGGTTTTTCGGTAGGTGTGAGCCGATATCGGACAGACCGCTGAGCTGTCTGCGCGCTGATTAAAAACCGGCCGAGACGGGTGGCCAGGTAGACGGTCAGTGCCGGATGGGCTGGTTCGTGCACTGACTAAATATATCGGCAATGGATTCACGGACAGCTCGAGCGGAACATGTCCGACTTCGCCGGTGATGCGTGCCATGTCTGGAGATTGTGTGATGAATTTGTCGGTTGTTCGATGCATTGGATTGGAACCGATTCTTGTCAGCTCCTCGTTAACTCCATGTGTTCAGGTGCATTTTTGCTTATTTCACGGACGTTTCTCTGCCTTATGCCTCTGTTTGCATTTCCTGTCGCTGACCTGCTGTGTTTTCTCTGTTTCAGGCCAGGAACACCGGCCGACACGGGTGGAAAAACAACGCTACGACGGCTGGTACAACAACATGGCGCACCCCAACTGGGGCTCCACCGGTGAGTTCCTCCTGAAAATGCACCGTGCCACACCCGTTAGCTGGCCACCCAGACTGGGAGCTATCTTTACTGAAAATACACCATGCCACGCCTATCAGCCCGGCCCTGCAGATGTTGCACAGTCACTGTTTACAGCACCTGTTTGGTCACGGGTTAGTTTGAAGTTTGTGATGACAGATGTTGTACTTCGTTGCGGTACGTAACAATTCAGAAGGCTAGCATAACAATCTCTTGAGAAAATATGTTGGGCACAAACTTCCAGGTGCAGCGTGTTTGATAAACACCTCTATATCTTTCGAAGAACCCGATTCATGAAATCAAGTTGAAGCTTCAGACGCTTAATGTTTCTTGCAATTTCATTTGTGCAAAACGCATGCCTGATGAGTGAAGGCTAGCTATGGTACAAAATACCGGTTTGATAGGTAAGCCTTGCAGAATGCGACAAATACGCCGCACCGCGCCGCTGAACCTGAGCGCAATCGAGGGGCGACTTTTGCAATCTCTGTCCATTCCACTGGTTTTCATTGTCAAACGGGCCATTCGCCGTCACATCACCGCCCATAGGCAGCGGTGCTGGCCCACGCTGATGAACTCCATTGAGTGCACTCGGACCGCCGTGGAACGGCATTCCTTCGGACCGGCTGGAAATGACGTCCTCAGAACCATTCAGCCAACTGTGCGAGAGGTCACTAGGTCATGACGATGGCACAGCCGAATGAAAGAGCATCTTTGCATAAATGGACTTTTGCTGCAATTCTATCTGATAGATAAAAATTCATTCGTGCCTGTTTGCTCTCCACAGTATTGTTCTTCACCGGCAAGAGCCAATGTCGACTGGCTATCTGCGAAAATACTTAGGAAAACGGTTGTTTACTCACCTGACCGTCCTGACCGAGCCAGCCTGGTTTATCAGCAAGATGTTACAATCCTCCTGTTACACACACGCACACTGGATAAGCGCCTCCCCTCATAGCGCTGCAGCTAAATAACCCCTGGACATTTCAAGCTCCGTCACCCGCGCAAACAAACACCACCATAACGGCTGTGTTTACTGTTTACCAGCCGGACTGGTAACGAAGCCATCAGCCGGTAACGGAGAGAGGGGCGGGGGCATCGGTGAGAGTGCGGGGTCACCTGGGACCGTCCGGGATCTGTTGGTGATCTTTTCACCGGCGCTTTCATCTGCACGACAGCGGCGCTCCCACAAACCACCGTTCCTATACCGCGGCGCCGCTGGGCTGCCGATCTCCTGCCGCTGCTAGAGCTGCCGCTGCTATATGTGTCGGACGGTATGGATCGAGCTGTGATATCAATATCAGTGGTGCAGCGAGCAGGCTGGCTGGGACGAGAGAGTCAAGGCGAGGGAAGTGAGAGGGAGAGAGAAGCTGAAAATGAAGACATTTCGAGGAGCTGACATGACTGAGGTCACTCATCATCAGTCGGCTCACGTCTGTTTGATTTGTGGGCTCTGTATGCGCAGTGTGTCAGAGACAGACTCGCTCACCACCAGCTAGTCGCCTCTCGGAGTAAACGGCTCTGTCAACGCTCGCGATCAGCGTCAGTCGCCGTGACGTCCGCTGACGTCCGCTGACGTCACGTCAGTGATGGAGGCGCGTGTTGCGCCACGTGCACCGTTCCGCGGCGCCCCCGACATCTGATCTGGCCTCACGCGCTGCCTGACTGGCGGAGTGAGACGGTCGAAGATATTGGAGAGGTCATTAATAGTCCTGTCAGTGGCAGCGACAGACGCTTATAATCCGGATCCGAAGACGGGAAACGATGTCAATCGCCGCGCACTGAGTAATTTGTAAAATGTGTCGGCGAATGTCGAGATGCGAGACATAAGCTGTTTTGAGGAACTGTGTGCATGTGGTCTAAACTAGGCATACTTGGCTGCCTTCTGCGACCTATTGGCATTGAGTTACAATTGACTGTTGCGTAGATCGCCTTGTTTGTCCAATTTCTGAAAAGATTGATCACCTTTTCAGCATTGACAATCAATGTGTGTAATTTTTCTCCGTTTAGTAAGATATCTGATACCACAGAAGCTTGCGTTCAAAACATTTTCATCACTACCACTTTCATGGAAAATTATGGCTCAAATAAGACCAGAGTGGTGCTTAGGTCTAATTACACCCTTCTGGTGGAAGTAGAGACGCGTTTTATAGGCAACACCTTCACGCCGGTAACGGGTCATAAAATCGACCGCTGCTCTCTCAATGGCGCTCATAACGGCCCCACAAGGGCAATTCTAGTGCATACGCTTGGCTGCGTCTTGTCAGCAACACTTACACAAACAATTACCTGTAACGACAATGGCCCTGGCACTGCTACCATGAGGCAATTTGATTAGGAGTTTGATTTACAGCTGGTAAGCAGGAACTCGATTGGGAGAACACGCGCTGGTCGTCACAGCTCCCTCGCGAGTGTCGAGGAGTTGAGTTCGCTTATTAACTCAATCGAATGGTTACGCCTGTCGGATTGCCTCCACCAGCTCAGTTGGGTGGTGGCTCAGCCAGTGAACAGACTCGGCCGTAAATAATATTGCACCAATCCTGCCCATTCAATTAGAATAGCGTAAGCAGCCCGCCCAGGCTCGATAATCAGCAGTTAGCATGAGGGAATAAAGGCGATAAGCCAAACCCACCCAGCTGTGGATTATAAATTAGATGTTAACGTTCGTCATACTAAAGGATGGATTCAAAGGAAACATTTGAAGGCCGGTTTGAGTGGACTTTCTTTTGATTATACATCACAAATAAAGCTGTGTTTAGGGTTTCATTATCACGTCTCAAGATCCATTTAAGCCCACCTACCCTCGGCCAGCCGAGCTGTGCATCGTTTGTATTCGGATCGCTCGCCTTTTATTATCGGGTTCATCTGTGTTGTGCAGGCGGAGATGAGGGCTTACACTCTGATTCACTGACGACCTAATTCTGCCGATGCCCTGGAATTCAGGCGCTAAATCCTGCCCAAATGGACAGCCGGGTCAGGGTCTTGCAGTAGTTTGCCAGCCGCGAAGTTAATGCAGGCACGGCCACTCATAGAATCGTGTTCAATGGTAGGTTAGTACGCTTTTATCTTGCTCCCAAATGCATAATTTAGCAACGCCACCATGCCTGACTAGCGCTCTATTCATTGAATGCAAAATGGAGACCTTTCCACTGTCTTTAGTAACCATTAGAGGTTTTGGAACAGAAAACTATACACTGGTATGATTATGATAATTCCCGACTATTATCTGTCAAACGAATGTCGAACATCCGATCAATTCCTGCGTCTCAATGCTAATCGTCAGGCTGCTCACATTCCCCGTCATCGTTAAACTGTGCGCTCCACTCTCACTGACTGACGGCTGCGCCGGGTTCACGTCAGCTGCGTCACATTTGACGTCACTCTGATGTCCGTCTGTGATGTTGGTACGGTGAGAGGTCACCCGCTTTGTGCTGCGTAATTAGCAGCTGTCAGTTGGGCCCTCAGAGGACTCCGATGATTTAGATATCCACTGTCAAAACTGCCGCTACCGTGCGGAGTTCTCAGCGTTGGCCAGTTTCGAAACCTGAATAGGCGCATATTGGCAAAAAAACATAGGTAAAGCATACTTAATTTAGTCAATTCGTTATTGTTTTCATTACAACCATCAGCTTCCTTGCGAAGGTAGCATATATGCTGCATGCATTGATTTTCTCACCAGTAATTCCATTGCAATGCAATGGGTCATAGGTAATCAATAAAATAAAACAAAACCACTGTTTCAAACAGACAAGTAACAGGCAGCTGCAGGATGTATGTAAGTTCGGGGCAGCGACCAGTCTGTCACAAAATGACATGGCGAATCGTCTTTTCACGATACTTTTCTCCTTTATCTTACAGAGCAGCGACTAACGAGGAAGACCCCGCCCTCGTACTCGGATGGAGTCTACATGATGGCCGGGGAGGATAGACCCAGTCCTCGTAAGCTCAGCCGTATCCTAATGCGAGGAAAGGACGGAATGCCATCAACAAAGAACAGGACTGCGCTGCTCGTCTTTTTCGGTGAGTCCAAGCTGCCCCAGGTGGTATTTTAAAGCATATACTGGTCATTCCACTTCGTGTTGAAGAGGTCTTTGATACACTTTATGATAAAACTTTTTCTTCCCGAAGTTTTTTATCAGCCACATATGTAAACTGTGCAACAACAGCCCTTATTGCTGAATTTATCTCGTAGTATCGCTCGAGACATCTGAAGTTCAGCTGCGACTTTCCCGCTATTTCTCTCTGTTGTGAGCTCACAATTCGTCATTTTCCGCTGATGTCAGTTATCTGCAGTCGGTTGAGCTGAAAAATGGCTGCGGCGACCCTTTGCGGGCGCTGCCGATGGAGCTATCGACACCCCACAGTATGACGTATGGCTCCGACTCACGAGTTGTCACGGTAGTTTGGGGCGCCATAAACGCCGCAGGTTTCTCCGGCGTAAAAACGGCGGTCAACAGTAAACATGTTTACGTGTCGGTCTCTGGTCAATAAGACTCACACAGAGTAAACCATCAGCCTTCTGTTCAACATAATGGACTAAATCTAGTAAAAGAAATGGTCATTCGCAGGCAAACGACTGCACGCACACAAAAGAGCATGAATGTGAACAATGGCTCCTCAAACATGTTTGATATCGCAATAATGTGAACCAACGACCAGTAGCTAGTGGTATCGTGCAGGACCGCAAACCGCTTCAGCCTCGCCCAGTATCACAAAGCCAAACCAGTTCAGCTCGGTGACAAATAAGGAGGCGCCCACCCTTGAACCCTGATGACAGCTGCTAGGCCGTTGCAGGCCGGCGGACTCGCTCGTGCAGTGGGTCGCGTTCGTGTGTCACGAAAGAGACGCGGCACGCGATTTTGTCACGTGTTCTCCGATGGCTCCTGGGCAGATTCTCAGGCCTGTCTGCAGATACATCAACAGGCACGAGCACACTATTCTGATTCGATAGCAGTGGTACTGGTGATCATGTTGAACTTTCTCCTGCAAGCAGCATTACGATCCTATATTTGAGAGACTTGCGTGAATGACTGCGTATTGCGTATTTAGTGCATGACGTGACATAATTCCAGGTGATTTACATTACTTTGTGTGACTAAGCCTGCAGCTGGATCCGATTCAACCCATCCTCTAACGTAATCTGACCCGATCTGACCTGACCTTTCGCTGTCCCACAGGTCAGGTGGTGTCCTCCGAGATCCTTATGGCCTCCGAGATGGGCTGTCCGATCGAGATGCACAAGATCCGGGTGGAGCAGTGCGACGAGATGTACGACGCCGATTGTAGCGGGGAGAAGTACATGCCGTTCTATCGTGCCGGATACGACTCCAAGACGGGACAGAGCCCCAACATGCCCCGCGAACAGGTGAGCGTGTGGGAATGTGCTGCTGATGGATGCTTGTCATCTCAACCGCAGCATTTATATCTTACTTGTTCGATGGAGCATTTGGATGGATTTTTTATTGGATGGTTCATTAACACTGAACGGCATTTCATTACAACGCCTAGAGATAAGAACCAAAGTTGAAAAGGACGAGGTAAACCTCCATCGCTTTCCCATGCTCCACTCTATACTTACGATTAAATATTTTAGATCGTATAGGCTATGTGACACATAAATCATCTTTTTATACGGCATTCTCCGGGTGTGAATATTCAGCAGGCATGCACCGCTCGCAGTCACGGACCCATCCATTAAAGAATGGAGATTACCAGATAGCGTAATGGCCGTGCCGGTGGCGCGACACTCTGGGTGGTCCAGTAATGAACCTGTTCGGGGTCAGGTGACCTCTGTGTGATGTACCGGCGGACAGGGTCACAGTGACGGGGGCGGACCCAGGGGCCCTCCGTCACTGCAGAGGAGACCGGGGGCTGTCGTCGAGACGGTTCATCAGGGCTGATACGGACCCTCACAAACTAGGACTGAATGGCAATAAATATAGGTGGTAGGTTTAGCCATCAGCAATAAGGAATGACGTTTGAGTAGGTTTATTGTCAGTGATACAAGGATAATTAGAAAAGAGGTAGAATCAAAGTTTCCTGTTTCCGTCAGATCAACTCGAAGACGAGCTGGATCGACGGCAGCTTCATCTACAGCACCAGCGAGGCGTGGCTGAACACGATGCGCTCCTTCGAGAACGGCACGTTCAGGACCGACGAGAACGGCATGCCGCCCAAGAACCACGAGCGCGTGCCCATCATGAACAAGCCCAGCCCGCATCTCTTCAAGACGCTCTCCCCGGAGCGGATGTACTGTGAGTACCCGTTTTATACAGATTTAGAACAAATAATTCAGTAGGTACACTTTTCGGTGTGCTTGACCGCAAGAAACCATCAGTTACTAACCAAGGTTGCATCTAACATTGTTTTCTTTCGATAATATATCGGACAAGCCCTGTACATTGTAAGTACATACGGGACACAAAAAGTGCACTTAACACTCAGGCGCCTCAGATTTCAAACGGTTTGACACACAGATGACGTCTATATCCCAGGGTCCAACACACTTGGAATGTTACGGCTTTCACGCTCCAATAACTCAATTCGTATTCCCCTGCCCTGATCCCATAACTTATGTCATAAAATGAAACATTTACCGAACGATGCATTGTGTGTCATAAATCTGATAGTACGATATAAAAGGTAAGTTTATGCTGTCCCAACTAGGGTGGTGAGGAAATGATGAACAGTTTTGCACTTATATGGCCTTACTCTGATGGGGATATACCGACTTTTAAAGAGGCTATCGAAGTCACCATCAATAATAGCGTGATGGTCTGCTTGGAACCGCTTGGAAATGAATGAGGATTGCCCGAATGAAAATGTGATACATCAAGCATGTAAGACGTTAATGATTGATATGGTGTTGAATTCCCACGAAGAGCGTTTTAAAAAAAGTTGAAGGCAGCGTTATCAAGACATAAATTAGCTGAAATAAAATCAGCCACCCATCTGCAAGCACAAGGTCCACTCCATTATGTGAATTTATTTAAAAAAAAATAGGGAGAGGCTATAGCGCTCACACAATGAAAGCCAATTATCCTCTAGCCTCTCCAGTCTTCAGCTCAATTTCGCGCTGACGAAGCGTCTCGTCAGGGCCGGTCCCGTCGCTGACAGCAGGTCAGCCCTCTGCGGCTCTCTGAGCTTGATCAGCTAAATCAGCTTATGCTCCTCATGAATTTTCCTTGTTGAAGGAGATGAGAGTCACCCAAGAAGATTTCATATTCGATATTCTCGCTGCACTTTCCACATATTTTTGCTTGTCTGTTGTATACTACATATGTATATTGCCATCTTACTTCTTTGTCTGTAAAAAAAAAAAAAAAAAAATGCAAACAGGTAACGTATGTTTAGTGTCGACCTAAATGTCTTGTTGGCACAATTGTGCAAAGATAATCCCATTGGAGAAACTGCGTCCCCTGAGCAGCTGAGCAACAAACCAGCAGACATGACGGGTGCCCGGTCACCTCTAACGTACGGCCTCCGAACAATGGAGCTGTTATCGCCGTATTTATTGGACAGGGAGACACGCCACAAACGCAAAGTGGCCATTATTTTCGCCCGTCGTGATGAACGATGAAAGGGAATGGTGATTCTGTTCGAACGCTGAAATAGCGGCTCAGAAAAGGCGTTGTTGAAATAGCTGCCGTTATCTCTGTTTGGATCAAGATAAGAACATACCGCTGGCGCAGTGCCTTTTTTACACGGCACCGTTCGGCAAATTCGCACCAATTAAGGGATGGAAAATATTGCCTATGTCAATTGGAAAATGTAACGTTTCAAGCATCCTTTTAGGAGCAGCTGTGCAAATAAAGCCCATTGAGACCATTTAACTCACCAGACGTTCTCTACCCCCCCCCCCCCCCGTCAGCCCACCGTCACCCTGCCTGTGTGTCTCCTCGCCCGTACATAGATCCTCGACACAGCGGGCTCCCGCTGACCCGTCTAACATTCCTCCTGTGCCACTGTGCGCCGTGCGTCGGCCACCGTCAGGTAATGGCAGGCGGCCCGTCAGAGCGCGGTGCCTCCCCCAATGACCAGGAGACGTGCGGCAGATGAAAGCTGCTGATACGCGCACGGCGCGGGAGCGGCCGCCGTGGGTACAGCGAGGAGGGAGGGGAGGCAGCCCGGCGGGCCGGCACGACCCAGAGACACGGAATGGGACGGGTGACACGGAATGGGACGGGGTGACACGGAATGGGACGGCGTGACACGGAATGGGACGGCGTGACACGGAATGGGACGGGGTGTCACGGAATGGGACGGCGTGAGGGGCACGTCGCGACACAGTCCGACGAGACGCGTCAGGGCGCGGCCCCACACGGTGCGCGAGGCGTTACGAGCGAGATGCGGCGCAACAAACGCGTCATACGTCGAGGTTGATGGAATGTAAAACAAGGACAAGAAGCGTATCTCAGACGTAGACCCGAGAAGGAAAAACCCTGCACGTCACGGAGAAACAGTGAATAGCTCAGCAAAGTGCAGCTCGGTATGTTAAAATAGCGGAGAGCCACGCATTAGAAGTTGTGTTGAGTCACCCATCACAAGTGTAAGCTGAAACTTGACCCAGCGACAAATAGTTCGAGACTGGAGCAGATCAGCCGGCTAGATTACGACCGTGATATGCAGAACGTGCGCCATGATTGGCCCACGCAGCTCTCAGAAAATCATGCCCAACTCTTGGGAGGCACGAACTGGACAGGGCACGAACCCTGATTTCTCCAATCGAATCGGGGTGACGCGGGTGGTATTTGACTTTGGAGAGGCGGCCAGACGCATAGCTGTTTTTAGTAAGTCGTCGAGCTGCTTCTGAAATGCCTTTCATTCTTCAGCGCATAGTTTAGAGGTCGGTTATGAGCAATATGCATTATGCATTTGCTACGTGTTTTGCCTCAGTGCTAGATCGTCGTCGCGTCAGCTCAAAACTGCATAATTGCATCAGTCAGTAATTACTTAACTCCATAAATGCAGGCTCACCCAAAAATTCCACAATCGGCAAACACCAGCCGCAAAACCCGAGCGCTAAGCGCAGGAGCGTGCCGTTTGATTTTTCTCGAGAGGTCACGCTGGGGAGACTGTGCAGCGGGTGGCCTCACGAACCACGCCCATTGTCACCGACACAAATCGGCCGGTCAGGGCACAAATCGGCCGGTCAGGCCGCCGGTATCGGTCCGATCGGCGGCAGTGTCCCCTGGCCGGGCGACTCGGGAGCGCGGGACGACCTCCAGTCGTGCGGCCGACCTGCCCTGACCTCGCTCCAGTTGTGGGCAGACGGGCAGGAGGCAGCCGCTGGATCCGCTCCCAGCTGCCCCTGATGGTGGGTCCAGTGTGGAGGGGCGGGCAGCAATAGGCGGGGCGGGTGGGCAGGGATAGGCGGGGCGGGCGGGCGATGTGGGCGGGGCGGATCGGACAGGCGGGCCGTGCCGACGACAGCGCGCCGCTGACTGGTCAGGTGGGACGGCCGGAGACTGACGGCCGGGCGGACCGCGTCGGACCGGGCCGGTCCGGCCCGCGCGGTGTCGGGGCCGCGATTGAAGCCTGTTCCGGACCGAGCTATGGCTCCATTACTGTCCGAGGTGCTGCACGATGACCGGCTGAACTCGGTCGAGGCCTGGGCTGGGCCGGCCGGCCGCGGTCGTAACTTCAGGTCGCGCCCACGGCCGCGGCAGACGTCAGGTCGCCAGACAGAGTCAGGAATGCCCTCCTTGGCCCCAGTTCAGACTCAGTCTCAGCCGAGTCAGCAAAACGTCTTGGCTACTCCGTGTAATTCCAGCCCACTTCTCCTCCACTCTTCAAACCCTCTTATCCTATTTGTCAGCTCTAGGACTTGCCCTATACCTATCTTGATTCCAAGCACAATCGTCGAGTGCTCCTGTACCCGCG
The DNA here is from genome assembly GCF_019059575.1 of Amphibalanus amphitrite. NCBI lineage: Eukaryota > Metazoa > Arthropoda > Thecostraca > Balanomorpha > Balanidae > Amphibalanus > Amphibalanus amphitrite. Next base: position 1,290,662 of record NW_024881543.1, on the reverse strand, counting down.
ACATTTTGTCCGGCTTCTCATCCATAGGTCGGCCATTCCCGCCGACCGGCCCCCAATCTGGGCCCCAATCGGCCGCGGCCCTGACCCCGGTCGGAATCTATACCAGTCCTCGTCTGATCAGGAGCCTGGCCGGCGGGCGTGAGGAGACATTACCGTCAAAACAGAGGCGCGGAGCGGTAGCCAGCCCCCGGGCGACCCGGGGCCGTCTCAGAGTGTTACAGTTCTCCGACTGCCGGGGGAGGTCCGATGGTATCTGTCCCTCTCTGGGTGGAGGGTTTCGGTTATCTCTACCATCGGAGACGAGCCATGTCGTTAACCGGCGGGGTTCGACTATTGGTTAGCGCTGGGAGCATCCCGCGCCCCATATAATTACTGAATCCGTCCCGCCAGTGATTGGCAAATTGCAGAATGGGAAATAAACGTAAAGATGACGGGAGCGACCCTGACCGAGGAGTTTATTCCAAACCATTCGGTCATATACCCGACTGTCGCCGGGGGCAAAGGCTGAGTTTACGTCGGGGGCAGCCGGCCTCCACTTGGCCTGTTGGGCTCACAAACTACCGTTCAATAAAATACGAGCCGATATCGACAAAATTATGGATTGGCAGTGTGGGTATACCTTCGCGTACCACCCCTGCGCTGTTTTAAACGCTGACATTGACTTTAGCGGTCACGAGTGCCATTAGGGATACGGCAGAGTGCTGCGAACATGATGGTTATGTCTCACCACAGAGCATCGCATTTACTCTGCTGTCGTATCTAGTAATAAACCTAGTTGGCTTACACCCAGGTCAAGATCATTGTCATGCGCCGCTATAACAGCGGATAGTTATATACATTTCGTTCTAACCTTCGAAAGAAAGAGAGTATAAAATGTCATACCATACTCTGTTATGGCCATAAAAAGCCCAGCCTTATCAGCGAATGGTACATATCACTAGATTGCCCCAGGAACATTTTCAGGTGCCATTTACACGTGAATGGCTTGTTACATATCCATCCTACATACAAAGTGGTGCTGTCGATGCTTGTTTAAAGCACTACTTTCCTCGATCAAAGGCCGTTAGCCCTCGCTGATACTGATCACAAATCGCTGTGTTGGGTCGGTAGATCATAGGAAGGTACCTTATCTTCGCCGTGCGGTACGTACAGTACAAGCACATATTTTAGGTTGCGCAATAAATAGGTGCGCAAATTACAGGACTATCAGAGTGGTCTGACAGCACCTGATTTACTAAGGATGCTGATTTGTTGTTCGTGCACACCTGACACTAATAAAGCGTCGCTGCCAAAATATAGGCTAGATGGGTGAATGTTTTTCTTCCGCTGGCTAATATTGTTATATTTCCACATTTTCATTGCATTGCGTAGATTTTAGAAAAGAAGAAAATTGTAATCAACTGTACGTTTTTTTTTTGCTCAACAGTTAACGTGCTGAATTATTTAAAATAATTAAACCACTTACGACTAACCACATCAACCATTAACTACATAGATGGCATTTGGAATAAAACACCATTCACCTTATTTTTATGCTCTATTTTAGCTTTAACAAGATCAATGGCTCTTCCTTCTGTAATTCTAACACACAAACTGCACATTTAGATCAATATCGTATGATTTATTGACATCCCATCACTTATGCGTCTCTATTATTGCTATTTTTAACGATTAACATCATCAAGGCGTCATTAGTTATAAATTGCCATCCATATACATCCAGCACTTGCATCTTCATCGAATTTCAACATTGAATGGCTGCGCATTCATCACTGATATTCATTTATGGCATCGCTTTGACTCCATCTGAGATCGACTGGTACCAAATATGGCAGTCGCTCCGTGTTTTGGCGAATGCGGTGCACTGCTTATGTTCCACTTGACTAATGACTACGTGGGAAGAGTTACGGGACTTAATCACAGACACAGTTAACACAGACAATTCATTTGTATTCCTTAAGAGCCGTCCCGCGGCACTTTGGCCCAGGGCGGTAGGATTGTGAGCATGATATACGGGCTTCACACGTCATTGACCGCATTGTGTGGGATTGTGCTCTAATGGGCTAATGGTCGAATGCTGTAATGGTTATTGCAGCAGAGCAAGAGACTGGGCATCTTCAAAGGGACTGAGGTGTTTTTATACGTTGCGAATTGTTTAGTTTGTTGAACGTTTTGTAATTATTTAAGCCAATAAGAAGTTCACGACTGAGCTTTCATCATAACTGACCACTAAATCTAACTATGCATCACCACCTGCTAACCCGCACCTATGTCGTCACAGTGCTGGGAGATGAGCGGACCAATCAGAACCCTGCGCTGCTGTCTCTGGGGATCTTATTCTTCCGCTGGCACAACAAGGTGGCTCTGCGCGCTCAGGAGGAGCACCCAGACTGGAGCGACGAGGAGGTGTTCCAGCGGGCTCGCCGCATCGTGGTCGCCACGCTTCAGGTCAGTGATCGGGGAGATCGGACTGATCTGATCAAAGATGGACGGACAGAGAGATCAGGGGTGAGATGGGGCGTGCAGGTGCGAAACGAGATGGTTTTAGGTCAAGAATGTGGTGAATGGGACAGATAGGGAACTGGTTTGGCTTGTGCGTCCTAGAATAAAATGGAGTATGTGTGTTGGTGAGGAGATAACAGATTAGCAGAAAGTTGTGAAATGTTGCGAGGACGGGGAATCTTTAAAACTTGTTGAAGTAGTATTTGCTCGAAAATGCAATATGAACACGGGAAGAGGATTTAAATCAGAAGGTAAATCGTAACAGATAATATTCATGTGTTATATTGTGACGCAAAAGTTCATTTAGTGCTCTTGCGGTAAAACAAATCACAGACACAACGTCTAGAAATCGTGAGGAGAGATCCGTAGACAACCTTACAAGCATGACACGTCGAAATTTAACGGATTTTTGTACGATTTGCGCATCAGCCAGCGTGTGTTGCGTCACTCTGCTTTGTCTCATCTGATCTCAGTTGCCCGCCATCGTACTTACAATCTGTGAGAACCATGTGAGGGTAAAGGACCTGACGACCGCTGCGTGCGGCTCACCAAACCAGTTCTGGGTAGAGGTGGCAAAATGTGGACCCGAGGACCCGGTCCAAAGAACCAGTCTGGACCCATATGGGTCCAGACCGGTTCCTGGAAAATTTCTGACGGGTCCAACCGGGTACTACCATAAACTATACATCTTGCACACCACACATTTTTGCAAAATATGAAGTGAATGAAGCGAATGTTTCTTTGCACACAGTAGCTCATAAGTATTCCCAGTGGGAAATAGGCTGTTTTACATGATGCAACTAATGATACATACAAGCAGTTTGTATTAATTGACTTTTGGGGAACGGGTCCAACTGGTTCCGATTCCAACTAAGACCGGGTCCGACTGGTTCCAGAAATGTCCAGCCGGGTCTGGTTCGAGTCTGGTTCCCAAATTTTTTATCTTTTGCCACCTCTAGTTCTGGGCTCTGTGCGGTCGCTGATCCTCTCGAGAGCACGGTATGCTTGATCTGGCCCGAACACCGGTCGAGCCGAGTACCCCGACGGCCTCGAATATGACGGCGTGTTTGCTGTTCTTACATGGCAGGCTATCATTAAACACGAGACTAGTCTTAATTCGGGCGCTGGTTTGTGATAAACACGTCTTGTCTGGCCATATTATCGGGCTTAGTAATGCTGCACTCTGAATCGAGAGCAATGGAATAGTCGCATAGCGTGCCGTATAACGTCTAATGAAGCTCGCCTCGCAGTAACGAGCGCCTCGTCAGGTGTTGCATTGGTCATGCATCCTTGACCAGCTAACGCTATCTCCAGTCTTTTATGTGACGGCTGGCGTCATGGTCAGACAGCGCCAGTGCCGACCACCGCAGCCCACAGAGAGCCTTGATGACAGAGTATTATTTAATAGTCGCGGGGCCGTGCTCACTTACACGGCGTCCCCAATCACAGTAACAAGTAAAGGGTGTTATCACTGATTGGATGATGATGAATCGTCAAATCATACTGCATACGACCTTCAGCCAGCTGATGCATTCGGAAAGGGAGACAAGCAAAGATAGAGGTTGTCTTTTCCGTCACGAGTCGCCCCACACAAACCGAATGTTAAGCGGTGTGGAGCGGTGGAAGTCTGTTCAGTTGTATTGACTCGTCTCTTTCGTTCAGCCCGTCCCGAAGATCGTTTTATTGGCCCTCTGTCTGAGAACGAAACAGTTATAGACCAAGGTAATGGCTTCGACGAGTTCGTTTACGGGGCATTTACGGAGGCACTCAGCCGGGGGGATCCAGATCATCCTTTGTGGGACCGGCCTCTCAGGGGTCTGTGATTCAGAGACCAGAGAACAGAGCTATGAACGACACTCAAACTCGCCGTAAAGACAGCGGCGGATACCGGCGGCTGTGCGCGCCCCAGTGTTCCAAGGATACGACTGGCGATCACTAGGTCCCGGGGGCTGACGAGGTTCGGTGATCGATTCGTGCCGCTCATAGCGCCAAAGAGCGGCACCATTTCCACACCTCTGACCTGACCTCGGCGCGATTGAATTCGCCTCCTCCGCGGCGCGCGGCGGGCCATGCATGCAGATGGATGATCAATAATCAATGACCTCAGATGGCCGAGCGCGGTAGCCGCAGGTGATGATACTCATTTGACGGATGAGCAGTTGCAACGCAGGTCACGTCCGCGTTTAACGGGAGGAGCCTGGGTTATCTCGATATCAAATTATTCGGCATCGGTGTATGTATGCGAGCAATCGGCCCTGTTCATTGTGTTTTCACAGAACGCCCATTTATTTTTCATGAGAAGGCTTATAGAAAAATACGAATTGTCATAACTGAAATCTTGAGATATTTTCAATCCTAAACATCGTATCTCAAATAAAAGGATCATGGTCTGTTAAACCCATAGTAAAATGTCAGCCGCATGCAGCATATGACAGCATACATTACCGATGACCTTGAACAGAAATCAATCATGTGAGCAATGCAGCTATAACAGACGGCGCCCTGCAATCGGAGAGTAATGGATTTGTCCCGTTCGGTGTTTGGACAGAACATCATCATGTACGAGTACCTCCCGGCCTTCCTCGGAGACACGGTGGAGCCCTACAAGGGGTACCGGGCCGACGTCCATCCGGGCATCAGCCACGTCTTCCAGTCGGCAGCGTTCAGGTAAGGAGGCTGGATCGTGAAGAAATCGGGGATGGGTTGCTTCTGTATAGATTTGATTATCCGTACTTTTACATATTTGAGTTTATCATGCCTTCACTTTTCCATGTAAATAAAGAATCGAACTCTCATTGCACATAATTATGTTGAAAAAACGTCCGAAAGTAAAATTAAACCTTTCTACCATGCAGATCAAGCCAAGTTAGTTGACATGGAAAATTCTAGAAGTTAACGTTAACCCACAGGTTCGGCCACTCGATGATCCCTCCGGGCCTGTACCGTCGGGACAACAAGTGCAACTACAAGCGGACCATCAGCGGGGACCTGGCGCTGCGGCTCTGCTCCACGTGGTGGGACTCGAACGTGAGTACTGAGTATTGGTCCCCCTCTCCAGACTTCCCACCGAGGTAGGGCTAACGTCGGGGGAACACGAAGGAAGGAAAGGCCGAACTACTTCAACAGTGACACAGCATAATGGGAGCGCACGTATCCCGGATATAGTACAGCCAGCTGTTAACCCGCGCGGGGCTGGGGGGGTAAATTTTACCCCCCCTCGCGAATTTTTGCGATATCTCAAAAACGGCGGCGCGCAGCGCCGCCAAACTTTCAGTACCTTTTCTTACATCAATTTGACACGTTCCTTGAAAATTTGAGCGAAAACCGTCGGAAAATTTTTGAGAAATTGACGTTTTAGTGACGTCATGTTCGCCATTTTCGCCTCAAAAACGGCAAAAGTTCAAACGCCGCTAACATCTTCATTTTTAAAGGAATCAAGACGTAACAAAAAAGGTTATACGTAATTTTACTTTGTCTATCAAATGGCTATCTAGGTTTTTTGAAAATTTTGGATTTTGGCCTAAATTTTTTCAAAAAACTGATTTTTTTGGGAAAATCATTATAAAATCCAAAATTTTGAGTCTATCGAAAAAACCGGAATATATGTCAGAGAAGTGGTCTATGTGCACCTACATACCAAATTTTAGAAGAATCGGTTCAAAAATGTGGGAGTTATGCAAAATTTTATGACGTCACGACATACAAAATTTTCGAAAAATGACTTTTTTGGAAGTTCTAGACCTCGTACGGAAACAAAAATAGCACCATTCGATTTGCCGTGAAAAACTGCATCAGATAGACACCTTTTTAGGCCTTAACAACCAACTTCAAAATTTGACCTCACTTGACCTGACCTTGACCTGACCTCGACCTGAAATTCATCCAGAGGTGGTCCATATCACTTATTGAGTGTGCCTATTGAATTCCATGAGTAAAATGACCCATAAAACATGTGTCGCACATGCCCTTTTCTATATTTTGTTTTTTGGTGACCTGACCTGACCTGACCTGACCTTGACCTTGACCTCTGAATGATATTGTATGCAACGAATATTGTCTTGGTAGCCTAAGAACACGTTTTGGGCGATCAGTCTCAGTCCATGACTCCATTCTTCGGCAACTACGGTGCAAGGCCGATACTGTAGAAACTTGCAATTTGTACCCTTGACCTGACCTTGACCTTGACCTCAAACTTTAAATTAAGTACATGTTTTTAGTAGTTCGTGATGAGAGCTTTCGATTGGCGTTTGAATTTTCCAAATCGGACCATTAGTTCGGGAGATAACAGGGGGGGTAAAATTTACCCCCCCCCCCCAGCCCCGCGCGTTCGGCTGGAGACCCCAGCCCCGCGCGGGTTAATGGGGCTGCAGCGATGCGGAAGCCATGTAGGCCAGTAACGCCCACTATGCCTTTGAACGGAACTTTGAGTGACGATGCACATTTCGGCCGAGCCAACGGGGTGATGAATTTCTCTCACCCGTTTTAGCCCACTCGCTACCTATGTACCTCCCAACCCTCACGACGACTCCAAGCCCAATCCTTGCTCTTTCACCCACGCCCACATGGGTACGCATTCATGCTCCTGGCTGATCATAGGTGCGCTTTGATGCCTGAGCGGCTCCTTCTGTTGGCCTCTAAAGCCGAGCGGCGGGCCCGTCCCGTCCGCCCCCCGGATTACCGTGTGAAGGTCGGTCGGAAAAGTCGTGACACCACACCCCGCAGTGGTCTCTGCAGCCGACCAATGGTCTGTCGTGTCTGGGGCAGGCCTGAAATAGGTACACCGCCGAGGTGGTATCTCGAGCGGGCCGGCTGCAAATTTGACACATTTCGAGCAGCCGCTGTGTTTGTTTTGAATCGTGTGCACATGAGCGAAACAGACTTGCAGTTTTTCTTTGCAAAATTTAGCTGGATTTATGTGGAGTTGATTCCAAAGCTGGTAGGCCTAAAATAAGTGAAAAATGTATGTGCGAAATAAATGAAGCTTTTTGGTGTGTAACAGACAATCCGCTTCTATAAATGAACTAACTGGTCAGCCCGGCTGCGGTCCAGAAGTGATAATGATATTCCGCGCTATTCCCGGACAGGAGGAAAGATCCTGCCACAAGGGAAGAACTCACCATAACATATTCACACATTCCGGCGTACCTCCTCCTCAGCCGTTTGTAATATCGTTCACCAAATCAGGGAAAATATACCCACAGAACGATGTCAAATTTGTTATCGCTCGTATTTAACCATCGTAGCTGCTTTACAGTTCTCATACCCGGTCTGACTGGGTTTGTCTGACAATACGAGTCCACGACCGACCCAGTGACGTAACTGTAGCCACCCCAGTGACGTATCACCGACCCAGGGACGGGCCGTGATAACAATCGTCCTCGCGTCTGACCGTGTCACCCGGCGCGACCGATGGCCGCCTGACAGACGACCGGTCACAGAGGTGGTCCTCGATGGATGACCCGGTCCCTCGCCGAGATCTAGCCCGCGAGGTTCAGGTGCCACAGTCGCACATAACCGCCACGGTCGCCGGCGGTTTCAATTATAGAGCCGGCGGGGAGGCCGGTCTTATGTTATGGTTTAAGCCGTAGTGATGGGAATTATGTGTAGACGTTATGAACGGTGTCACTGTGATCTTACCGGATCATCCATCTCGAACGTGAAATGAAAGATCACGGCGTGGAATCGCTCGATTCCTACAAATTGTTTTGAAGCTATGCCAATATCTAATTTTCTTCCTCTATCTCGGGCGCTTTGATATTAGAACTTTCTCTAGTGAATCGATATGAAACGGACCGAGCAATACGAGTAGATTATAGCCATAGGGAGATTAAAAGAAAAATATATCGGCCTGCTTGTGCATTAAATGTCATTATCGCCACTTTGCTTGGCATATGACTTTGTATGAGCCGTTCTCCCACCTTACACCCGTTATCCACCGCAGGACGTACTGGAGACCAGCACCATCGAGGAGCTGCTCATGGGCATGTCCTCCCAGATAGCCGAGCGAGAGGACGCCGTGCTCTGTTCAGACGTCCGTGACAAGCTCTTCGGTCCGATGGAGTTCTCCCGACGAGACCTGGGCGCCCTGAACATCATGAGAGGTCGCGACAACGGCCTGCCCGACTACAACACCGTCAGAAAGTGCTTCCAGGCAAGTGTTGAGGAAACGCCGTGGTTCCTTCGCGATATGTGCGATACAGTTTCCGAGCCGGGTGCCAGAGTCGGTTTGACGACAAAGATACCGGGCTAGACCTGGTGGGTGTGTCGGTGGATTTTATCTCGGGCGATAAAGGTACAGACACAATTGCACTGACAGGTAAATGACATGTTTTGCCGTTAGCAACCGTGGCTATCGGATAGTTAGTTCGTGATATGTGTCCAGAACAATTATATTCGTTGCTGGGTGCAGCCTTTATTTAATGTCGTTGTCAAACTGTCAGCTCTGCGGGGCGAAAAGGTGACCAGAGGACGTAACAATTTTAATTTTGTGCTCTTGAACTCCTCGTTATGGTCGTGCAAGCTGAACGTTACGCTGTAAAAATAAGGATACCATCTAGATCTTGCCATAAAATTAGCCAAGAAGCTCATGTCAGCGGATTACCGTTTGGGGAGGCTTATCGCGGCCAGGTAGCCAGAACACACCCACAAGACACTTGCATGTATCTATATTACATCGGGCTCAGCAGTGGAACACATAAAACCAAACTACCTCAGTGAGTCGCAAACAGAGCGTAATCCCACGTAATCCCCGTCACTGATCCGTTCCGCCCACTGGACATGATGTCGCCACTGGTCGTTCTGTTAGCTGATAAACGTGCCGCCGCAGTTGCTGCCGAATATTTACGCTCAGCACCTGATTTAGTAGCTGACCTGGGCTCCCACTGCTCCTCAGCTGCCGATCATCACCAACCTCACGGAGGCGAACCCGGAGCTGGCGGCCGAGCGGCCCGAGCTCTTCAAGGAGCTGATGGAAGCCTACGGGGACCAGGTGATGAACATCGACCTCTACGTGGGCGGCATGCTGGAGAGCCGCGACGGACCGGGAGAGCTGTTCAGGGCCATCATCAAGGAGCAGTTCCAGCGACTGAGAGACGCCGACAGATTCTGGTTCGAGAACACAGAGAACGGGTGAGTGTGACACATGCCCAGTGAGTGGTTAATGTAGTTGTGGTCATTGTTGTGGTATTACTTGCCGGTAATGTTTCATGATTGGGTGCAGGCCATGCGCTTAGTCACTTAAACGTAGAGCTAAAAATCTTCCCGAGGTAAACGCTGGTGCTCGGCTGGGAAGACATGAGCTATTCGCGTCTTGCAGAGAATTTCTCCGGCCGCAGCGGTGCTGTATGCCGTGCACTCTGAGCCGCGACTGAGTTCGTGACTGAGTAATTAAGTCGCGGTGGTTCGTGCAAGGTCAGAGATCGGGCAGCGGGCCGGCCGTGCAACGCTGCTCTTGATATGCTCGGTTTTAGGGCTGCAGGTAGCATTAGACCTCATAGGTATTACGTTATCGTGCCAGTTTTAGAGCACTCGCCTGTGGTTTTGCATGTGGAAAGTTCAACTTTCTTATCAACTTTCACATTCGCTTTCATCGACCTTTGGTTACAGCATCTTCACAGAGACCGAAGTGGCAGCGATCAAGCGAGTTCATCTGTACGACATCATCCTCTCGACGACCAGCATCAAGCGCGGAGACCTGCAGGAGAACGTCTTCTTCCACATGGCGGACGACCCGTGTCCGCAGCCGAAGCAGCTCAATGCCAGCCAGATGGAGCCCTGCCGCCTGCTCAGTGGTCACGATTATTTCCAGGTGGGTCACTTGGAGCGGGTCGTGCGAGACTGTCTGGTGGAGATCGCTTGAGAGACTCGAGTGACGTAGCAGTCACGGTTCCACGATGTTCTTTACGACACCTCGGTTACATATTTGTCACCTGATGCAGCTAATTGCATTTGCATGCACACGTCCCGTCCCATCTTCTATCCGAGCGAGCTATCGTAGTGGTGCTGTCTCATGGCACTCAGTGAAGCGTGACCCGCTTATGGGAACGCTGTGTACTGACGGACTGGCACATTTGCGGTGCTAGGGGAACGAGGTGACCTACATCTACGCGTGCATCTTCCTGGCCGCCGTGCCGCTGCTCACCATGGGAGCCGCCTACGGCGTGGTAAAGCTGCAGAACCGCAAACGGCGCCGCTACAGGATGAAACAGGAGGAAAACAACAACGGCAGGTCAGCACTGCGCTCACTTTCACTCTCAGAGTCGGCGAGCAACGGGGGATATGATTCAGACAAATTTGATGCAGGATGTGAAATTCAAATCGGTTGCAGTGCCATGTTGTGTGCAACTGAACACTAAGCCTGCCTGATCACGCCTAAAACTGGGAAACAGCGTCAATTTCAGCTTAAAATAAAACCACGGGTAGAGAATGGAAGGCTATACCCTGCTCTTCGATGTAATCACCGTTATTTAAATTCCCATTGAACAGTTTTTAAACCAGCGTTTGCACTTTTGAAGCATGCATTATCCCATCTTTTATCGTGTACCAATCAGCTGTCTGCTATCTCCAATGTTATCTCTTCTGATCGCTGACGTGACCTTTCGCCGACAGGTCCACAGACAAGATGTTCGTGACAGAGTGGCTGCACCAAAACCACCGACGAAACGTCAAGATCAAGTTCGGCCCGGACGTGGCCTTCCACACCGTGAACCGCAAGGGCGTCAAACTGCGCACGGCGCGCTTCAACAGCGTCGAGACGGTGGTGGTTGAGGTGACCGAGGATCGCAGGAGCAAGCCCATGTGTCTGGTCCGTGTGCCCAACGATCACGACGTGGTGCTCGACTTCGACTCGGTGAACTCGAGGAAGAGGTTCCTGGCGAAGCTGGAGCACTTCCTGGCCGGTCATCACAAGACGATGGAGACTGTGTCCACCTACAAGGAGCAGATGCTACAGAACGCTGACACGAAAGAGCGCAGACAGAAGCGACTCGAACACTTCTTCCGTGAGGCGTATTCGCTCTCGTTTGGTCACAAGCCTGGCGAGAAGAAGGTTGAGGTTTCTAACGACATCATCATGGTGATGCGCACCTCGCTGACAAAGCGAGAGTTCGCCAGCGCGCTGGGCATGAAAGCAGACTCTGTGTTCGTGCAGAAGATGTTCAACGTCGTGGACAAGGACGGAGACGGTCAGATCAGCTTCCAAGAGTTCCTGGAAACAGTGGAGCTCTTCTCGCGGGGAACCATCGACAACAAGCTGCGCATCATCTTCGACATGTGTGACAACGATCGTAACGGCACCATCGACAAAGACGAGCTGTCCGAGATGTTGCGGTCGCTAGTGGAGATCGCCAAGACCAACAGTCTGACGGACGAACAGGTGGATGACCTCATCGACGGCATGTTCCGGTCCGCCGGTCTCGAGGAGAAGGACGTCATGACTTACGAGGACTTCAAGCTGCTCATGAAGGAGTTCAAGGGCGATCTGGTGGCGATCGGACTGGACTGTAAGGGCGCCAAACAGAACTTCCTCGACACGTCAACCAATATCGCCCGGTAAGTGTCGCTGCAGTGCTCCGATCGTGACAAATGGCAGTCGTTCTCACGCCTGATTGGTTTTCCTCGCGTGTACGCCGTACGGTCTTGGGAGATAATATAGCCTGATCTACGGGAAATTCATAGCTAATCCTGTGGATCGTAGGCATTAGCACCGTCGTGCTTTTACGTGCTCTTCAATGAGCTGTTTACTCAAGGACGTGAGTGCGACTCACAAACAGCACAACGTAGATTTTCTGCGCGTAATTGATTCCATTAGGTAAACTAGATTAATACAATCCCACGTTCAGTCTCCTCCATGCGAAATATTCCTGCATTGTTTCCTTCCCACCGATCATAGCTTTAACTTGCACCGGAAGACTGACCAATGACACAACTCCCGTGTTTTTCCTGTGCAGAATGCCGAGCGTGCTGATGGAACAGGCCAACGAGCGGCGGGAGCACTGGTTCTGGAAGAGGTGGGACGCCTGGGTCACCTTCCTCGAGGAGAACCGGCAGAACATCTTCTACCTCTTCCTCTTCTACGTCATCACCGTCGGACTGTTCGTCGAGAGATTCGCATGTGAGACATTATGATAAACCTATTTGTCGTCTTCGGATCACAACATGCGTACAATGCCTCAGCATTACTTTCTATGAATTGATGTTAAGGCATGTCGTCGTACAAATTATAATGACACCTTAAAAACGTCGCTGTAGGTACCTAATGGCATTCGAAGGGCTTCTGGTTTTCAGGCATCAAGTCTTGCTTGCGTCTATTTCGCGGTCTTGAATTGAAGGCATTGTGTGCCACTCCCGCTCTAAACTTAGCCCTAACTGACCTCGCGTGTGGTCCCGTCCCTGCAGTCTACTCGTTCCAGGCGGAGCACACCGATCTGCGGCACGTGATGGGTGTGGGTATCGCCATCACTCGCGGCTCGGCGGCCTCCCTCTCCTTCTGCTACTCGCTGCTGCTGCTGACCATGTCCCGTAACATCCTCACCATGATGAAGAACTACTCGATCCAGCAGTACCTGCCCATCGACTCCCACATCCAGTTCCACAAGATCGTGGCGTGCACGTCGCTGTTCTTCACGGTGCTGCACTCTATCGGCCATCTGGTGAACTTCTATCATGTGTCGACCCAGAGTCTGGACAATCTGCGCTGTCTGCTCACTGAAATGACGTTCCAGAGTGATGCCAGGCCAGGCATCGGCTACTGGCTCTTCTGCACACTCACCGGTATGTGGCTAGATTGTTAACGAATGTCTGAGTGTCTTAGCGAGGTATTTGATTTGCATATCTACGTATAGTCTACAGCAATCGTTTGCAACCTTCGATGCAAACTAAACAGTCAAATCAGACATTTGAATCGTAAACTTTCCAAGGGACTTTCTTGTTTTCTTGAAATCGTCAGCTTTGCATTCTACCAAGTGGTGGTGGTACTTAGAGCACATTTCAATGATAAATGAAAAATATAAATCGTTTTAAAAACGTACTCAATTGCTTGCAAACTGTATAATGTGACATATTTCGTTTCAGGTACAACTGGCATCATCCTATACTGCATCGTGATGATAATTTACATCTTTGCGCATCCTTTGGTGCGCAAGCGGGCGTACAAGTACTTCTGGTACTCACATTCGCTCTATTACCTGCTCTACATCTTCTCCCTGATCCACGGACTGGCTCGGCTCACGGGCGCACCCAGGTAAGAACATCGAGGGATTACATCTAAATGCATCAATTAGCACTGTTTCAAAATTAATTGTCAAAATTAACTCTGGGCGATAAAACCTTATGGGGGTAAAGAGATCGTTGCAGAATGCGCAACAAACATGAATTCGCTTAGGCAATATATTAGATCGATAAACGGTCTTTCAAGTGATACAAAGTGGCCCTCGAACCTTTCCTCGTTTTCGTATACCGTATCTGATGTATTCATCACTATTTGTTGCGTTCTAGATTCTGGATGTTCTTCGTGGGACCGGCCGTTGTCTACACGTTCGACAAGATCATCAGTCTGCGCACCAAATACATGGAGCTGGACATTATTGAGACGGAGCTGCTGCCGGGCGATGTGCTCAAAGTCAAGTTCTACCGGCCGCCCAACTTCCAATACCACTCGGGTGAGTACATGAGTGCGAATCTCTGCATCTTTTATTCATTTGTGTGCCAGAAAATTATTAATATGTTACATATTAATGAGCGGTTCAATAACGTTGCACGTTGTTTGTCACCATTGCGCTAGACGATGTCGAACAAATCTGCGCTCGTTTGCTTTGGGATTATTATCGTTTTGCTATGTCATGTCTCGTTTAGCCCCGTTTTACCTTTCCCTACTGGTACACGTGAATGATTTATGACTCTATGTAGATTGTAGATGGTTTCCTTTTCTCGGCCGTCTTATTCCTTGCTATCCAGGCAGCGTGTTTTCGGAGAATATACAGGGTGTCCCAGAAGTCTTGAAGCTTTTTTATTTTTGTCGTGTGACCTTGCTATGCCACCGATTAAGACGAATCATGCCTCAAACGAAAGAGAATGAACTGAAATTTTGTATTTTCATGCGTAGAGCACCACTTTAGTCAGGTGGCCCCCGTTGTGAGTCGCACAAGAACGAGCGCGAGAGATCACGTTCTTCGCTGCCGCCAAGATCTCCCGGTTTGCGAAACACCGGTGTCGCCATGCCCGTTTCTTGTCAGCTTCAGAGTCTTATTCCCTGGAGCGAGCGACATAATATTAGCCACATACATTTCCAACGGGTTGATATTTGTTTTAGCACCATAATAATGCGACGAATCAAAGGATTACAACGTGCTGTTGCTTAGCGCGCTCAAGCAGCTGAGCCTTATTTTCGTAATGGATGCGTGCAAACATGTCAGGAGACTTTCTGATCAGTAATTCATTATGTTGCTAATGTTTTCTCGGAGATCCAATACTCTGTTTCCTGGCTCACTTCATGAAATAAGGCTCTGAAGCTGACCAGAAACGGGCATGGCGACACCGGTGTTTTGCAAACCGGGAGATCTTGGCGGCAGCGAAGAACGTGATCTCTCGTGCTCAATCTTGTGCAACTCACAACGGGGCCACCTGTCTAAAGTGGTGCTCTACGCATGAAAATACAAAACTTCAGTTCATTCTCTTTCGTTTGAGGCGTCATTTGCCTTAATCAGTGGCATAGCAAGGTCACACGACAAAAATAAAAAAGCTTCAAGACTTCTGGGCTGGGACACCCTGTATTTGATATCTTCATGTATGGTACTTTTGGCTGGCGTGCTGGAGAGTCGTTTCCTGGAAACCTTTCCCGTGTACGGTGCCGTTTGAAAGGAAATCCCGGAGATTAAGGGGTTTTGGTTTCCCCAATTCAACTGTCATGGTCAGGAAATCTCAAACTGGCGCCAGACATGATCGGAAGCCGGTCAAACGAGGGCCAACTATTAGTCATATATCGTGTCTGCTAAAGCCAGAATGACAATATCCTTGCCACCGACGATGTTCTGTACCTATCTCAAATATATCCGCCATAATAATCAACTGTTTCAATGTCCCCAATGACAACGTTATGGGACAAACGAGAGCTAATCAAGATATCATCAATGTCCGTTGAGATGGGCAGAGATCACTTTGAAGTTTGAACCAACCATCGAACTATACCTCATAAATGATACGCATGGCTACGTTTAGGCACCGCACCAGTACTTTCCTAAAACCAATCCGAAAGTAATTACTGTTGCTCGGTGGCGAACGACCGTTTACTTACCCCCGCTTCCCTTGCCCGTTTTTCCAGGCGAGTGGGTTCGTGTGAGATGCACGGCAGTGAGTCACGAATACCACAGCTTCACACTCACCTCGGCACCCCACGAGAACTTCCTGTCGCTCCACATCAAGGCGCAGGGACCCTGGACGTGGAAGCTGCGGAACTTCTTCGACCCCATCAACTACATACCGGAGGAGAATGGACTGCCGCCGAGGGTAAGTGCATCAAGTGTTCAGATCATATTTCTCATATGATATATAACGAAGGAAATTCGACGTTTTAAATGTATAGTGCCACACTTTGTGGTTGACGTATTTTTTTAATTTAAATAAGATTTTATATAAAATTTTATATTTCAATATAAAATTTCATGCACAAGTCATTAGAACATAATAATTTACGATCACGGAGTCAATAAAAACAAATCAATAAAACGTTAGAAACGTTATTTGGTTTGTGTTGTCAAGTCTTGTTATGTTCGACAAACATTCGCGCAACCACATCTTACTCTCTAACCCATCTGCTTCCCGTTCGGTAACGGCACCGTAACACGTTCCCGTTCATCAGATCCGTCTGGAGGGTCCGTTCGGAGGCGGTAACCAGGACTGGTACAAGTTCGAGGTAGCCGTGATGGTCGGCGGAGGCATCGGCGTCACCCCGTACGCCTCCATCCTCAACGACTTGGTGTTCGGCACGTCCACCAACCGCTACTCGGGAGTCTCCTGCAAAAAGGTACGTCATAAGCTGGCCCCCGATACTGGTTTCTTACGATGTAAGAACTGTATGTGAGTGATGACTGGGCTTGCTGAAATTACTTACGAAGAAGTAATTGAGGGAGGAATGCCCTGTATTGTTCTCGATTCTCACAATGCACGAGTTCACGAGCATCGCGTAGACTACAAACTAAAGACGTATGACGTGCTTTCGTCAGGTATACTTCCTCTGGATCTGCCCGTCACACAAGAGTTTCGAGTGGTTCATCGACGTCCTGCGAGACGTGGAGAAGAAGGACGTCACACAGGTCCTGGAGATGCACATCTTCATCACGCAGTTCTTCCACAAGTTCGATCTGAGAACGACCATGTTGGTACGTCAAGGCGTCCAAATGATACTTGCCATGGGCGGGTGGTCTAGTGCGTTCAAATGTTTTGCTTCGCTTATTTTGTGGCGGATAACACGTTTAAAAGTCGGGCACTTCTTAACCCGCGCCCCGTAGGGCTACCGGCGGACCCTACCACCCGTAGGGGGGGGGGGGCCGTTTCGGCCCCCCCTAAGATCTCGGAAAGTTACCGGCCGATTTTCAAAATTCAAACGGCGTTCGATAGCCCCACCCGGGAACTACCTTGTGACCAAATTTCATTGACCTAGGTCAAACCGATGACGTCACAGGTCAGGTCAAAGGTCAGATTTTCACCGTTCACAGGCAATTCAAGAAATGTGCTGTGAAAGCGAGTAAATTGGTAATTTATTGAAAACCATCGATGGTACATTGTTCGTCAAACACATACTTTGTTATCTGAGGTCACTGATACCAGGTCAGGTCACAGCGAGGTCAGGTCACCGGGGGTCACAATATGAATGTGTCGTGTGATACATGTTTTATGGTCCATTTTACATGACAAATGCGATTATGTGGGTTAGGCAGCCTTTGGGGCCAGCCTAGGTCACGTTTTGGTGAAGGTCAGGTCAAGGTCAGGTCAAATTAGGTCAAATTTCAAAGTTGATATTTTTGCATAAAATGGGTATCGATTCGATGCAGCTCGTCACGGGGAGTCTAATGGTGGCCTTCGTTTTGCTCTACGAGTTCTAGAATTGCCAAAAATTGAGTTTGAAAATTTGACGTCATCATTTTCGAACAGTTTTTTTCGCTATAACTTGGCCAAAAAACGAGGTATCGATCTGAAATTTGGTATGTAGATAGAAGACGGTAGGCACTATCACATATATTCCGTTTTTTTTTTAAACTCAAAAAACTTTTTGGATTTTTTGGCGAATATATCAAAAAAATGCTTTTTTTGATTTTTGGGGGTCAAAACTACAAAATTTCAAAAATTCGAGATAGCAGTTTTGTAGCCCTGTCAATTTTACACCTTTTATGTCTTGATCATTTTTCTGTATCTTCAAAGCTGTAGTCCTGACAGGTCTTCTCGCGAAGGTCTTTTTTCGGTCGAAAATGACAGAACATGACGTCACTCTGACGTCATTTGTGGCCAACCTATCATAGCCTCTGGAAAAATTTTTGGTCACAATGTGTAAAATTGATGCCCGGAGGGGTCCTGAAAGTTTGGTGGCGATATCTCCAGCCGTTTAGGAGATATCGACCGAAAAGGACAGGGGGGGCCGTTTCGGCCCCCCCTACGGGGCGCGGGTTAATCCAAAGACAATCAATCAAAATAGTCAAAGATAATATGTGCAATAGTATTTCATTCATCGTTAATTGTTAGTGATCCACTCTTCGCATTCCTTTCGGGGTCACCACTGGTGTTAACACATGTCTCACTTTCTTGCAGTACATTTGCGAGAACCACTTCCAGCGTCTCTCGAACCGCTCCATGTTTACTGGCCTGAAGGCCGTCAACCACTTCGGACGACCCGACATGGCGTCCTTCTTCAAGTTCATCCAGAAGAAGCACAACTACGTAAGCTATCTGTGACGCGCTTATTCGATTAAGCGAACTCTATGTATAGTGTGGCAGGCTTGCTTTGTCAGGTTGATATAATAACTGACCGAATGGAATAAAACGACTGGCCCAGTCATCGAAATTTCAAATTTCCACTCTCAAGATTACTTGCGTCTGTTGCCTGTACCTCCCTACTGTTGTTATTGACGTCTTGTTAACCTATCTCGGTACCTCTGCAGGCAGTTAAACAGGCAGTTTCTGACCCTTGTCTCCGTTTACCACCAGGTCTCCAAGATCGGCGTGTTCAGCTGTGGCCCGCGTCCGCTGACCAAATCGGTCAGCACGGCATGTGATGACGTCAACAAGGGCCGCAAGCAGCCCTACTTCATCCACCACTTCGAGAACTTCGGCTAAACAACAACGCTAGAGCGAGGAAGAGCCCGACTCGGAGCTGAGGGCCCGTGTAGAGACTACCTGTCCCCTGGCGAGGCTATCGCCCTCCGGGCCAGGCTGACACGAGTCGGGTCACTGCTGTAGGTTCATGCGGTGGGTTGAAGGACTTATAACCCTGGAGGTTGAATAACTCTGCAGCATGATGCTGTCGCCGCCAAGAGACTCTCATATGACACAGCCAAGAGTCATGCCAAGATATAAGTGTGTGTGTGTGCGTGAGTTTGCTTGCTTAGGTGAAAGGGTTGAAAAGTGCGAGCTTGTGCGCGTGATTTATAGAAGCATTCGTGTTTGAGTGTGCGTATGCTGATGCACTTGCTACGCCTATGGGTGCCGAGCATCTCACGGGCTGGTGGTAGCGTATATTAGACCGGATGAACTTGAGTGAGAAGCACGTGAGGACCCATATCGTGGCTCAAGGTCTGGCTCACCCTCTAGTGACCTGGACAGACTCCGAATCCACGCAGTCGCGAAGGTGGTGTGACTGTGATCTAGACTGGACACTATGCCAGCACTACGCCTTGCACTACGCGAGAGTGACGTGAGCACTACGCCGGGATTGAGCATGTGAATCGATGTCATCACCATACAGACAAAAACAGATTGTCACTCGGAGACAGGACATAGTGAGACTACACCACAAGCTTCAGGACAACGAGCGAAGTGACCCTGTCGAAGCGTCCCTGGGTCGGAACGGTCGCGTTCTGAGATCGTGTGCCGGACTGTTCATGTGCAGAGGCCCACGGGCTGGTGCCTTTGCGGTGTTGTAGCGGGTAGGGGTGGGTTTAGTCAGGGGATTGTGCTGTCGGCTCCGACTGTCGGGAGCGCGGATCGGCAGAATTTGCCGCGCAAGGTTACCTATGTCCCTCAATAGGAATTAGGATAAGATTGGACTACCATGGGAGTGGGACATTTTCAAATCGGAGGACTATGCCGACATGGATATTTTAAAAGCGGGCTGATTGGCGCCGATATGTCAAACAAGTGTGTCTTTTTAACGTTACTTTTCTTATCATTTCATATTCTACGTTTTACTGTGGCCTATTTTTTTAGCGCAGTCTGGAAAAACAACGACAACACTGTCGATAGAAACGTTGTCCGTAAACTTCCTGCGCCGCCAGCGTGATGTATTCCGTTCGTAGATAAGACACATGTCTTTCGTAATTAAAGTATATAAGTGAACCGTTTTGCGGCTCGATATTTTTGTAATATGCGATTGTATTGATGACCGTATGGTGCGGACGCTGCAGTTTCATGTGCCTGAACGAGGAAAAGGTGTGAAAGCGTGCATGACGCCTGTATTAATTTATTTATTTTCGGCGAGAATGAATAGTTGGTGTAACCTATTGCAGCTGCGCACATGCCTTCCGCCAGGTATTGTAAGTGCCCAGCTCCGAAATATCCAGCATGGGTATTTGCCATAACATGGGATGATTCTGAGACGGAAAATAAAATTAGAATCATACAAATGTTTGCATAGTTCAAATGTGTGAAGGTAATAGCCATATAGGTATGTTTGAAATGCCTTCCTCCGTGGCGCTTTATACGCGCCGTTTAGACGTTTCGTCGCCAGCTATCAATATCGCTGTGCGATAGCCAGCTTAGCTATAGCCAATAGCTAGGCTATGCTCTG
The DNA here is from genome assembly GCF_019059575.1 of Amphibalanus amphitrite. Classification (NCBI taxonomy): domain Eukaryota; kingdom Metazoa; phylum Arthropoda; class Thecostraca; order Balanomorpha; family Balanidae; genus Amphibalanus; species Amphibalanus amphitrite. Next base: position 1,270,171 of record NW_024881543.1, on the reverse strand, counting down.
CTTTTCTACGGCCCCCGGTAAGTATCACACAGCACCACCTGGCGGCCGGCGCTGAACTACTATCGTCGACTGCGACGAGCCGTCGGTGGCGACGGACGACGGCCACGACTCCGATTGGAGTGCCGTCTCGGCTTGGCTCGTGGTTATCACGGATTTCACACGGGCCCTGTACAGGAACTGTAGAGGAACCTTTGGTGAAAAGACGCAACAGGTTGTGCATGGATGCTTTGCGCAGAAACAAACGTCTGGCTAAGTGACTAAGAAGCAAATCTAAAAGGCGTCGGAACTTCTGACAGACATACCAGCGACAGAGACGCCTATTTCAACTACTTGCTATTCGACTCCTGCATAATGCCATAAACGCGAACGTCTTTCGGGATCAGCTTACTTCAGTAGGTAAGTACGTTCGCGTAACTTCTTCACGGCGGTGAAATTTACAAGTTCAAGTGTGTACCAGATAAAAGGGAGATCCCTGCGACCCTGAGGCACCACTATAGCCTCATATTCGTGCGACCTTTATGGTTGCCGACGGAAAACTTTGGGTCATCTCGCCAGAGTACAAGAGACACTTAGGCACGACGGGAGCCGAAATTGCTCACTTTCCGGCGCTCAAAGTACATGCTTGCTTACATAAAATGTCAAAATGGTTCAGCAAACACTGCCTGACTGAGCCTTCTAGTAAGACCTTGGCTTGGCATGTCTCTTGCCCAATTTATTTTCCATTTATATTTTCTTCTTGTTATCAGCGGCCAATCATACATAGGTTCGTGATCTCTGTTCTGGGTACTCCACTTATATCTCTGCCCCCGTGGCTGATCCTGTCCCCAGTGACCACTAGCTACTAATCATCTGTCAGACGGTTCGACCTACTCCTTATTAGTCCTCTCTCCTCCCTTGGAGCTCTCTGTCCTCCCAGCTCCGAGCCACTCCTCCTCCAGTCCTCTCCTCCTAGCTCTGTGTTCCCCTAGCCGCCGCGCCGGCCAGCTCTCCTCTCATCTAGACTCACTGTCCTCCACGGAGGTCGAGAATGCAGCTAATCATCCCCTCAGCCAATCGTCCAGTCCCGGGACACTGCACGGCGCACTGATTAGTGCTGGTGGTGCCGCACGACACTGATTGGTGACAGGATGGGGACGGTAGCGGCGCCGCACGGCACTGCTTCGTGACAGTTCGGTAACGGTAACCTTGCCTAGTGTCCACGGTACTAATTATTGACAAGACAGTGGTGCTGCCCACGGTACGGATAAGTAACAGGACGGTGGCGCTACAGCACGTCACTCGTCAGTCTGAGCTGACCAGAGTCGGATCGATCGGTGGCGACCTCGGTCACATCTGCTCCCCCACCAAGACCCCCTCCCCCACCCCACCGCGCAGAGCAGTCAGCAGAGTCGTGTCAGTCAGCAGGGCGCCAGTGGACGCAGCGGTGGGGGTGAGAGCCGGAAAATGGGGGACGATCGAGACAACAAAATACGAACGCACAACTGACTTTGAAAGAAAACCAGTAAATGGAAAAGTTGTGTCTGTCATCCAGGCACACAGCCTTGTCTTAATTAACTTACCTATTGTTGACATCCTTCCAGTCGTGTCACTTCAGTAGGTCACCGAGGAATTCATGTCTCAGGCACAGGTCACTGACAGGTCAAAGACGTTGACCTCGGCGTCTTCTGTGTATTGCCAGCGGTCAGAGAGCGGAAGGCATGTCCGGTCGCCGGTGCGTCGGACAACACTCAACACGGGTCACTGAGCACAGGCGTCGAGCGGCGAGCCGTCCCGCCCGCCCAGCTTCTCTATCACAGCTGTCTGGACACGAACGCCACGCGCATTGACGAGTTACATCGACCGGCAGTGGCCCGGCTCCGACCGCTACACGTCAGGGGTCAGCGGCCGGGTCAAGAGGTCAGCGGCCGGTCAGGGTCAGTGGTTTGTTGGAGGTCAACGGCCGGTCAGGGTCAGTGACCTGCAGCACAGCTGAGGTCAGGAAGGTCCCCGGTCACAGGAAGGTCACACGCGGTTTCTGGTTCCGGTTTTGGTCGGTCGTATCGCGCAGATCACAAGAAAGCGTGAAGCATGAGCTGCCATGGCGGCATCGGTCTCAGCCACTGCAGCTTGCAGAAGGCTGATTGAAAATGTGCACGGCGCAAAGCAGCGACAGCAGAGAAGAGTGACCGATTCGGTCACCACTGCGCGCTGCCGACATCAAAGACACTCGCGCTCATCTCTCTACGGTATAACATCCAAAGTTGAACACAGAACACCGACGCTACACGGCGCGCGACGCGGAGGGGGCACGGAAGGGGGCGCGTCGGTTTCCCGGGGTTCTATGTACAGTCACTTCGACAGTGGATCCTCGTGGGTCTTCTCGTTGGTATATACTTAGTACATACGCAGTGTACTGAGAAAAAGATGGTGAAAATTCATAGCACAAAGCTAAGTAAATTGAGCTAGCTCTGGTTCGAATGCACTGTCAAATTGTCACTCATCCAGATGTTTTCAATTTTGTTTAAAGCCGAACCATCTATCAAACATCGTGTATAACTCAAAGATTACACGACATGACTTTGACTATGTAGTACAAAATGTGCAAGGTTGAATCAGATGGCAATTATGCCTAGTGAACAGCAAACGCGATATTTTGTTATGAATCTCAAATTTCATACATATTTTAGTTATGAACTCAGATTCATTTCATTAAATGTCGCGTTTTGAAAAATAACTTACTTTGTCATAAAAGATTAACAGGATCAACATTTGAGCATCCAAGCACACTGACACTTTTATTTTGATTTTAAAACAGTTCACAGTGAACTACATTCCTAACGTTTAAAGCGTAATTGTTTCAATCAACGGGACATCGTGTTTATTTCTTATTTCGTTTCTTATCATAACGTAAAATACAATTATTAGTTGTCTTTAAGAGATTTAACATATAAGGCAGCTTGAAAAATTTCAACACTCTCGGATCCCGACTAACATGAGAGTAAATTATCTAGGTGTATAACTAGTTGTCCTTCGTCCCTTGAATGTACGCAGCTTTTTGAAACATCAGCCTCCAGGCGCCTCAGCAATGGGCAGTTGCTCGCTCAACAGTCAACACCATTCTGCCGCTCTGAGACAGACAAAAGGACGTGAAAGCACGGAGACGAGAAGAGGAACACATTATACATAAACCTGTAACGGCCCGGCTTGGCATAGCCAGACAGTGGGTCCAGTTCTGCACGGAGTGTCCAAACCGGCGGGCAATGCCGCCTGCACCGCGCGGTCCTGTCTTAGGAGCACTGCGGTCCGGCTATGGGTCGGCTCTCAGGGCGTGACGTCATCGGAGATCATGACGTCATCAGAGGCTGTGACGTCACCTCGTCTCAGCTGAGGCACTGACGTCATCTACGACCCGCACGTCAGCACTTGAACAAATTCTGAAACCGAGAACAGCAAGTGTCAGTCCAAATAATAGATAACTGCCGTTGCGACTTTTTTAAGTTAGTTGGTGCTATGAAAGGCTAAAATTCAAGATGAAATGACGTAATCTATGCAAAAAATATGTGTACTTTTTACTTTTCAATTTTCGCTAACTGTTTCATGCAATGATGATTGCTTGCCATTAAAAATTCCGCCGAAAGTCAGACAGACATATTTTCACTTTAAGGTAATGCAAATTGAAACAAAATAGGACCGTAGACGGTTAGCATCGTGTATTATGAGATCCCACATTTATTAGGTTTGTAAATGCCAAAAAGATTAAATGAATTAAGGACCCATATGCCTAATCATTGTTAGCAGACTTTTGCCTTCGGCCAATGACTGAGAGAAATTAAAAGAAAAAATGCAATCAATTTGGAAACGTCACATGAATGATAACGACATCAATACAACCATAATGACACCGACAAGGACGAAGAATATGTTCTCGGAACGGTCATTCAGCGGTCATATCACTGACAATTGTCCAATCACAGCACCAGCCGCAATCACTGTATTCCCTGGAAGCAGGAAACACGAGCTGATGATTGCGGCGTGGTCAGGCGCCTGATAAATACGGACCTTTGTAGTTGATCCTGCCATCCCCGTTTTTATCGGCCTCTGAGATCATGTCCTCCACCTCCGCCTTGGTCAGCTTCTCGCCCATCGAGGTCATGATGCGCCGCAGCTCCGAGACAGACAGGAAGCCGTCCTTGTCCTTGTCAAACACCCTGAGAATCAAACGAAATGAGGTCATTGAATAAAAGGAGTAGCCGATCCAAAAAAGCTCTAAAAAGTAAGCCACTTTACCCTTGATCAGCACCAGTGGCGCTGTTTCATGTCTCACATCCTGTGGCACGTCCTGATCCGTATTGCAGCCTTGAACGCATTCCTTGTTTTCTTTCAGCATTGTAATAGTTCATTTACTGTGACAGCGACTTTTAGGTATGTTTCAACAGCAGATGATCAGAATAAGCAATACGTACTTGAAAGCCTCTTTGAGTTCTTCTTCTGTTGCCATCCCTGCCATCTTTCTTGCCATAACTTGTAGAAACTCGTTGAACTCAATTTGCCCCATTCCTTCTTGATCGACTGTTGTTATCATCTGCCTGAGCTCCGTGGCTGCAACACAAGGACACTATAGTTAGGTATATCCATATATATAGGTATATATATATATATATATATATATATATATATATATATATATATATATATATATATATATATATATATATATATATATATATATATATATATATATAGGTATATATATTATATATATATATATATATATATATATATATATATATATATATATATATATATATATATATATATATATATATATATATATATGGATAGTTAGGTACGATATCCATAAATATCAGGCGTGGATCAGTGATCGACCCGTTTGAAATCTGTTTTATCTCGTCATCGGTCTTTTACCTACCAAAGATAGATTTTCTGGCAAAAAGAAATGAAGTGGTTTTAGCCACGTCAGTGTATGCCATAGCCTTTCTTTAAAAAAAAGCAGAGGCAGCTCGGGTTGAATCAGCTGTATTGAGCCATCCAAGCCTGACGAACTGATACACCCGAACCAGTTTAATCTAAGCCGACTGAATTGAACCTCACGAGCCAGTTTGGTATGAGCCGACTGAGTTGAACCTTTCGAGCCAGTTTGGTATGAATCGAATGAACTGAGCCATCGGAGTCATTTCAATGTGATCTAGCTTAACTGAACCTTCTGAGCCAGTTCGATGTGAGGCCGGCTAGTTCAAATGAACCTTCCTATGTAACCAGTTCGGTATGATCCAACTGAACTGAATCAGTTCAGTAGCAGCCGGCGGCTCGGCTACTGATACTGCGCGGCAGTGATCCGAGCCCGTCCACTGCGCTATTGATCTCCCGGCATATATCCGCCGGCGGCCGGTTCGTCGCGTCGACACGCCAGATGATGAGTCGGTTCGGTCGTCGCCGCCGGCTGGAGCCGCGCCCCACGCTGACATCGATTGGAGAGCCGCGGTGCAGCCGCCGGCCGGCCGGGGGTAATTAGAAAATACGGCGGCCCGGGGGTCACCCCGCGTGATACCGGCTGTGCTGCGCCACAGGAAGGGCCTATTGGCGGGGACGACTGATTTTGAAAGAAGCGTGAGCTGGGAGCCGGGAGGAAACACTCCTCAAAAATATATGAATGAGACGGCGGATATCAAATCATTACCACGTTCTGGTCAGCAAAAATCTATTAGATGGTAACTACAAGCAACAGGCTCGTAGCAGGCATCCCTTTTCAGAAACTATGATATCGATTTCGTCACATCTGACTCCTCAATTGGAGGTTGCCTGTCAAATTGCATTGGTTATGTGGCCGTAATTTCCCAAGGGCTACCTGAAGAGTTTCATCGCCGACCAGCTAATCAGAGCTTATGATCTTGTTTATCAGACCAAACAGGACTCGTCAGTGACCCGTATAACCTTTGAGTGGTTAATAAGCCTGACAGACAGACAGACAGACAGACAGACAGACAGACAGACAGACAGACAGACAGACAGACAGACAGACAGACAGACGGACGGACGGACGGACGGACAGACGGACAGACGGACGGACGGACAGACGGACAGACGGACAGACGGACAGACGGACAGACGGACAGACGGACAGACGGACAGACGGACGGACGAACGGACAGACGAACAGACGGACAGACAGGCAGACAAGACACGCAGATAGACAGACAAAATGACAAACAGACGGTCCAAAAGACAGATAGACAGACACAGACAAACAAATCGACACTCACTCGCTCACTGTCTCACCCACTCACTCACTCTCTCACTCACTGACTGACTGACTGACTCACTCACTCACTCACTCACTCACTGACTCACTCACTCACTCACTCACTCGATCACTCACTCACTCACTCACTCACTCACTCACTCACTCACTCACTCACTCACCCGTTGGTCGCTGGCCAAGTGACTTCATTACCACTCCCAGTTCACTCATGTTGATGATACCGTCTTCGTCTCTGTCTAGCAGCATAAATGCCTCTTTGAACTCTGCAAGAGAATAACAACTGATCAACATGTGACAGTCATCAGCAAAGGTAAACTCGTCAGTCAACAACTCGAGATTTCAGAGCGGGACTCAATTTTCACTGCGTTGCCTTACCAAAGGGCTCAGACAGGGCAATCTTAGAAAGGAATTGAAGAAAATATTTTACGAAAGCAGCCTGATTAATGTGTGTTTACCAAATGCAATTTTATGGACCTTTGCACATTAACATGCAAAAGGGTAATGCAATATTTATCAATGAATATATTTTTTGATAATCAAAGGGATGCTAGATTGATTCAGGCCTGCGGCTAATCGCTCTTGTGAGCAGACGAAAACAAAAAATGCTCGAAACAGAATATATTCGTGAAAACGAAGATATATTCCAATCAAATATGTAACCAGCAGCAAAGAAAAAAGCAGCTCAGCAGCAGCAGCTCGCAGCTCAGCTCCCTGCTGAGTACTGCACACCGCTGTCATACCGTGAGTACGGGCAGCTTAAACCGAAGCTTTGGGCCACTCGATCGGACAAATTGCGGCTCAGTGCCCTCAGCCGCGGGCGCGCGGCACTCGACCCGCAAGAAGTCCCAATCGGGCGGTGCACCGGTCAATAGCTGAACGGAGACGCGTCTCACCGGCTACTATCTCCTCTGTGAGGCCGTACTCGACCAGGTCGATGGTGACGATCAGGTCGTACTGCTGGTGTCGGCCCTTCTTGCCCTTCTTGCCCTTGCCTCCCTTGCCGGAGGGCTTCTGGTGAACTTTAGGAGGCGGCCGAACTGATGTTGTGCTCTTCGCTACCAGGTCCGTCGAACACGCCTTGGTGCGTGCCTGGACAACAAGAGAACGGATGGTTATAATGGGGTCGCTAGAGATGCGTTCGCCTCAACAAACCAGTTTGGCATGATGTGATTTTCCGCACCATCCATTAACCCGCGCCCTGCTGGGGGGGGGGGGTGTTTGAACACCCCCCCCCCCCTTGTGGTTTTTCGCGAATATCTCAAAAACGGCGGCGTTGGTACACCTTATCATACATCAATTCTACACATGTTGTGAAAATTTCAGACCAAGGTCATTCAAGGTCAGGTCACCAGGTCACTTGAAGTGACCTCACCTCATAAAAAGTTTCAATGTCTGTCATAGCTACACCGAGTGACCGATCGCTTTGAAACTTTCAGCGATTGCTAAGAGCAATAGCATGTACAAAATGTATATCTCAGAATTTTGATATCGATGACCTGCGGTCAGGTCAATTTTGCGACCTCCCCATTATAAGTCAATGGGAGAAAATTGAAATGCGCCTCTTTTGGACGACAGACATTATAAACACTCCCAAACACTGAATTACAAGTGTTTAAGACACACTGAACATGAAAATGGTGTCCGTGACCCCTGTTTATGCCCTGAGGTCATCTTAGGTCACGAATGGTATCTAACAGTTTTTCGCAAATAACTTTTGATAGAGGCATGCTAGAGCGATGAAAACGCCTTAGATCTGTTCAGCTCGACGATACGGATCGACTGATATGCAACATGACCCTTTCCGGTCAGGTCATGACCTTGACCTGAGGTCAAATTTTCAAGTTGACCTTTCAAGGTTAAGTTATAGTTCATTCGATGCGCCTTGACGAGAGGAACACTATGCCGGTAAAAGTAAGCTCGTACAAGGCTTGGGTCAAAAGTTATTGCAGAAAAACTATTTCCGAAAAAATCGGCTATTTTTGCAGTTTTTGCCCCCTGCAGGCAAAACCGTTGACGTTAGGTCAAATCTTAGAGAATCACTCAGAAAGGGCGTTAATAGGGCTATCGAATGCGCTTTTCCGCGGCGCTGTAGCTCTATTGGTTCCCGAGTTATGCGTTGGCTTCTTGGAAATTGTCGACATTCGACCTGGAAATCGGCGAAATTTTGCCTTCAATGACCTCTGGTGATCTGACCTTTGACCTGACCAAAAAATTGACCGAAGTGATTTCCTCATTATTTTTGACGCTCTTTCGAACGCCGCCTTCCGCGTATCGCTACGTGGCCCAGGAGCCGAGTTACAAGGGGGTGTTCAACCCCCCCCCCCCAGCAGGGCGTGGAAATCCAGGACCCCCAGCCGGGCGCGGGTTAGAGTTATGAACAAGTATCAGTCGGCCTCCAGGCTCCAGATGCACGAATGATTGAGATGAGCTCGGCTAACGGTTATATCGGTGAATTGCAATATTATAAAATACTGCTTGGTTTAATGTTTATTTTTATATTTTACACGATACTTTTTTCATTTTTACACCCAAGAGCGACTCATGAATTTCCTCCGCTCCTCAAATAACTGAACATAGTTAATTATGTGTAATTCAGGTAAAATCGGTATTATTCCATTCTTATTTGAAAGTGTTTAGAACAAAATGACTCCTCAGGTAATGTGTTTTTTTGTCATCTCATATAGGTACCCTTTTTATTTTCTTTGCTTCCTCATTATATCGTGAAATAAGAAGTAGTTACAAACATGTAAAACACCTGTCTGCATTTCCAACCCAGAATTGTTTATATTTCCGTGAAATACGTAGACCGACCATATCTGATAATATTTCCTCGCACACTATCAATAGCATCCATCCAGCATACACTGTAGGCTGTAGCCATCTGAGGGTCTGGTGCACTGCCGGTGTCGGGCATCCAGAAACCTGCGGCAGCTCGGCCGGCCCACACTGGCCCATTCACCGTACTCCTCCCCTTACAGCCGGCCGCGTGAACCATTCACGGCCCGTCTGAGGGTCTCGCTGCGTCTGACAGGGAAGAAATCTGGACGGAGAGCTGTAAAAGCGGGACAAATAATGCGCACCTATGGTGAATATTATAGGCTTACGCAAATCCCCGCAGTGTGGGCACAAGGATAATGGATTCTGTTACAGTAGCGGCGGAACACGTTCAGTTAAGGGGGGGAGGGGCACTGCCGACTTTTGGTCCCATTCCTTCCATGCAACGCCCATAGGGCTAATGTTAAAATGCCAAAATCAAAGGGGGGCACGGTGCCCCGGTGCCCTCCCCGTTCCGCCGCCTATGAACTGTTAGGACAGTACGAATTCGTTGCGATAGTATCGAGATAAAAGTGATAATTATGATACCCCAAGTGTATTATAAATCTACAGTCACTGATCCCTTGCCATATCACGTGATATATCATGCTCTAGTTTACGCAATACATATAAGACACGTGACTGCTCAAAATGCACATTGATGTGGAACTGACCGTAAGTGCCCTAACTTCAGGGCCTGGCTTCTAAGTGCTTTCTGGCAGTTGAGAACTTCAAGATATGTTCATGGCTTTGTGTTATATTGATGTTCAAATGCCACATTAGAGCATACATTGAGCGATCGACAGACTTATGTGTTTGCAGTTTTAGCTCTGCCGTTTAAACATGAAGCTTCCATTGTACATGGAATAAAAATGTCTGTTTTAATAAATATGTCTGTTTGAATAAAATGTCTGTTTTAAAGCCGTAATCGCCACGCCATTTATGTGGAAGGCTTTTGGTGTCAATACATACATACATACATACATACATACATACATACATTATACATACATACATACATACATACATGCATACATACATACATACATACATACATACATACATACATACATACATACATACATACATACATACATACATACATACATACTTACATACATACATACATACATACATACATACATACATACATACATACATACATACATACATACAATATAAATTTCGATAGTTTCTTGATATTCGCTTCGTTGATGCGCAATGCAATATGTTTTTTCGTCTAACGTTAATTGCAGAGATCATTGCCTTCCCTTTCTCAATAAATGCCGGCTTAAAAATGATTTTGCTGCTGTAGAGCAGTCTGCTATCGTATACAATAGGTAGATAAAGACATGGAAAAGGTCCCTCATGGATAAAATACACGGAAAAAAAATGTTTTTTTTTCAGCAGAAATGTCACCGAATGGTTGAGACAGAACATGAGCAAGTTCTTCCTCTTCACTTTTCTGATATGCTGATGTATGAACTTTGAAAAGCTATGCACGAGTGAGCAGTAACATATTATATGCACTTATCTTGCGCGCCTTTTATGGGAGATTGGTTTCATTGTGAGACAGAATCATGACAGAATGTAAAAAATTCGATAAGAGTGACAACGGCATCGGCTTAAACGCCAGTCCAGTACCAGTACGAGTAAAACGCCAGTCCAGTACCAGTACGAGTAGAAAAGACAACTCGTCTTGTAAAAAAATGCGATGTTCTAACGTACTTTAATCGTACCGGAAGCGCGCTGACACCTGTTAAATAAAGAACTGATAGGTCCCGTGGTCGGAAACACATTTACATAGAGTGGAGACGAAGCTGGACACATTAGAGTGGACAACGAAGCTGTGTACCACCGGTAGTGGAGAATATCACTTTGACTATAAATCGAGAACATAACGAAGAAGAAGAAGCAATGCTCATATCTTTCATTGTTCAATACTGGTTGATGTTGACAAAATTGATAAGATTATTTGCTCTACAGTCTCACTATTTAAAAAAAAAAACGTTATAAAAACAAGCCAGCCAGATTGCTATTTGATGCTGAAGCATGATCACTCGTTGCAATACATTCAAATCGAAAGTAATTGGACAGTGATAAATGGAGATGATGAGTAAGACCAGTCAGCAAACACAACACGAGGGGCCACGTCATATTCCCCATTCTAACAGCGTCCGAATTCACTACTCACAATCCGCCGACTAATCACCCCTGCCCGGTTCATCTTGCGTGACCTCCCGTCTCCGGTCGCGGCGGCGCCAGCACTGACTGACTGACAGAGCTCAGTCCGGCGGACGAGTGCACGCGCCGGTCCGCCAGCCGTCGTCATGACGACCGCGGCACGGCAGTTCGTCTGTCGGCTGGTCTGTCGAGCTGATGGTCTGTCGGTCTGTCGAACGGTCTGTCTATCTGTCGGACAGTCAGTATGTCGGTCTGTCTATTTGTCGGTCTGTCGGTCTGTCGGTCTGTCTGCTTGGTCTGTCGATTGCTCGGTCTGTCGATTGCTCGGTCTGTCGGTAAGTCTTAGTTGGTCGTTGATTAGATTGTTGTAAGTTACATATTGTTTAAGTTAGTGGTTTGGTCAGTCTGTTTGGTCTTAAAGCCTGCCTTTTCTCTGGTCAGCTTTATTTATGCGCTCCCACCTTAATCATTCAATAAAAGTGACATTGTGCAACTCATTTCCTTAGATATGTTCTTTTGCAGTTCAGTATTTCTTCCGCTCCTCAATTATCTAAATAGACGCAGCACAATGCGCGCGTTTTCAATAAATGCATACCTTGCACTTTGCATGCAAACAATCTTTGTTTGCTGCTAAAGCAACATCCCGTATGTAGTGGTAGCAACAATGCCTATAATTACAAAGTTTTATCAACCTCCTATAGTGCAGTGCTTCAATGATCGGTCCTTTCGATAGTTTATCTTAATTTCGACCCTCACCTTATATTCTTCTCGTCCCCAACCATGTCATGTGCGGGGAGTCGTCCCAAACCCAGACCCACCGTGCAATGGTCACTCCGGGGCCCTCCATGTCCCTTCAGTGCACTCACGAGTGCATACCTATGTGATTGACTGAGCTCGTACCTTGATTGGGATTGAGCGCGTGCTGTCATCTTTCTTCAGCTTAGCTTTGTAACAAAAACACACTGAAGGCAATCGTAATTACTCTTATTTCTTATATTCAAAGTTGAGCGTACTCTTCGCTCTGCCAATTTCAGTCATTGCTCGAATGACTAGTGAACATATAAACATAAACGAAAAATATTGGCGGAAAAGGGGCGAAAGTAGCTTTCACTTAGCTCTGATGTAGTCCCATAAGCGACTGCTTTCGCTTGAGAGGGATTTCACAGTGAAGCGTTGAATGCCTCATTGAACGTTTACAATATGACACCGAACTTCAAAGACCGGCAAGGGAAGACGAACGAACATCTCGTTTACTCAAAGAGACACCGCAGGAGAAGATTGAAGAGAGTTGGCTGAAGCTGCATAGTAGCAGACTGAGATCCTAAAACAACTGACGACTTATCAAGACTTGGGGAGCTTCAAAGGCTGGCTTGTGAAGCTCTGACGTACTCGGTTCCTAGCGCTTCCGTACAAAAACGCCCCTGATAGCATGCGTTAGAGTTCGATCATAGACTGTTAGTGTCATTAGTACCGGAAAATACTCCCGTTCTCCATCAATAAGAGGTAAGGGTTGACTCTGTTCCTTGACTAATGCCTATTTAGCTTTAGAGCCCGAGGCAGAGGACCATGGCTGGCGGCCAAGTACCGAACTAGTGGTACCGTCCCATCCGTCTAGTGGCGCTGCAGTCGACGTTCGGGCCAGATTTCGCCCCGACCCGCCAGCAGTGAGCCGATCGCGATCCATTTATGTTATCAGCGTGTTTTTTCGAGCGGCGCCAGTCCGGTAATTGCGTTAACCGTCAGCGGAGCCATCGCTCTTCGGCGCGGACGATGAATGCAAACGGAGACGTCGACGGATTGATTTCCATCTATGGCCGCCGATCCCGGCGAAAACACGCGCCCCGTCTGCCAAGGTCGAGACGAGGCTCCGAGCCGGCCGTCCCGAGAGAGCCGTCGGTAGGAAGGGAGGGCCGTTGAGGCTCGGCTGCAGACTGAAATCGCCCACCGCAGCCCCCATCGATTCGATGATTGGTGTAAAATCGAGCACGAATAGTTTGTTTAGGGTCACGAATCCTCCAAAAGGTCACGCAGCTTCGTGAAGATGCGGTGATAACACTCGCTCTCATTAAACGGTCAAGGAAAGGGACCTAGAAATGCGTTTGTTTGGTTTAATTCAAGGCTAAGTACCTAGTAGTTTAGAACACGTTTTTATTGTAGAATGAAAGGATCCCCGCACCCACATCTTCCATCGCAAGGTCAACATTTGAAAGCCGCTTTGTGGGCAGCTACAAAACGCTTACCCTAACCGATCCCATGTTGTCCGACAATGCTTTTATCGCGGTGATTTCACCGGATAACGCTCTTAAAAAGAGCTCGATGGCGTGCGATCATTCGGGTCACGCAGAGGTCGGAAATGAACACTGGATCAGATACATATACCGCCGGCGGGGCGGCGCCCAAGTTCTAACGGCGCGGATTGCGGGCAGAGCCACAGTCCGGGCACGTCCGCCCGATGGTCGCTCAGGGATCAGCGAAAGACAGACGTGATGTGTTCTCGCCACTGGATATATTGCCGGAGGCTTTAAACCAATATGGTGTCGAGCGGTCGCCCTGGGTCGACTCATGAATACTGAAGGCGTGGATGTGGACCACGACAGCAATTTTTTTAATTTGTTTACTGAAAATTTATCTAAAAACGTAATGCTGAAATAGGTAGTGTGGCTTTGCTAGCCTTTGTTGACCTTTGGAAAACTAAGGCGCCAGAGAACTGACTGCGACCTCATGATGAAGGATAATTATCCTGAAAAACAGCGCTGGCCCAGGCACCCAATTCACACCCATATACGTAACTTAACTGTATACCCTCTAGTCTCGTCCTTCACAAAATTACCTCTTACCTATTCTAACCTATGGCCATATGTAATCAGGACAGCATTTAACTATGTTCGTGAGAGGCTCTGTCCGACTTCATTGCACCGGGGTCGTAACGCCAGTGCTCTGACTGACCTGGAATGACTCTCTGGGGAGCGGCGACCCCCGCCGAGCGACCCATTGAGAGAGCTGCCGGGCGCCATCTGCACCGCTGAGGAGAGCTCGTCAGCCGGCAGCCGGCCGGCATCGGCCCCCATCTGGCCATTGTCAACAGAACGGCCGACCGTAACGTTTCAATAGCGATTGGAAGTCAAACAGTGCCCCGGAGTTCTGGGAATGGAGCGGTCCCGAGCGCTTTGGTAGACGACAGCTCGACTCAGTCGAACCGGCGTGCTGATGGCGCCGTGTGGATTCAAGCACGTTGTCGCAGAGAGGCGACGAGGTGACTTGGTCAGATCACAATGGAGTCTCAGTCAATGCGTCGCGTTTTCAGTTGAAATAAGTAGAAAGTCACACTTTTGAGTTCTCGCGCTGGAGCTCAAACACTACGAAACATATTTTTGTTTTAAGAAGTTGAGGTCTGAGTGCTAGAACAACTGAGACGATGGGTGGTCGGCGGGTCTCAAGATATACAAACAACGTTGATAAAGAGCTCGAGACGCCGTTCACCACTGTTTGAGATGGTCAGATTGCAATAAAACAAAATAGATCCCTTCCCATGCAAATAAACAATAAACACTTTCGAGCAATAGCCTATCACAGTCAGATCCAGCAAGAACGTCAGTCTTTTGCCTATCATAAGTAGTCTTCGTGTCATGAGCCTCATCAACACATGATGGATAAAGATGAGCTCTTACGGAGACGGCTTGCCTGCGTTAGCTGATCGCATGGCTTATCATAAATTCGAATACATCTCGAGGACATAAACCTCTTAAGCAATCTAGCTTGGTTGGCTGCTGGTGTTGAAAATGTTTCCATGTGATCCTATATTCATAAACCTACATTTAGAATTGTAGCCGACTGCTTTGAATGGCCTTAAAACGCTTATGACGATAATCCTGCAATCATTCGGGTGTCAGAAGTAATTGTCCTGGCATTGGACTGCCAGCATTCAATTTTATGGCTGTCACACTTCCCAGCAACGTTAAATCAAAGAACCTTTGAAAAAAGTTACACTTTTCTTCTTAAAGCAGTGCGGGCCTTGATTCGGCGTCAGTTGTTGCTTATTTTTCTTTTGCTATTTTCTCCTGTCGCCTCCTTTACATTGGTTTATATGTAGTTGGCAACTTTATTCTGCTATGCATCTCATCGTGCTGTGATTTTGAGCAGAACGAAATATCGCCGCCTTTCATGCCTCAATCCCAATCCATTTGTCTTTTTCCGTGTGCCATCGAACAGAGCTGCGGCGTTTATTCAAGCAACAGTCTTCTATCGACGCCGTCAGTCGAATGACC
Organism: Amphibalanus amphitrite; assembly: GCF_019059575.1. Taxonomy (NCBI): domain Eukaryota; kingdom Metazoa; phylum Arthropoda; class Thecostraca; order Balanomorpha; family Balanidae; genus Amphibalanus; species Amphibalanus amphitrite. The sequence continues at coordinate 1,254,649 of NW_024881543.1, read as the reverse complement.
CCGAAAGTGAGCCGGGACCGCCGCCGGCCGCCGCCGACTGCCGCCCGGCCGCCGCTCGTCCATTGCCCTAATGGAAAGCCGATGTCTGGGCAACACGGCCGGCACGTCCGGCCGATACTCGGTGAGCCGCTATTTCGGGGAGGTCCAGTAAGAGCCGGTCCCGTTCTGGGCCGTAACAGTGGCCGATATAGGGGCGATGTGTGTGCTATGGGCAGTGTTCACCGTCGGTTACACCACACGGCGCTTATCTGCCGACAGATGGCTCTGCGTTTGTCTCCGGTGTCATCACGGGGAGTCGGCGGAAAACTTACACTGATTGCCCGATCTCCAAACACACAGCTGTCACGGACAGTGAGTTATGTGGATTTATATGCATCGAAATGGTGTGCGGACGTCGCCTTTGTGTGAGTTACGGCATCAGTGTCATGTGCCGATTTACGGAGTCGCGCTGGCATGAGATTGACTGTCTTTTGTGTCCTGATATATCTCGGAAATAAATGAAACTGATTTCGGATGTCAATGATTGTGATTGCGGGAGCTACACGCAGAAGTTTTATTTTAATTAATTCTTCTGAAATAAATTGCAACGATGGCTAACGTATGGGTAGGAAATGGTGCGTTTTGTTTGAGAAAGCAGTCTCTGTTACAGATAACAATAGATGAATAAATAACATCGCAAATAGTTATGTGCGTACAAATGTTGTAAGGAGTCTGTAAATACAAGGAAAACAAACTGCAAATTCCAGATCAGACCCCCACCCCCTAAAAATAGGTCTGACAAAAAACAACATCCAGAATATATGATAGCCATAAGCCAGGAAAACATCACATTCCTAGTCAATGGTGACACAGCCTGGCGGCCCATATATGGCGCCACAAACGGCTGCTCAGCAGCGGGTCGGGTGCCGATTCAGCCCTTTTCCCCGCCGATCGGAGTGTATTTATGTGGGCCTTTCGGCGGTGATCACCCGTTCGGCCGACGGGAGGGAGTCTTCAGGTCGATCGCGAGTCAACAATAGAGACAATCTGTCGGCCGGAGCCGCGGTCTGCCAGACAGATACTCCAAGACAGACTGGTACAGAGACAACAGTCAACGTATGATATCTGGCAGGCTTTGCTTGTCCTACAGACAACGATCTGTGACTGCCGGTTGCTTTATGCAGACTATGTTACATGTAAAACTGGCTTACACTCACTGTATATCAGTCAATATATCTCTTCCTGGCCATGTTTTTCGCATACCCGCTGAGAGATATTAATTAGCGGCGACGCGCGTGCCCAGCCGTGCCGTACCGCGCTTATATTCCCGAGGATAGATGGCGCTAACATCGAACGCCTGAAAGGTATACTGTACCGCACAACTCGAAACTGCGAACGGGCAGGCACGGCGCGGGCGGCTGCTTGCCGATCGCATCTAGGCAATTCGGAACAGCGTTTTATCAAATACTGAATGATTTGCTTGCAAAGATGACAAGTCGGAATCTTGTATTGGAGGTAACTTCTTTTGAACTTGGGTTTTCTATCTGACCTTCCCCAAAGACAGCCCAGTTTTACCACGACCTATGAGAACCAATAATAGTCATGCCCCAGGGAAAGGTTTCACGAACGGAACAGCAAGTTCCATGTCCTACATGTGGCCAGTAACCGACGAGAAAAGTTGTCCCGCGGATGACGGAGCACCACCCACTTCCAATCCATTATCCGGATGGAAGTTTATGCACTGCCTTCGAGCGGATGTCATATTCGCCGATAAAGTAGTTCCCTATCTCTGGGCGGTTTTTGTTTGCACCGCAACAAACTCGGAAGAAGTTTTCCACTGAGAACAATAAGCAGCTTTGACAAGCGCCATTTTGTTTGCAGGGAGGAAATAAAATATTAGTTCTCAAATCTCAACCCTCATTTGCGAGTTGGTATTATTGTTTTGTGAGTAATTGAATACAGTAACTACATTTTGTTCAATACTTGTTCAAATTAGTTGCCTTACGATGATGTAGGTAATAATCTTTTTTTAGGAAATAAATTGCACTGGCTGTCTTTGACGGGAAAATTAAGAACAGAAAGTACTAACAAATCATATCTGGATTCTGTGGCTATAGCACTTTCTTGTCACAATGAACAGGCACAGACATTTTACTACTCGAACACTCACAATAGATTATGGAAATAGAATATGTTCTATTTCCGTAAACAACGTTTTCTTCTTCTCCCTTCTCCACCCACCCACCCTACCGGATAGAGGCGGAGTGCTGACGGACGTTTATCGCTAACCATTTCCGATTGACAGTGATTGCGGCAGCGGCCGGCCGCGCTCAGGGCCCTATTGTCGCCATCATAGCGGCCCCGTGTCCGTCTAGCCCATCTGTCAGCGCCGAGTAATTCAGTTCCGAGACCAGGAGCACCCTGCGGAGCGACCGACAGGACATCCCGGATGCGCCACACGCGTCTACATCCGGCGGGACGGGGGGGGGGGCAGAGGGGGAGCCAACGCTGGCCTTGGAGAAAAGAAACGGCAGCGGAGGGATGACTGGGCCCCGCGGGGATTGGAGGGTGCGGTGATATCACACGCACCTGCGCTAAAATGTCTAGTAAAGTACAATTGCATTGGCTGAGGATCATGAGTATAGCTAGAACAGAAAATGAGATTTGCTTTGATTGGAGATTTGCTAGAAGACAAGTTTAATGTAACAAAATCAATATGCATTTATGGGCTTGTGCGTTCCAGATAGTCGAAATTAACTCTCATCAGCCGATTAAAATTAAATGACAGCACCACAAGCAAATGTTACATCATGCATTTCGCGACAGCGAGTCACGGCCAGGCTATAGCGACCCTCTACCTGTCTCGTCCGCCTGCCCCTCGCCCGGGGCCGACCGGCCGGTCAGGGTCAGGTAACCCCTGACCCCCGGGAGGTAGGCTAACCCGCTGTTGCCAGGTGGCGGTCGGCGGCCGGGGAGCGTGCTCAGGGACCGTAGGGCAAGCTCCTCCCGTCATCACAAAGGTACACACAAGCCGAAATGTTGACATTATAAGAATGGACGCCATTTAATTGCGTCCCAGAAAAGCTATTTCTGGCACCTAAAAGCTGACTCGCCCCAAAATTGGTCCTCAGCACCTATTTGGTGGATACCAGCACGAATCATGGAAAATGACCTTAATTAGCTGTTTCTGGCACCTATTCATCGGTACGCCTTACTCTTTTTTTCTGAATCTGGCACCTAAATGCTGAGCGTAGCACCAATCTAGTAGAAAAATGAACTACTGGCTGGTAGAATCATGTTGTTCTGGTATAATGACCCCTGGAGTCTAGCCTAAAGGTTGCCAGTGCAGCTACACTCTAAGACAGCCCCGTAGTGATCTCAGCATTGTATATGACGTTTAAGTAAGCAAATAATATTGATTTGTTTGAAAAAACAATGTCATTTAAATATTTAAAAGTATTTATTTGTAATGCTTAAAGGGAAACATTTTTGTGAGTAATTGTCTCGATTTTGACCATTAAAACGGGTATTGCATTTTTTGACGTCATCAAATAGCTCCAAAAAATGTAATGTTTTCATTCCGTTCAAGGCCGCTGAAGAAACGCGGGATCTTGCGTGGGACATTGTCCGTTGTTTGCCGCTCAGAGTTGTGCCGTGGTTGTGCCTTTTTCATCCGTTTCTGCTTATGTCATATGTGTGCATGAAGCTTTGATTTTGTTTTTGGTTATTGTGTGGCCGGTCAGTCAAACGCCCCTGTAGAAACCGGATGCTGCGTTTGATCGAGATAGAGTCAGACGATGATTGCGGAAAGCTAATAATATTGAAAAGAGGGCCGGTTGCGTGGCATGTCTGTTCAGAGTTGACATTTTGCTTTACTCCAGTTTATGACCTGAGAGCCTGGCTGGAAGTGACGGATCCAAACTTTTCACGTTAAAATGGCTGAGGGTGCAATAATCTCTAGTCTCTACATAGCGGGCTGGTATAGGAGCGTCTTGCTATGCTGCACCATAGCTGGCTAGTGATTCTCTTTTGGCTAGAAATGGCATTAATCATTATCTCCACTGGCGAAAATGGCACTTGACATCACCGAATGCAACGTTCATGTTGTTAGGATACATAAAATCAGAAAGATTACGCGAATTAGGTAGGCAAACGTGGAATAAAATAGGTGCTGGATGTTTTGGTTTTGGTGCTGAATCAGCAAATAGCAAATACGGAGTTCAACTAGACGATCTGGCAACTTTAGGCTGTGTGGAAGCAATTAGGTGCCAGATTCAGATATTAGGGTCGAATAAGCATTTTGGGGCTGATCAGCAATTAGGTGCCAGAAACAGCTTTTTAGGGACCAGAAACAAATATTCCCCTATAAGAATATGAGTGGCGGACGATATGACTGTATAAATGAACAAACTTAGCATAAATCAGACTTTCCGAGTTTTGGGAATAAATCGACTGCAAAGCTTCAACTTTTGAATGGATGCGTAGAACGTAGAGCGTTTTCATTCAGTTGTTTAAGTCAAACCCCTTGTTAATCTTGTGGTCTGGCGAAAGTTTGTCCTACTCAACTAGCAGGACATTTTTGATTTTATGCTTTCAGAAGCTTGTGGTTTTTCTTTTTATATTACATGCAACTTAGATGCTGGAGGAACGTATTGCCTAATGTGTACACACCTTTGCTTCAGTGCCATGCGTGAAATTGCATGCAGTAATTGTGACTCATAAGTCATAACATAAAGCAACCATATTTTTGCGCAACTTTTCAATGCGTTATTTTATCGCAGCTTTCTCGTCTTTCATTGTAACACTGAGTGTTGCTATTATCTCTGCTGATAAGTGCCATCAGCACGGAGCACCCCCAGCACATCCGACGCAGAGACGAATTGTTCCGGAATCCCTCCTCCGATCACCGAGCGGCGGTCGGCGGGTCCGGGGCGGGCCGAGAGACCAGAGAAGGAGCGCACGGCAGAGCGGCCCGAATATCAGTCCTTATCTGGGCGGCCCAAATTGAAACGGCCACCGCAGAGAGGCTCGTAACCCTGCGATCGGATGAAGCCGCGCGGCCCGGCCCTGCGGCACGGCCCGGTCTTGGGGCGGAGCCAGACCACTGCCGAGGCATCTTGAAAGGAGCTGGCAGCCGGGGAGGCATAAACACAGACGGGTCGAATGGGCCCGTCCGCTGGCTGAATACTTCAGAGAGATGCGGCAGATTGTATCAGGGAAGTCAGCGACTCTGGATTCACTGAACATTTGTAGAGGACAAATTGGTGCTGGTGCTTCACCTCGCAATTGTTTTACTGTTTTTAACAAGTTAATGTTAAAAAGTGCAATTACTTACAATTTTTACAATTTATTTCCCCCATCCTTAGATAGAATCCGTGCATGACTTATAATAGGTATATAATCGTTCTTTTTGTAACCACAAAAGAAAACTTACAGATGATTAGGAAATGAAATGATATAAAAAATACTTCCCACGCTTCCATTCCAAACATCGGGTTGTTGAGCCACTGGCGATCTATTTTTAAAAGGCGATGTCCTGACCTCGCCAATGCAATCAGCTAACGAACCGCAATTAGTAGAAGTGCGGAAATGGAAAACATTTCCGTTCGTGCTCCTTGGACGGGGACAGCCTGGCAGATTAGCCCGTGTCAACATGTCTTCTCGCTTCGGTACCTTCCAACTCAAAAACTTTTTAATTGGTTATTTAAATTTTTATTTCATGTATTTTGCATATGGTTAACTTTATATTTGACGGTGATATCAAATCAAAAGTCTAATAAAATTCACATGATCATCCATATGACCTTTACGATGAAATCATTATATCAATTCAGATCTTATATCTTTTAAGAAGAGCGTTTTGTGTTTACATCTGCCAGTCTCTTCTGTCTACAGACAGACTAAGGGAACATCATTCTGCGAGACATACTAAAAATACCTCAGACCACTGGACCAGATCAGACACTGAGCCGAGGAGACAGTCGGACCAGCCGGGCGCAGCTGCAGTCCATCGGCCCGCCCGAGTCTATCGCCCACAAACTGTCACCGATAGTTTCGGCGGCGCCCGCAGCGGGCTCTATTGATTCGCCAGAAATTTATCCCCGTGCTCAAACACGTATCAGGCAGCTGGACAAACAGTAGCGCGAACTGATTCTGCGGAAATCGCCGCCTGCGCGCGTGTGAGACTGATACAAAGAGACAAACAGCTTCTAACAGTTTTTGTTAATTGATCTAAAAAGAATATTAGCACTCACATTTTAAATATGATACAATAAGCAATTATGAAAGCCCCTGATCTATCGAAAAAAGAATACTCGTCAGAGATGTAGCTTGGTGTCAAAAATATGTCAACGTGCATGCATTTCCCTAACACTTCACCCAGTCTTGAAAGCATATAACCGGAAAATATGAGAATTGCTGTTTTAGGACCACTTACTGTAGCGGTGCCTTCTAGTGGAGCGCAGCATCAGAGCAGCTGCAGAAAAATACGACTACAAATAGCTCCCAGCTGGAGGCACATTGGCCTGGACGTAAAGCCCGGGTTTGTATGATAATTTGTGCCTTTCTGGCGCGAAGTCCGGAAATGAGCGGCAGAAAGTGACTGGCCCCCGGCGTGGGCCGACGAGTGAAAACAGCTTCTACATCGGACTGAAAACGATGCAGATACCCGCCTCTTCACAGGCAGCGGGAGCAAACACGGCGTGGCAACGGCATACCAAACCGCTAAAAGGTGCTCTTACTATGCAAGGTGCTATAAAGAGCGAATAACAAAGTGGCTCCGTGTTTACCCGTGATTAAGAATGAAGCGAGGGAGGAGGCTGGATGCATAATCATACCGGGTGGCCCAGAAAAAACGTTCCGAACTTTGGAGGCCTATATATCAAATTCGAGTACAAATAACGAGCCAACATTTTCATCAAGTTTACGTCATTTCTTTGCGCATTGGTATGCCAAATTATAGCACTATACCATCATTTTCAAGCTGGCAATCTTGAGTTGAATTAAGCAAGACGTTTTTGCTTTTTTTGCCGATGTCAAACGATAGTGATGATTGGGTTAGACATCCCATGTTATAAAAAAGAATAAAAAATAGAGCACGTGAATAAAACCAACACGTATGTTCTTATTTGAAATATTTTTGTCTCACTTATGTGCCAAATATTCAAATACTGAGCCAAAATGGTGCTCATGGATGCCATTCGTTTCAACACCAAATCATGTTTCGAGCAGGAGTGGGACGGTGCATGGATTACTACCTATTGATTACCCTCCTTTCAGTAGATCAAACAGTAAATCGACCCGATAAGGAAAACAAACTAAAGCAGACTGGTTCCTGTGCCAGAAGACCACAGAATAGCTTATGAAAAACAACATTGCCAGCATATGACAAAAAAAAACTGGTTGAAAAGCTACCTTTTCCCAGGAATGTCAGCCAGGAAAGCATTTGAGCCACAAGATGGTTAGAAAACTGGGAACTTCTTCCGATGCCGCTGGCACAGAGCCATCGTGGTTGCCTGAGGGAATGTGTCATCCTGAGACCCGAACCATCAATGAGACTAGCTGCCAGTAGAAGTCATGGCTCTAGGCCGCGGTGCCGCGGGGTGAAAGTGACCCGTTCACTCACAAGTTTTTTTTAGTAAACATCGGAGCAAAAAAGTATTTTTTACATGACATGCTTGAAACACGAACCGTTTAAAAAGTAATTTACCGAACACCATGAAAATCACACCATTTACTGAAAATGTGTGCCGCATTGACTATTCGAAGTTTCAATGTTGTATCTTAATCGCTTTCTGAGAAATATTGATTTAAAGTTGGGAACGTTTTTTTCTGGGCCACCCGGTATATGGTGGCACCTTAATAATAATGTTGAATAAAAGGTAAATACAAAGGGAAGAAAAGCAGATGCTAGTGGGGGGTGACCAACAGCCACTACCCTTGTCAGAACAACCGAAAAATCATAACAGCAGCGTTTTGTGCAACTCCAAATGCCGAACAGACAGTATGATAAAATGCTTAGAGAGGCCGTGTCACTTGTTCACATTACAGACGAAACGTTCAATTCGTCTCCTATCTATCTGTGTCACAGCGGCCATTGAGCCAGCACATCTCATTGGGCGCGCTGTCGATTTCATTTCTCGCCTGGCCAGTGACCGCTCAGAGGCCGTCCGTGCCCTCCTCTGCCTGTCCTCGAGTGCTGCACTCACAGTGACCTGACAACGCGCGGCCAGATTAATCCCATTAGTAGGCGGCGACTCGCCCCGGGGAGCGCTGCTAGCATCCCGCGGGAGCGCTGCTAGCATCCCAATAATCGCCGCAGAATAGATTGGACAACACCGCCGGTCTATTGGCGTGCGTCGGCGGCGCACACTGCGCCGGGATTGTGCCCGGATGGGTCGCGGGCGGTGTGGCCGCGCCACGCCGACCGCCGCCACCGGTGGGACCATAAATTAGACAATTTCGGCGCGTGATCACGGCAGGCCGCCAAACGGCGAACGTGGCGCATTTACAACTGTAGCAGGGTGCGTCCCGCGCACACTGATGGCGTGGCGCAGATTGACGCACAGACTCTGTTCCGAGCGGTAAACGAGAAACAGACCTGAGACCGACAGCAGGCTACTTTGTGCAGTGCAAAAATGAAAACGCGTTGATTTACAACGACGTATGGTCTCCTGATTTTCAACGATCCAGATCTACTCCAACTCCCTCATTGTAACAATATAATTGAAACCAAGGAGGTCGAGAATATGCATTGATATACATAGTAACAACATTCCAGCGCAGACATCTCTTGAGTCTTGATCAATGTCTACAGTTGGTCCGGCCAAGTCATATATGCTCCGATTCGTCGCCATGGAGAGTGTTTGACTGGGATAGCTGAGTCGTGTTTGTCCTGATAACTGTGTCGGAAAGTCGCCCGTGTGGGGAGTGTTCCGTCAGTTTACTGTGCTGACAGCACTGAACACACAGCGGAGACGGCGCTCCGAATTCTGTGTACGGTCAGAAGCACACTGAGCTGGAGAGGTCACTGATGTCACTGCATAGTGGTCCGATTGTGTTACTTCGCTACGAAATATTAGCCGTTTTCACGACGGGCTTTCCAGCGAGTGCATCTGATTTGACCAAATCTGCACCTAATCTCGTTTACAGAATACAGCAAATATCTTTATTTTATGAATTTATTTCAGTGTTTTAACCCGCGCCCAGATGGGGTCTGCCGAGCAACGCGGACTGATGGGGGGGGGGCCATTTTGGCCCCCCCCTCAGATCTCGAGAACCACGCAACATAGCGACAAGCGGTAAACGGTGTTGGATAGCCCCAACGGGGAACTACCTTGTGACCCAATTTCATTGACCTCGGTCAAACCGATGACGTCACAGGTCAGGTCAAAGGTCGAATTTTCACCGTTTACAGGCATTTCAAGAAATGCGTTGTAAAATCGTGTAAAATGCATTTCATTGAAAATCATCGATAGGGAAATGTTCTTCAAACACATATTTTGCTATTTGAGGTCACTGATACCAGGTCAGGTCACAGAGGTCAGGTCACTGGGGGGTCACAATATGAAAGTGTCGTGTGATACATGTTTTATGGTCCATTTTACATGACAAATGCGATTATGTGGGTCAGACAGACTTTAGGGCCAGCTTAGGTCACGTTTTGGTCAAGGTTAGGTCAAGGTCAGGTCAAGGTCAGGTCAAATTAGGTCAAATTTCAAAGTTGATATTTTTGCATAAAATGGGTATCGATTCGATGCAGCTCGTCACGGGGAGTTCAATGGTGGTCTCCGTTTTGCGCTACGAGGTCTAAAATTGCTAAAAATTGAGTTCAAAAATTTGACGTCATCAATTTTTAACAGTTTTTTCGCTATAACTTGGCCAAAAAAGAGGTATCGATCTAAAATTTGGTATGTATATCGAAGAGCGCAGGGACTATCACATATATTCCGGTTTTTTCGAAATTCGAAAAATTTTTGGAAATTTTTTGAGTTTTTCTAAAAAAAAAACAATTTTTTTGGTTTTTGGGGGTCAAAATCCAAAAATTTCGAAAATCCGAGATAGCAGTTTTGTAGCGCCGCCTTTTCTCTACACAACCACATAAAGAACTTTAAAATTGCTTGTTAACCCTCGCGGGCCCGGGGGGGCGTTTTTTGCCCCCCCCCCCTGGCGAATATTTGCGATAGCTCCCGAACGCTTAGGGATAGGAAAGTGAAACTTTTAGTACCTTTTCTCCCATCAATTTGACATCTTCTGAAGTAAGAAATTTGGACCTAGCCCCATTGATGACGTCACAAGGTCCATTTTTCTAGACCCCTGCACGGCAAACTTTGGCGTCACAGGTGCAAACTTCAAATAGCTGCTAAAAATAGAGTTTTAGAGATAAAGACAAATTACGAGCACGGCTGTGTAGCGTTTGACCTAGAGAAAAATAGAAAAATAGTTTTGGTGACCTGAGGTCAGAGGTCAGGTCAACGACCCCGAAATGTGATTTTAGTTTTTCGCAAATAACTTCGACAAAAAAGGCCCTAGAGCTACGGCAATGGTACCATCGCATTCGCCTTGTCAAGCCGCGTCGAATGATATATATTTCGTTCGGAAAAAGTCAAGTTTTATGTTGACCTCATGTGACCTCGAATGACCTCTGGTTGACCTTGACACATGAGAGGTCATTTATGATGGATTTGTACCCGCTGATCACGAATTTGGCATCTATTTTCCTCTAAGCCTTCATTTAGAGCTTCTGGACGGCAAAATTGTCTTATTTATTATTACTAGCTTGAATCAGTGAAATAGCCTCTAGCAGGGATACCCTTCTGTGACCTTGACTTTTGAGCAGCCTTGTATCGTAAGATGAACCACAAATAGGGAACTGATAAGCCTCAAAACATTTCAAAACATCTTGGAAGTTAGCACGCAAGATGTGCGAAAAAGTGTCAAGTTTGAGATCAAATTTGAGCGTGACCTTGACCTTGACCTTTAATTTTAGACACATTTTCGGAATCCTCAGCTTCTCTTCTTTCGTTTGACACCCAATTTTGCCGGTTTGATGCAGCCTGCCGTCCTCTAAAAGGCTTACTTTGAGATCACTACACATGTGCCGGTTTTTGCCTTTGACCTTGACCTCTGACCTTGAAAATTGACCTGAGGTCAAAAATTTTAGGTGCTTTAGAATCGTCTGGTAAGGACCTTTCGTTTGGTACCGCTTTTGTTTCCGTAGCTCCCTTATTTACGGAGTTAGACAGGGGGGCGAAAAACGCCCCCCCCCGGGCTGCGGTGGTTGGGATTACCCCCCGGGCCCGGCCGGGTTAACTGTAGAATTGGTGAGCGTTTCAAGATGTCATGTTTTTTGCTCATTTTTACTCGAACATGACCTCAGTTTGACCTCAATAACTCCTGACCTGAGGTGACCTGTGACTTGAAATTTTGTGTGAAGGTGTCAAATTGATGTCCGGTAAGGTACCCAAAATTTGGCGGCGCTGCGCGCCGCCGTTTTCTCGCTATTTAAGAAAAACCACAGGGGGGGGCAAAATGGCCCCCCCATCAGGGCGCGGGTTAATCGATGATGCTCTCTGATAATATGACAAAGCAGGCATATAAGCAGTTAGTGCAATTCTAGCTGATAGCTACTAAGGGACACACTGAACCTGATTTGACCAAATCTGTACCTGATCTGCACCAGATGTGCACCAAATGTGTACCAGATGGCCGTCGTGAAAATGGCTATTGTCATTTTGAAGTGAGATGAACTGTCCACAATAAACAAGAGATAAACAAAAAAAAATTACTAATTTTTGGTCAGTACTAAAATTAAAATACCGAGGAGAGAGAGAGAGAGAGAGAGAGAGAGAGAGAGAGAGAGAGAGAGAGAGAGAGAGAGAGAGAGAGAGAGAGAGAGAGAGAGAGAGAGAGAGAAAGAGAGAGAGAGAGAGAGAGAGGAGAAAGAAAGAGAGAAGGGAGGGGAAGTGAGTTGTGAGCACAAACCCAGACGAGACTATTTTTGCTTTGTACGTACCGCATTTCTGATCGCAGATAATCTGTTTTAAAAGCATCATAATTTAATCATATCTTCTCTTTATCACATATTCCATCGTTTTATGGCTCATAATCAAGGGACACGGGACGCCATTGCAAATAGCCGAATCCGTTGCGACCACAGCCCAATAATCCAGCGTGCAATCCCCGATCACGACATACAAATCGCCGCCGTCCAACAGTTTGTCTCCGTTTTCAAATATGAGCCGACCGCCCGGCAGGACACCAACTGAAACAAACTGCCTATTGGAGTTGGCAAATCCGCCGACGGCATACCCGCACGACGAGTGACGAGGCGAATTCACAACAAAACGGCGCGGCCTTTTCGGCGGAGAGCCTCAGAAAGTGGTGAGCGCCTCTGGCCCCGGGGAGAGGATGTTGTTTATCGCCCGCAGCGGTACAGCTGTAATGAAGTCTGCTGAAAAGGCTATGAATGAAGTTTTCGAAGAAAATGCGATTTGAATGGTCGCACCGTTCCAGTAAATTTTGACGCGAATGGAATTGTAAAGTGGATAAATTCAGTGGTTTGTGTGGAATTTGCTCGTCTGAATGATAGATCATGCTGAAATATTATGTACTGCGTTGCGCAATGCGCATAGGTACTACGCACCTGAATGCATTTTGCAATTCCGAAAAGCACGCTTTTCCTGTAATTTGATTTGTCGTAATACAGGTTCAAATATTTTTAGGCTTCTAAGCCCTTATTTAAGATTTGAAAACAAGTCACTGAGGTCATTTGTCCAAGGCTTTACTCGTCGTTTCAACTTGTTGACATCATCTGCATCCCATATAAACAATAAGCAATTCTAGGTAGGTATAGTTATTTCAAGACGTTTTATCACTTACATTTTGCGTCTTTTTCGAAATTACCGAGAGCTACGTAGTGCACACACACACACACACACGCGTGCAAATATGCACCCTCCCGTTTTACCTTTTCCCTCCTCTTATGCGAGTACTTTTTATCCCCTCCCCACCGCTGCACCATCCGCAGCCCCCGACCTTACCCGCTGCAGCATCCGCAGCCCCCCCCCCCCGGCCTTACCTGCTGCTGACGATCCTTGAGCACCAGACGCGACGCTGCCAGCCGGCCGGCCATGGCGACTCCGACTCCGACTCCGACTCCGACTCCAGCCGGGACTCGGACTCGAAATCCAACTCAGCCTGTGTGGAGTGCGCGCCTCACACCCCAAGAATCGGCCGATCTGGAAAATTTCCCTGCTCTGAACGAAGGCCGTGGGGTGGAGTAGCCCACCCGTATTTGTCGAGGGAGTGGAGCTCGATAATTGGGACCACCTCCCACAGTTGACACGGGCCTGTGTTTTGTGTGTTGATCAGCTTTGTGTTGATCTGTGTTGCGCGAGTGTGCTGATCGGTGTTGACTACTGAGCTTCTGCCGTGCTATATCCAGGCGGCATTCGCACTACGCTCTGTGCAATGTTTTATCTACACAAACTAGACGAGTCGGTAGGTACTACTGCAGAGACCAGCTACTGGTCTATATCGTTCTCTATGACATTTCGTTTCTAGCTATGCTAATCTAATTCGACTATGCTACGAACTAACGTTGGCATTCCACTAGGCTATGTCATGCGTCTAGCTATTACCTAATCTTCTACTAAACGTCGGTATTCTATTTCAAGTCATTGCGTGCATCGGTTCCCATTCGCATTCCACGATCACATACATCTACCAGTTCAGTTCAGCGTGAAATAGGTACGCCCATACAAACGCTCGATTCTCTAGGTCCGCCTGCTGCTTTATTTTCGGGCGACAGACTCCAATAGAATAAACGTATGTACTGGGGAGCGTTTAAGCTACTGTTCTACCTCATCTTGTGGCGAAGTCAGTGTCTCAAAACCACCAGTCGATCCCCGGTTTTCCTCTCTTGTCTGTGTTCTGTCCATGTAACATTTGCGCCAGGACTGCCTGCAGCGGCGCTGGATATCTGGCGCGCGTCGGCAGCGGAACCAACGCAGTGCTGTCCAAAGCGTTCGACATATCCGAAAAGCGGACCGCGCGCCGCAGCTGAGTCGGCTGCACGGCGGTGTTGACAGCCACTATCCGCGCGCCGATGTATTCTTCTGCCCTTCCAATTCCATCTGAAGCGGCGTTTTTGCTCGGCACGCTCGGCAGTCGGCACGGGCGTTATTCGACTGTTTTTTCTTCTGTCTGCAGCCGCCTTGCAATCAGACGCCCATTGTTATCTCTGGAATGTGATGAATTACTCTGACCACTGAGCGAGAACGAGACGGAAAGGGAGAGAGCGAAAGATAGCTAGAGAGAGATAGAGGGGTGTAGTGAAGAGAGAGAGAGAAAAAAAGACCGCAAGAAAATAAACAGTGGATGCAGCTGGGAGACAGTAAAGAAAAAAGAGGGTACAATATTAGACGATAAAAAGTGATAGTATCTATGTCAATGATGAACCAATAGTGTGGACTGTGCGATTAATGCATACCTACAATGCTAGGCGGCTCAGTATTTGTGACATACTATATATGTTAGACGCTATATCAAAGGCTTACATGAAAATATCACCAACTGGGCGATCATTTTTGTAAAATAATTGCCTGTAGCGCTTCTGTGCGTACTTTTCTAACGGATGTGCGTAAATCACACTCAAGTGACAAATGATGACATATTTCATCCCGAGGCGCCCGTCTCACGATCGGCGGTGCCGATGGCGGCCGCACATCAGTCACATCAGTCGGCAGACCACATCAGTCTGTGTGACGTGTGGCGGTGGCGTCGAGCGCCGCGGCTCTGATGGCCGCACTATTTTCCCTCCGCCGCTCACCCGCCGCCCACCGCCGCCCATCCTCCATGACCCTCCATGCATCACTCTTCTCACGGACGCATGCATCACCATATCAGCGCAGTGACTGCGCCCCGGCGTCGCGGCCGACGGCCGTCCGAGCGTTCCGTCAGCGCAGTCACAGCCGTCGGCGGCGGCGGCAGCCCACTCTCACCCTCACCCTCCGTCTCCTAGCGCACTCATCTGCTAAGTAACCGACACCGACACGCCTTCTTGCTTCTTAGTGTCAGAATGGGGAACGGATGGGGTGGGCCGCGCTGTTCCTCGTGCCGTGCAGCCCCGCCCCCGCTCGGGCTCAGGCGCGAAAAGACAACACGGCACGGCAGGTGGTTTGTTTGGCCTTGAACGCGGCCGGCATGGTGAAAAGTTGTGTTTCATGATACGGCGAACGTTCAGCGAACGACCATCAGTGGCGAGCGCAGGAAACTTCATCGAAATGGGAGCCAAACACGAAATGTTTGACAGGGAATAGCATCAGAAAGCTACCGGAAGGATAGCATGTGGAAAGCAGCTTTTTAGAGTTGCATGCCAATAGTATGAAGCATATGATGTTTTCATCAAATCTCAATAAACATAGGCATTTGCATTATTCCAGCGAAAGAATAAAATGGTTCACGCTGAACAATGCAATCCCAGCTGTGTGTTTTCTGTAAACCGTCACTGTGCGGCGTCTGATTAGCATTTTATGTTGTCTGCGGCGGCCGTGTGTGTCGTGCTGTCCGCAGCTGGTCCGGCGCCGGTCGACAGCTCGCCCGGGCGGCCCGGGCGGGGGCGGGGGCGGCGGCGACCCGGGCGGGGGCGGGGCGCGGGTGTCTGGCTCGGCCAGGGCGGCGCAGTCGGGCCGTTCGAGACCCCAGATCGATTGTGCAGCGGCCGACCGAGCCGGCACCGCCGGGGTCGCCCCGGCCGCCTCCCTCCCGACGAGCTGTTGCCGAAGGATGCCGGCCGCCCCCGCCCCCGCCCGCCGAGAGCGCTGCGTGTCAACACGGCCGCTGGCTGATGCCGTCCCTGCAGTCGGCAGCAGCGGCACGTCCTGCAGCGGCAGATAGCGGAAACGAGCGGCTCGTCCGGCCCCGTCCGACCCTGGACCGGCCACCGCCCGTCCCAGGAGGGGGAGAACCGCCGCACCGTGGACCATTTTCGTCGACAGTAAGTTTCTTGTGGACACGGAGCTGCTTCGGTCAGCTCCGAGGCGCCCGGCTCGGATCATAATTCATCGCGAAATTGGGTGACGATGTCCCCCAAAGGAGACATGAAAGAAGACAGCGATGAGCGATGACAGGAAGGTAGCTACCTCTAATGGTCCGAGGTGGAGAGCCGTGGAGAAATGGGCGGGAGCAATGAGGGATGGGAGGAGGGGGGAGAGAGGGACATGGGACATTGAAGATACGGTGTAAGGCGTTTGTCGTTCATAGATGAGAATTGAGAAATATCGATTAGTTTGCACTTTTTAGCTAATTGATAGCAACAATAAGTTCGCAAACAGATATTGTGGGTATAATTGGAGCCACTTTTTATCTATAATAAAATAAAGTTACACAGTTAGACGCTAACAATATATCGAGTATAGCCACCATCCGCGGAACATGTTTCGAAATCCGGACAGTTTGACGGGCTTTGATTCCTCAAGATACATCACCTCCATTTGGAGACCTCCAAATGGATTGATTAGGTGATCGTATTGATGGTCATTCGTCAGCCACATCTTTACGAGGATTCGAATCCTTTACGAGAATGTCTTAGTTCATGAATATAAAAGCCCTTTCTTAAAATATCTTATAACAGGTAAGTACCTACCAACGTTTTTTATATTTTTTTCAATTGTATTTTTGTGCCCTCAAGAACTTGTCAACTGAAAGTCATGTGAAGAAGTTCTAAAATAAAAACAAAAATAAAATATCTAGAAAAGAACGCAAAAGCATGCATTTCTCGAACCCTGCACAAAATAAGAATAACAAGCAAATTCGCATGATCAAAAGTCATTATATATTTGGCAACTTTAAACTAAACTCCAGCGCAAACTTTCTCGACAACTGAACAAACTCAGTCGAATCGAATGCCTGAGCGAAACCCGAGCAGGTGTTTGAGGCTATCCGAACTAACTCGATTATCCAACTCGTGCCACGCACGGCGCACCACGCCGCGGGACTGCGGGGTCGGGGAGGGGTGCCGGGTCCCTGGCGGTCCCACAGTGGACGGTGACGGGACGGGGTGGGATGGTGGTGGGTGCGGCTCAATCCAGTCCCGACCCCGGTCGTCCACCAGCCCCGTCACCCCCCCCCCCCCCCGCCGTGACTGTCAGACTCTATTGGCCGCACGGGCTCAGTTGGAGGCGGATGGACGGGTCCCCGGGCAGCTCAGGTCGACGGAGCGGGCCGTGGGTGGCGAGGGGTCGAAATGAGACAACTTAACTCTGACGGGAACCCCGGCAGAAACAACCAGTGTGGTGGCCGCGATTCTGGTGATATGGTCGCTACCGTTGCAGATAAACGGTATTTGTCTTAAAATATTAGAAAGGTAGCTCTAGCAAACTGCCATGAATAAATATTGAACACACATCTCTTTAAACACTCATGTTCCTTGTGGCTTTAGTTATTAGTACAGTAGCATTTCGGAAGCTTCTATAAAGACGTCTATGCGAAAAATCAACGCCAAAAAAGACCGATACTCAGCAAGGGTCTGCTTTATGAACACAACCGTTCAGTTTAATTCGTTTGGGTTTTCTCATTGCATTATTACGTGAAAAGCTCCAGGAAAATAAAGCGGACAGGTAAGCAACCATAATCCAATGCTTTTATGAGTCAGTAAACACGTTTTAGATCTTGGAAAATGATCCCAAGGTGATGTCAATTTCTTACATGTCCAATGTTCTATTCATTTTTTTTTAGCTATGGAATGAAATGATCATTCAACTTTACAGCTGAAGTATATCATAAGTATATTATATTATAGTAGTATATTAGTATTATTATATATTAGTATATTTTCAGAAGTATATTATATGAAGTATATAAGTATATTTTGCACAATCATGGAATGCTTGTATATCAGTACCTAATGCAGTGGTCTATGGCACGGTGCTTTCTATCCGTCGATGCATAACTACCTCTATCTAATGCATATGCTCATCTAGGGCATGCAGCTAATCATCCCAACCACATTCCGTTTCTAACAAGATAACAAAGTATGCACTAATATGGAAGGCGCCTGCAAAGTTGCATGCATGTAGGAATGTGTATTGTCCATTTTGTTCAGAACACAGCACTGTTATTGATCACCAAGGACACACGCAGTACGCACCCCACCCTCACCCCTACGAACAACACCAAGTTGTCAACAACACGGTCACTTTGTTCAACAATTAGTTTCAAACTACGAGTATATCACACACGTTCACCTCAAAAACTGTAACACAACCATTGGAACATCGTTACGATTACGACAGCAGCAATTTAAACTGAAATTAATCAGCTCGGCCATTGCCAAGATGCAATCTACAATATGATAACACAATATGACATACCATACTGAGTTTCATCGAAGCGCTCCTAAGTACTCCCAAAAGTCCAGAACCTGCCCAGTCTCACCCATAGCTGTAATAGAAATTATACCCAGTCGTTCCCTTCTGAGTGCACCCAGGGGAACCTGAATTGAGATGGAAGAGTTCCCAGCAGATGTATGGCAGGCGGTCGGCCTGAAATCCAACCAGTTGCACAGCCTGCATATAAATCCGAGCAAACTGCCGGGCACACTGTAACCCACACGAGTTGCCAGGACCCGCTGAGACATATCTTATGTCCATGCGTACACAACACAGACTCTTCGTGCTGGCACAGAGTTTCTCGACATTTCTCCCATGACATATCCAATCTGAATCAGCAACAAACGACTGGGAAATGCGGCCACGTTATTTGCACGCCGAGAAACAAGCTACCAGAACAGATGCTGCCATACGTCTCACAAACCTCGTAACTTAGGGCAGCAGGGAGATTGCAGCCGGAGCCGACTGGACATTAACTTGGCTAACGCGAAAACATCAACGGTTTAATTAAGCTAAATGCGACATATATTATCCGCATAGTTTGGGGGTCTTTGTGACAAACAAACTTGTTGGGCGGAGCGGAATGGCTGGGTTTGGGAAGTCCCGCGGGACGCTGAGGCCGATCGTGGGATGTAGGTCCCCGGGGGACAGACACGTAGGAGCTGGGTCGGATGATTCCCGTGGTAGGTCCCGGGGGACAGACACGTAGAAGTTGGGTCGGTTTATTCCCGTGTGACAGATCCAGATTCTCCGAGGGAGGATCAATCAGAGTCGGCTGGGTAAGCTGGAGAACTGTAGAAAATGATCGAATATAAGCCGCAAACGGATGAGATGGGGATCTGATCACATAGGCGCGATGGATTCGACTTATATTGATGCGTTGGTGATACTAGAGAGTCCATGGAACCGATAGGTAACTAATCAGATTTGCACGGACCTCGTCTTAGGGCGTATGGGACTCATGCAGGGTTCTACGGGTCCATGCACGGTATCATTGCAAACTGTCCGGAATGAATGGACTGATCTCAGGGTCTACATTTCAAGGTCTAGTCTACAGCCCACGGTCAGGGTCTACAGGCCAGGGTCAAGGTCTACAGGCCAGGGTCAGGATCTACACCCTGCGGTCTACAGCCCCACCTAGTCCCGCGGCGGGGCCGGCCGGGCTCGGCGGCTCACGTACTGCCGGGTGCGTTCGGAGGAGGCTGCTGGGCCGGCGCCGGACGCTGCTCCACTGGCGGCGACTCGTCTCCGACCGGCGGCGCGCCACGAGACCCGCTCGGCGCGCCGCACGAATCGATCGCCGAGTCGCAGTGAGGCGCCGGCCGGCCGCCGAGCGCCTGTCGATTCCGCCCGTGAACCGCCGACCTCACCGCTTCCATCTGCATCTCACTGTCCGCATTTTCCGTCACAGAGCACACCCTGTCGGCTCCATGACGTTCTTCTTTCGGGTGCCGCGTCGGCGTTTCATATTTGTTTTTCGTTCTCCGATTTACTTGTGCCGGTCTTCTGATTTCAATCTCAGTCTTCCCATTTGTCAGCCTGACTCTTGACTCTCTATCAGATGTCTCTCTGCTGGTTTCTGTCTTTACTTGTCTCCCTCTTGTTGTTCATATCTCCTCATTTCATTTCCCTTGTTCGCCCCGTCCAAACAAATCTGTCCGTCCTTCAGCCTCTCCGTTCATCATGCCTTTTCATTTAATACCCTCCCTGATCCCGTCTTATTATCGCTTCTTCCTACCTTGCATTTTGAGCCTGCTGTCCATGTTTTCTACCTATACTCTTCCAGCCATTTCTCTTTCAGTAATTTCTCCTTAGCTTATGTTTTGTTACACGGGCCGGCACAAATAAAATAGGCAATCAAACTTAAAAGCACATCGAAGCTAGTCATCATTATTCCCTTTTTCCACTTCTGTCTCCAAATACGATACCTCCCCCCTCTCTCTCTCTCCCCTCTTTCTCTCCCCCTCTCCCTCCCCTCTCTCTCTCTCTCTCTCTCTCTCTCTCTCTCTCTCACACACACACTCATCCTTGATTGAGAGCTGGACGGGAAAAAGGAAGCAAGAAAACGGCTTCAGCTATAGGGCTTCGCTCGGACACATTTTGTCCAGCTTTGGTCTACAGTTCTTCGCACTTTCGCCGATGTCTTAAGGTCAAGCTACACGGGACACTTTTTCGGTTTTTGATTTTTCGGTTTTTCGCTTTTTCGGTTCGATTTATCACTTTTTCGCGTCGGTTTTTCGCTTTTTCGATTTATCGCTTCGTGGCTTGAGTTTTTCGAGTTTCGTTGATTTTTGTTTAGTTGGAACGCGCTGTGCAACCGCCAGCTCTTTTTATTTTGTTTGCAACCAGTGCAATGCTTTGGTCGCAGATTTGCCTAGGGGCTTTAGGGGTCTGTTTTGTTGTCTGTTTTAACAGATGGAAATTACTTAAACTAGATCTCGTCTGTTTTGTAGTAGGATTTAGGAAACTGGCTTGACTAAACTTCCAGCAGCTCGGCTACTAACCGGCGCACACTGGTCGGAAACGCCCTCACGAGAGGCCACGGGCGATTCCGGAGTTTCGGATTATTTTTTATATAGATCGATTTGAAATTGATCAAATTATTATACTTAGGTCAAAAAACTAATCCGGGTGACCAAAAATAACTGTAATCAGCCCCCGAAGATGGGGTATCCCAGAACTCGGAAACTGACGCGGAGCAGGAGGTTTCTTGAGCCGGATATTCAGAGTCTTATTGCTGATAGACACCAAATTGAAATCCCACATATTATGCATCAAAATGTTCGTTATGAAGTTGCCGACTGGTCAGTGCAAAATTTTTGGCATATTAAATCCCTAACTAAGATGTACTATAGCTTTTTTATGAAGGCTCTCCTACAGTGATTCTGGAATATAACTGCAAAGTTTAGGTAAGGAAACAACAGGTAGTCCCATCTAGTTCCACTCTGATTTTTTGTGAGATGAAGTAGGATTTAAATTCACACCAGGGCAACATAAAAGCTAACTGCGCATATTTGCGCAAAATTTGCAGGAGCCGCTCTTCCTACCCAACTACCGCCCGCCCCGCCCCAGTTTCGGCTCGGCCGCCGCGCCCGGCTTACGCTGACCTGTGTGGCCTGCACGCATCCATGCGTAGTTGACTGGTCATTAAAAACAGATGCGCTTGAGTTTATGAATTTTGTGAAAAGCGCGTTTTATGTATGCATTTATGTATGTATTGACATCAAAAGCCTTCCACATATTGCGTGGCGATTACGGCTTGCATTTAGAGAGCCTTGCTATTGACAACCATCACTCGGCTGAAGAAAGTGGAAATTGAAACCTTCGTGAATATAAGACGCTGCAAATATAGGACACCTGTCACTGACGTCAGGTTACCTTGGGTCGTCTTTAGTTACATTAGATTACAATTCCGGTATTTAACCCTGGCCGGACCGATTGGTTTTCTATATTGACCGGGGAGGGTTGGTACAACTCCCTCGCCGTTTCGCCTCTAATTGAGCTAGAGCCTCGCGGAAAAAAGCTTGTGTGCCGTTATAAGACGCAAAAATCAGGTACTACCCGATTTTAAGGTCTTAGGTCAGCCAGTGACCTCTTAGGTCACGTAAGTGCCACAAGGCACGGGTTCGGTTTTAGGTTAATTACTTTACCAAAAAATGGTCGCACTGCCGCGATTTTGGCATCATCGTGTTTGTCTAGCTCAGGCGCGTTGAATGCTATACTTGGTGTTCGGGTGAACTCAACTTAAGGTGTTAACCTCGGGTCAAGGTCAGGTCGGAGCCCCTCAGGTCACGAAAATGGTTGAATGAGGTCATATTGCATATCATTCGATTCGGCAGGTCTTCCTGAGTCCAATGGTGGCTTTCCCGACTCTCTAGCTCCATCTGATCAGGAGTTATTGACGAAAAACTTATATGGCCTTAGTGACGTCATAAATGACGTCACGCAAAGTCAACAATGCTTAAGTCAAGCACTGGACCTTGCAAGAAGTGCATGAAACCATTCCCGGTGCCCGAATAGCAGCTCCCAATTTCCCTTGTTGACTTAAAGTGGTGTTAGATCCTGTATTATACTCAATTATGACGTCATAACTTAACAGATGCACGTCATATATTTAGTGCTTGACATCCAAATGATAGCTTACATATGACAGAGAAGGTATGCAAAGTTTTATGAAGTTTGCTTGACTAGTTGTGGAATAACAAGCAAAAAACTTTTGCGGGAAGGCCGCTGGCCTCTCGCTGGAGCGTTTCCGACCAGTGTGCGGCGCCCCGCTGGGACTCCTGGAATTCCACGCCTTGCTGGTAGGGGGAACACCCTTTCTAACTTGGCTCCCGAGCCACGTAGCGACACGCCGTTGGTGACACTTGAAAGAGCTAGAAAATAAGGAACAAACTGCTTCGGCCATTTTTAGGTCAGGTGTAGGCCAAAGGGCAGGTCACCAAAGGTCATCGAAGGTAAAATGTCGCCAATATCTATATGTCAAACTTCGACAATTTTCAACAAATCGGTCCATAGCTCAGGAATGGATAGAGCTATAACGCCGCGGGGAGGCGCAATCAAACGTTCTTTTAACGTTCTGCAGGGGCATAAACGTCCAAAATATACGATTCTGCAAAAACAGTTTTTCCGCAATAACTTTTGACTCTAAACTTGCACGAGCTTTCCTTCACCAGAAACGTGTTTCTCTGGTCGAGACGCATCGAATGAGCTTTAAGCTAACTGGACTGGTCTAGGTCATGCCCTGGCCGGAAAGTTCGTGATGCATATCAGTCGATTTGTATCGTCCAGTGGAACACATCGAATGTGTTTTCATCGCTCTGTAGTAGCATGCCTTTATCGAAATTTATTACCGAAAATTGTGCATACCCTTCGCGACCTGATATGACCTCAGGGCATAACAAGGGGTCACGGGTGCCATATTCCGGTTCATTGTGTCGTGTGTACCTACTTGCATAGGCGTAGGAACAGCTGGAACATTCTGGGTGCAGAAATCCAACCATCGCCCGTGGAGCGGGGGGGGGGGGGTTAGGGAGCGGCACCGGGTATCTTGTTCTCTCTCTCTCTCTCTCTCTCTCTCTCTCTCTCTCTCTCTCTCTCTCTCTCTCTCTCTCTCTCTCTCTCTCTCTCTCTCTCTCTCTCTCTCTCTCTCTCTCTCTCTCTCTCTCTCTCTCTCTCTCTCTCTCTCTCTCTCTCTCTCTCTCTCTCTCTCTCTCTCTCTCTCTCTCTCTCTCTCTCTCTCTCTCTCTCTCTCTCTCTCTCTTTTGGAATGTATATCGCCACCGATATTAGAAAACGGTTCCATGCGGGGGGCTCATTTCGATCTTCGAGGGGTGTACTGTACGACGTCGAAAGGGTATCGGAGCATTGCATTTTGAAGTTTTGATGTCAATAATTCACGCAGTACAAGCGGCCTATTCGGGCCTGTTTTCAATATAGGTACCGAGCTAAAACTTTCTAGAGTGGGTCATGCGTATGTGTTCTATCACATGTAATCCGGTTTTTTTTTTCTCAATGTTATGAAGACAAAGAAGCAAATGACTCGAAAGATGGGTAGAAGGGAAAATATCCTGAACTCATACTGCATGTGAAGCAGCGTTGATGCGAAAAGGGGTTTTGCTTCAGATTATTATGGGTGCAGAATGCACTGTCGGCACCTATTCGATAATTATTGTGGGGCAGCTGCAGCTGCATCCACTGCACCCCCCATGGTTCCTATACGCTTCTGTGTACTTGTAACCTGAGAGTGTTTAGAATGACATTCGTTAAAAACGCCTTTCAGTTTTCAGTTTCTAGGCAATGGGGGGGGGGAGAGTCGCAAAATTGACGTGGCCTTGGGTTACCGATATCGAAATTATGTGATATACATTTTGTGCATACTGCTACTCTCTTGAATTGCTGAAAGTTCCAAAGCCATCAGTTACCTGGTGTAGCAATGATAAGCATTGGAATATTTTCTGAGTTTGTCACTCTGACCACCTCACCAGGTTACCTGACCTGGTGACCTGAACTTGAGAGACCTTGGTCCTGAAATTTTCATGTGTAAAAAAGGTGCTTGATAAGGTGTGCCAAAAACAGTGGCGCGAAACGTCACCTTTTTTGAGATATTAGCGTAAATCTGCAGGTGGTGTTGATACACCGCTCCCCTAGCAGGGCGCGGATAGTAGCATGCCATGATGAATAGGTTTTGCAAAAGATGAAATAAATACGTGCATATATCTCGCATAATTAACCGCGATTCAATCCTTTCACGTGGATAATATGTGCATACCTACACACTGAAATACTATTGAGCGATTACATTCCTTCCTTTCCATTAGGAGTAGGTACCGAAATGTGAATCGTCGGAAACATGCATCAGTATTACCACATCGTCACGTGCTGAAGCCGGAACACCCAAGATTACTTGGAAAAGCTGATTGTCGATCCAAACTTTTGGGTTGGACGAGTCGCTTCGTTTTTTCGCTTTTTCGATTTTTAGAGTCGCTTTTTCGCTTTTTAGAGTCGTTTTTTCGATTTTTCGCGTCGCTTTTTCGAGTTGCTGATTTCGTTTTTTCGGTTTCGCTGCCGTGGAGCTACACCAATGTTATCAAGTGAAGCTGATCGTCTGCTGAAGCCGAAAAAGCGAAAAAACGAAACGAAAAACCGAAATAGTGTGCCGTGGAGCCTGTACTTTAGAGCCCACCAAACGAATATGTGTGTGCATCTGTCTGCTTTCCTTATCATTGCGCCCCGACAAGACGGTTCAGCTCCATTTACTTCATAAGCAGTCTTGCATAGGCACATTTCCAGAGAGCAGTATTGAAAATACGCAGACATAATCGGCAGTAGCCGGACAGAAATGGAAGGCAAATGTGTCCCAAACGCCTGTTGTGCTATATTTGTGACGCCAGTCTGGCCGAAAACGCGTTCACTTTGCATACATGTTGGATGTCTGTATTCATGAGGGGCGTTTGCATCCATTCTGGCGCCGTTCGGGGGTTGACCATGTCTGTTAGCGTCACTTGAATAGGGAAGTTACTTCAAATATTACTCGCTTTCATTGGCTCATATTGCCGCGGTATTTAGTATCCAAGTGCTAGTGCACTTGGTCTGAGTGCTTCACAGGACAGGAGCACTAAACCAATGCACTCGAGCTCCCCAGCGTGCGGTTTAGCATATTCTGGGCAAAGCTAACGCAAATTTCAAAATCAATACCGATCATAATTTCCTGCCGCAAGAATGAATAATGAACATGTGAGCCCCAGAGCATAAATCTTCAAAATACAGAAAAGCAAGAAAAACGGAGGCGCGGGGCTGTTAGGTTTCTGGGAGCTTGTTTTCAGCGTTCGGCTTACCCGGGTCCAGTGGAATGACGCCGTCAATCTTGGATGGTAAGCCGCAGTCCCGCCGGGAATTCGGGCCGGTATAGCAGAGACGCCGGGGAACCTCCCTGATGTGTGGACCATATCGTGTCAAACTGCTGAGCAGTCAGATTCAGAGGACGGCGCATTGATATCAGCTGCAAAAGTGCAAAAATGCAAAAATACAAACAAAAGACGAGCAAATTATCGCACTATCGGTGGCAGCCTCAAATAATGGCAATATGTCAGGATGACAGTGATACCTATTCACACTCATTTTGTCGCTGATTTCGGGCTCTTCCCTCCTTTTCCTTTTGTCTCCCGGTCAAAATCATTTGCTGGTGATCCATTGAAACATCTCTAGCGAGTTCAGAGTTAAAAGTTGATGCAATGTTAATGGGTAATTTAATGCTCTTACATGGAATATGTTTCAAAGATACGAGTATAGCCACATATTTTTCTATAATTATGTACGTATTTATTGGCATATGATTTAGGATGAAATATGAGCGTCTTATATATGATCAACAGTATATGCCTAAACGTCCATCGGGCATCGTCAGGCTTGTCCCGGCTTCTGGGAATTGTGGCGATGCAAAGTTGACCGTCTGATTGGTGGCTGTAAACTTGCCGCTCGACCATTGGGATGTTGCGCTTTTAAATTGGCCGTGCTAGGTGACAAATTTGCCACCGATTCATCTTGACAAATGCGCTTTGAATTGTGACTTATATGACGTTTTATGGGAGTTGGGGTCTGACGAATAGAGGAATGATTGTGGTTTAGGGAGTGGAATCACCAAGGACCCGTATTTTTCTACTTTGTAAAATTCAGCTTTGAGATGAACATGCGGATTGCGGTTAATCAACCAGACTTATGCAATGCAAGCAACAAATAAATATATGTTCTGCGACAGATATACCTAACCGCACAATGGACATTGGTTATATTAACCATACCATTTTTTGACTTGATATTAATTGCTATTGATAACTGTCGCTAATTCCAAAAACGTCCAATACCTCAAAGTAAAAGTAACATCTACCGTCATCAATAGTTTAAAAACACAAGAAACGAATCCCACAAAGTGTCCATTTGACCAGCTAACTACCGAATCGGTCGTCGGGTCGGGGGACGAAAACATGGGACGGCTAGGTGCTCAAGGCCAACCCGATCGACCTCTGCCCCCGCCCCCCTCCCGTGGCTCAACCCCCTCCACTGGACGATTGACGCCTCATCCCTCCCTCCCCTGACGACCGCTGAGGGCTGTTGGGCGCTGCCAGTCGGGGGTCGGGGTCGGGGGTCGGGGTCGGGGTCGGGGTCGGGGTCGGGGTCGGGGTCGGTCAGCGCGCTCGTCCACTGTTAACAGGCGGTCGCTGGGTACGGCTGCTGGTCAGACTCACCGTAACTGCCTCCAGCGGCCGCCGCGCCGGGCCCGTTTAAATCATACGGTGACGGCCGCTCGGCCGTGTCGTCCTCCGGTGGCCGACGGAGCGCCAGATTGGTGTGTCGGATCCACCGGACCTGCAGGCGCCCAACTGCCGGAGAGGTGTCCGAGAGAAACAAGGGCGCGCCGCGGCGAAATCGGTCCGATTTACAACACAATAGCCAAACGGGCGCCGGCCGTAGCTGAGTTGTAAGAAAACACAGCCGTTGAGGGAAGGTG
The DNA here is from genome assembly GCF_019059575.1 of Amphibalanus amphitrite. Classification (NCBI taxonomy): domain Eukaryota; kingdom Metazoa; phylum Arthropoda; class Thecostraca; order Balanomorpha; family Balanidae; genus Amphibalanus; species Amphibalanus amphitrite. The sequence continues at coordinate 1,227,274 of NW_024881543.1, read as the reverse complement.
TTGTGTTTTTCTCTGGTGAATCAAATTATAACTCTTTGATTAAATGAGCACAAGATCAATCGAAGACAGCCGCACAGCCAGCACCGTGGTACTCCCTTGTCGTTCATCGTTCATGGTTTTTAATTTTCTGGTAATAGCATTTGTTTTTTGTTTTGTTGGGTTAGGCCCTTTCGGTCCAATTAGACCATTTCAGAGCCGGGAGGATGATAGGATATAGGGGGAGACATTGGTCTGGGCAGGCACCCTAGTGAGTCGCCGGGGCTGAGCCCGTCCAGAGGACAGGCGACCCAGCCCCAAGGCACTCACTGCACCCGGCTACGGGGTGCGCTCCCTCGGGAGCAGCGGTGCCGCTCCAAGGGAGCAGCCCGCGGGAGATAAAGTTGCCTGTCCAGCCCGGAGGGGGGTTGCGGCGTGGAGGAGAAGGATTTCAGTATCCTGAGGATAGAAGCACGGAATGGTGGTGGTAATAGCATTCAATTTCTCAATTAATAACGCTAACTTATGGCCAATACGACAGAGCACATTTCGCCAAATCCACATCCGAAACACTACGCAGCAGGCATTCAATCCGCCGCGCCTCGTCAGCTACCGCATGAGGGAAATCCGGTGAGCCCGTCAATATCCGACATCCGTTTGATGCCAGCTCGGCACTCTGCCGGTATTAAATCTCCGGAGGCAGAGATACAAGCACAAAAACAGCGTGCGTTGCCGACTCCCGACGTTGTAAATCTCAGGACGCTACGCCGCTCGAGAAAAAGATAATCTGCCTATGTCGTGCTGGCGAGTGATCTCGACATTGGGATGATACAGCACAGCACGTCTTGGAGTGGAGTTGCTTGGTTTTTCTTCGCACTCTGAGCAGTAGTAATCGTGACAGTTTGTAGCGTGGTGTTGGCATTGGTGAACTGTTAGCAGCACGTTTACCAGAAGTTGAAGAATAAATAAAATCCCTTTGGTTGACAAACATGGTAGGTACCTACTAAATAATTTGTATTTAATGATTTATCAAACTGGTGATAATATAGACGCCTTGCGTATGGGCCGACTGTGACGTCATCAGCCTGAGGGCTCTTTCGCAGTCAGCTGTTGGATGGCAAAAATCATCGGCCATCCAACGGCGAAGCGTGGTTCCGTTGCGTGGTTCTGTGTTAGTGCGTCTGAGTTTCGTGTGTTTTTTCGTACGTGTACCTGAGGAAGACTTTTGCGAAATATTTTGCTCTTGCTGTGGTCGATATGGATCAGTTAGATATCCAAAGGTACCAGAAGAAGTTAATATGTGACGGGGTTCGTCTTCCGGATCCCCTTAGCGTGCCTGATGGCGACTGGAAAGCCGACCTTTGTCTGCTTCCCAAAGTCACGTTTCCAGACATATATGTCTATCTCATTAACTCAGAGGGCAGCTTTACATCAGAGAACCTGAAGGCATACAAGTCTCTAGCTTCCTGGGACTTGTTCAAGTCTGGGCACGTGGGGAAGTTGGAGGTGTTCAGACCTGGGCCCAATCTGAAGTTTATCAGATGCGAAGTGCGGGCTAGCCAGAAGGCCAGTGTGAAGTATCTGACTTGGGTGCTCTGCAGCGATGATGGGACTGTGAAGGCTGCACATTGCTTGTGCAAAGCTGGCCTTGGTGAAGTGTGCAGTCATGTCGCTGGCACTTTGTTCAAGATGCAAACTGCAGTGATGATGGGCCTAACGGAAAAGAGCTGCACCAGCAAGGCCTGTGAATGGAACTGCCAATTCAAGAAGAAGGTTGAACCGAGCACAATGGCCTCAGTCAGCAATGAAGCTGGGCTCAACATGCCTCCAGCAGTGCAAAGGAATCCGCAAGCTGACACGATCGTTCAGCAAGAGCTCATGAAATTGCTGGAGTTTCATGACTGTGCTCTGGCGTCATCTTTTCCAAGTGATGCTCTCCCAAAAAAGCAAGACGGAGAGCTGCCATATCCTCTCCACAAGGCCATGGTCACACTGAAAAGGCAAATGGAGCAGGGTAAAACTCTTTCACCAGAGTATTGCCTGCAGTTCCTGTCGAAGCTGCCGAAGATGTACCCAGATCACCTGCTAAGGAACCTAGATGCTGCAACAGTGGCTCAGAGTCAGTCAGCAGTATGGAAGGGCCACAGACATGGTCGGCTGACTGCCTCAGTGTTTGGTGAGGTGGTGCACCATGTGAGAGGTGGTCGCAAAAGCAGTTCGCTTGTCGACAAGGTGATCTGCCCTCCAAAACTGTTGCGCACAGAGGATGTGCAGTGGGGCATCAGGCATGAAGATGCAGCAGTGGAAGCAGCCCTCGAGACCATCAAACTCGTGCACACAGGTCTGAAGGTGAGAAGGTCAGGGCTGTGGGTATGTAGTAAAGCACCATACCTGGCAGCTTCCCCAGATGGCATATTGTCATGCGACTGCTGTGGGGAGACTCTGTTGGAGGTGAAGTGCCCCTTCAGTGTGAGAAACGGTGTTCCCCAAGAAGCGTCCTTCTTGGACGAAAACCTCATGCTGAAGGATGACCACAAGTATATGTATCAGCTACAGGGGCAGATGATGGTGACTGGAATGCAGTGTGTGTTCTTCTGTGTGTACGTCCCAGGTCAGGAGCCACATATACTGTGCATCCAGCGGGATGAGAGTCAGATTTATGATATGTGCCAGAAGCTGGAAAAGTTTTATGTCACAGAAGTCATGCCACATCTGGTGTCGTAGGACACTGGACAGGACCATGTACCGACTAGTGAGCTTTACCTACCTCAATTTGAAAGCTCCAGTTGTCCAGTGGAATGTCATAGCAATGCTGCAATGTTTGTCAGAGGCCTAGAGACTGGCTAAGTTGGCAGCTGATTTGTTGCAAAAATGTACAATGTTAACAGTCAAGCTAGTAAGCTAGTGCATTGTAGTTTGGGTTGAACATTGTGGTACAGCTTTTCTGTTAATAAAATGTACTGTGGTCTGTGGAAACTTTTTGTCTTTGCCGTTTTACTGTGGAGGTGGAGGGAGCAACACTACTCATCACTCATGTAACCCGACTGGCCTGGTGCATCAGTGAACACACAAGTTCATGACTTGTCTTGTATTGAAAGACGTGCAACATCTGACATTCATGACAACAAATATGCTTGAATATACGCAATGTAGCAAGGCACCATAAGCAGGCAACAAATGACTTCCAGCACATAGATGACAACAAATATGACTTGAGTTGATGGTACAAAAAGTAGCAAGGCACCATGAGCGAGCAAAACTAATGACAGCACATATTGTTGGGCTTACTGGCAAGCAGTCATGAAGCTAGAGTTGGTACCCGTCCCACATGAACACTAGTAGTAGGTACCTGTAACCAGATTAGCTTCATGTAACAATGTTCTTGTGTAAGTTGGTAACAGCAGCACAGACAGCAACAATGTTATCTACCTGAGGGAACATGATCACAGGCAGAGACATCTTCAAGATCCTGAAGTTTCCACGCATGCGACCTATCACTCTCTCTACATGAATCCTTGCTCTAGAAAGGAGGCGTGAGGTCTCGACATCAGAGCTACTCATCTGCGGTCTACCTTTTACAAAGGCAGGGGTGATCACACGCACGCCATACACAGCCATCTCCTCTTTGATCGTGAACCCACGATCAGCTAGAATGGTATCACCCTGTTCCATCAAGTCCAGCAACTCAGAACATAAGCTGATATGCTTGTCAGAGGCCCTGCCACCCCAAGACTCTGATATGAAGGTGATAGCACCTGCAGGAGAAATCCCCAACAACACCTTATATGTGTTGTGGTGTTTGTAGTTGCTGTAGGTCTTGGCTCTACATGACAGGTTTTTGGGGCGATCAGTAAACACCTCAAAACAATCCAAAACCACCCTCACATTCCTCAGTTTTGGGTGTCTGAAGCACAGCGGCAAATTGCTCATGACCGTTTCCTTGTCTGGCCAAACAATCATTTTCCTACACACAAAGCCCATGCTCCCTAAGCAATGGTTCACAGTTCTAGACACCCGAGCCAAGGACAACCCAAAGCGGTATGCGATGTCCTGGTGCGTCAATGCGAGCTTCAGCTTCATCATTGTCATCAGGACCATGTCATGGGCACCTACAGGCCCGCTGCACAGAGATGGACAACATGTGGTCAGTAGGTTGAGGAACCACAAGAAAACCCTCACTGATGGAAATGCAGTGTAATATTTAAACATTGGCTCATTATCTTTGATGTGGTTGTATGAAAAACCTGTAGTTCCACGCAACTTATCATTTTCAGCTCGAAGCTTTGCATTTTCAGCCTCCAAATCCTCAATACGCTGAATGAGGCTTGAAATGACCAGCTGTCGCTGGATCTCTGATGGTAGTTCTGCTGTAGATGTTGCTGCATCCCTCGTTGGCTCGGAAGTTGTATCAGTCTCTGTTGACATCTCTGTGCCAGGAGTTGCGTCCTCTGTGTGTGCAGCTGCATGCTGTGAAAGACATAGCCACACATTTTAGAGAAATCAACATGCAACAGCAGTCATTAGGTTATAATTTGTCCCTGTTTTTCATTGGCCACACTGCAACGTCAATCAGAGCCCAGAGGAGTTATCAATGTCACTTATTCAACACTGATAAAAATTTTGACACCCCACCTCCACAACGACTCCATATTTCGGAGTCTGAGTGCTTAAATTTTGGTGTCCGACTCCAAAATGTATGGTCATCGCCCCATCTTTTGGCGTCAGTTTCCGACGACGTCAAAATATGGTGTCCTCCTGAGAGGGTCATGATACCCTTAAATCGGATCAGTGAGTTCGGCGAGGGTGTTCGACACCAAAAGAGGGATACTTGACGCCTTTGTTGGGGAGTGTCTATCTCAAAAAAGGAGTCGTGCATTTGGGCAAGGGAGTAAGAAACCTTTTTATGAGAGTCACGTTGGAAATGAGGTGTCTCGACTCCACATTCTACACTCATTTAACATGGAGTCGAGACTCCTTTTACACATTTGACTCCCAGAAACGGTGTTTTACTCTCTTGTCAAAATGTTCGACTCATGATCAAAGAAAGATGACTCTCTTTTAAAAATATATGACTTTCCTTTGAAAATAAGTGACTCTCTTTTGAAACTGTGGGAATCTATTGAAAATGAGCGACTCCCTTTTGAACATGTGCGAGTCTCTTTAAAAATGTGCAATTCCCTTTTAAAAATTAAAGATGTTCGATTCCCTATTGGAAATGTGCGAATCCCTTTCAAAAAGTACGTTTCGTCTTAATTAATACAGGACGCCTTAGTTCAAATGTATGAATTCCTTTTCAAGGTCTCCTTTTGGTGTACGACTCCCTGTCGAATGATCCCCAATGACCTACGACTCCCTTTTGAAAATTACCTTTTGATGATACGGCTTTCTTTTGAAGATCTGCTACTTAATACATCGCTGAAAATATACGCCTTTCTAACTAAAGTGTCACGCCTCATCACGGGAATGTTTAACCGTCTAAACGGAAAAAGTATACCCCCTAAGTAAAGTTTCGGACTCCTCTATGACTCCCTTAAACGGATGTCATAAAGGTGGCGCTGGCATCGGCTGGTACTGCTAGTTTTAACTTTTCTCATAGATGTCGTTAACTGTCACAGCCTTTTTTCGGGTCAAACTTTCCGCTCTTTCTATGAAGGTTTGAGGAATCTTGTCTTTCTTTGATAATTTTTACGAGTTTGGCAGCTTGTGGTATAAACCAGGGCCATCACAACTTCTGTATGATGTAAGGTGATTGTGTGATAATGCTTTAGCGGCTAAAACTATGTGGAAAGACTCATGCTGTAAATAATAAAGCCTAAGATTTTCAGACGCGTGGCCTATGGATTTGACTCCAATCTTGGAGTCGAATCTAAAACCGGATGGAGGCATTGAAGTCTCACCTGGGAACTTCCGAAAAAAAAACATTTGGAGTATCTCTCGGTTATGTCGTGACTCCATGTAAAGTGATATGCCAAAAAGTCCGCCCCACAGGGGTATCAAAAGAGTCTCTTTTGGGGCATCATATAACCCCAAAAAGAAAGAGTCCTAAGGGAGTCTTGACTCTATTTACGGGAACATGCCAAAAAGTCCGCCCCACAGGGGTGTCAAAAAAACTGTTTTTGGGCATCCGAACTCCGAAATATGGAGTCCACGTGCGCCAAGAAACGGCGTTTATGGACACCATATTGCAGTGTTATGATGCTCCAAAAGGGAGTTGTTTTGACACCCCTGTGGGGCGGACTTTTTGGCAGAGTCACCCTACCCCCCATTTGGTGTCATTTTTTCTTTCAGTGAACAAGGAAGCAATTATGTTGCCATATGCTACTCACATCTTGTCTCACAACGCTATCTTCAGCAGCAGCAGCTCCATCATTCTCTTTCAAAGGCAGCCTCCGCCTGGCTGCGGCACGGTCAGCCCTCTTGACCTGACCCGAATCCGCAGATTTGGCTCCCTGGGACTTCGGAAAGTTGAAGAGACTTGGGATGTAATCTGGATGACACTTGTCCATGCTTGGTTTTCCTGAGAAAATATAATAATAGTCCAATGTAATGCCATGCAAAACAAAACAATGTGTCATTACAATTCATGCCACGCCATTGGTAAAGATATCAAAAGCTGTCCTAAATTTATGGGCAAGGCAAATTAATCAGGAAACTCACCTGTCACAAAGTGTTTTGAACACAGCCTTGAGCCCACGTATGGGACAAATCCCTTTCTTCTGGTGGCTTGGACCCAGGCAAGCCGACGGTCTGCGTCCTTCGGGAACCGAAAAAAGGACACCACATCTTTGCCTGCCCGGGACGTGCATCCATATGCAGCACATGACGATGGCATTGCTCTTAGCCTCAGAGGTTTTCCTTGTCTTCGTTTCCTTAACACAATTACCAAAAATGGCAGGAAAATCGCAATTAAAACCGCCACGTACGTGACCACCACTCCCGCCCAACGCGATCCGCCATTAGCCATGCGGTTTGTTTACGATTTTTTGCCATCCAGGCGCTGTTGCCATTTTTGTAAAATATTTTGATGACGTCACTTGAATATTGTCTATAGGTAGTTATAAGCGAACCTAACAATTGCTGATCCTGTTCGGGAACGGAAAACGTTTGGCTTTCCTTTGGTGAAGACAAACGCAACGTCGACCGCTCTGGGGCTCGTATTATAAAATAAAATCGTCTTTTTTGCGCTGTCGCCGGAGGCGGCGTGTTATTTGCTACGATCGGCGCGTGACGAGACGCCGAAAAACTTTGGCAGTTGGAAGGCTACCGAAAATATTCCACTGTCGATAAACAGCGCTACAAAGGCACATCAGATGCCTCGAACGGCCAGCCCAGCTCCATTCGTCTGATGAATTGGATGGCGGTAGCATTTATTCACCCTCGGCGTTGTCTTCATAAACTTGTCAAGTCGCTGTGAGCGCGCGGCTGGGTCGGCTGTCCCGCACGACAGGGATGTGTTGCGGCACAGTATCGTCGCCCGCCGCCCGCCTCGCTTTTGGCAAGTCACTGCTGTTCGGCGGCGCAGTATCAGCGCCTGGCTGACGTCAGTCGGGAAGCTGGCGTAACGCAGCGTGTTGCGTCAGCGTCGGTACGCCGTGTAATTGCCTCTCGCGCGTCGCATAGAGTAGCCAGACATTTCACCAGCTAACGTCTTCATCTGACGTAACAAAGTGGCTCCACGGTGTATTAAACAGGCCTCCGCAGGCGGGCGGGACCCATTCAGTACCGCGAGGCGACAGCGCGGAGCCGGTAGCTACCAGCTCAACAAGTGGTTCGGCAGTGGAGCGCGGCGAACTGCCAGCGGAGCCGCTGTGAAAGCCGACACCAGCAGCGATGGTCACTGGTCAGTGAGGGGGATCGGCCGGCCGGCGACCAGCCGACAACGGCGTCCGGCCCGCCCCGGCGCGGCTGGGGACTCTTCGACAGGCAGGAGCGGGCCTGGAGCTGGGACCCGCGCGCCCCGCGCCGCTGGAGTCAGGGTCAGGAGGGCGGAGAGTCCCTCTGGAGCAGCTGGAGCGGCCGGTGGAGGTCAGGAGACCAGGATCAGGACGGCAGGTTCAAGGCCTTCTGCAGACGGCTGCAGGAGAGGTGGCGACAGCAGCAGTGACAGTCGGCGCTCTGGGAGAGATCAAACCAAGGCAGCTGGCTATATGTTGAGATGTGTGAGCTGACACTGAAAAAGACTCCAAGGCAGAGACGTGTGGTGAAAGGTTTCGAAGAGACGGCCGCACCAAACAGTGCCAAAAACTAAACGATGTTTGTGCTGGGCTCAACTTGCATAGCGCCTTTCTGAGTGGCTCAGACGCTCAGGGCACTAAAACCACTGTGCGGCTTTGGAAATGTGTGAACAGACTTTGTAACAGCATTCTTTGTCCAATTTGCACAAGACAAAGGACAGTGTTACTTAACCCCAAGGCCCTTAACCCTGTGGTAACTGGTACTGTAATGGTATTTCGCAGAAATTTTAAACGTCATACACGTCTGTCTTTTAGAAAGAACACACGGAGCACGAGGAAATGTTTGTTTGAAATTTTGAAATTGTTTGAAATTGACTTTCAGCAACAGCGATCTGACAATTCATGCTTTGAGACGAGCTCAGTGGTTTACACAGTGCAAAGAAAACGAAATATACTGTTGTTGACTATTGCACGTTTTTTCGCATTTAGGTACCTAGTCTCAAATAATTAAAGCTGTTTTTACGTGATTTTTTTCTTTATTTGTCTTCCGCTGTTTAAAAACTGCCTATTGCATATTGCAGTTTACACCTAAATGCATCATCCACGCTAATGATCATTTAACTACAATACCCGATTACCGAATACACCAGTGAGTAGCGCGACCCGTCTGTTTGAGTGGGGCGCCCCTCTCATACGTCGTCCGCAGTTCGGCGGCGCTGGGCGGCCGATCAGTTCCGACCGTTACTGCCGCTCGGCGCCGGCCCAATTGTCACATTGGCCGGAGATGTTATTGGCGGCGGCAGCGGCGGGAAAGGTCAGGGCAGGGGTCAGGTCAGCCCATAGGCTCGACGGGACAATCTATCGGCCAGCGACCGCCCGCCCGCCGACCGCGAATGGAAATTGCAAGCACCGGAAGCGCAAGACTTGGAGATGGAAACATGCTCATGTTTCTTTATGTCGTTTTTGAATACCAAGAAACTCGTTTGGTTGGTGCGCCCTAGAATCAGGCTAACAAACTTGCAGTTATTCATTTCGAAGCTATTACAAAATTAAATAGAGTAAGAGTGCATAAGAAGGTTACTACCAAAGGCGATCTTTTGGTAAAATAAAGCCCCAGTCAGTCCTCAATTGGTGTTGCTAAGGCATTGCTCACGGTTGTAATACCGCAACTGCACCTCCCTGCCAATATGTCTCCTCTAAAGAAGACCGAGTGATATGTATCCAATAATTAGCCCCTTGCCACCTGGGCTGGTTCCATGTCCTCGAAAGACATACGATGGGTCGAAAACGTGTTGCGAGTCTCTCGGTTATCCAGTCAGTGACCAGAGCATATCCGTCCAAGCGAGATACGTACACGTTGCTTTCGCAAGTACCTAGTTAATTCTTAAATACACAATCATTCAAATCGGCTCACTCGACCATATCTAAGTTAAGGGGGACACAAAAAAACTGACAAGAAGATGACAAACAAACATTTAAATCCAAGTTTCATTTCCATCCGCGCAAGAAGCTGCTCATCTCATGCGTATCTGACCGCGGACAGGCGCTTTTAATGGAGGCAGGACGCTGACAGCTAGAATCCCCCGTGATTATGGCCGAGTTTTGTCGGCGTGTCTGGCCGCCTTCCGGCCGCAAAGTCGGACAAGAATCCGCGGCCGCTGCGGGGCTGTCGGCGGCCCGAACTTGGCCGCGGCCCGCTCAGCCGCGCCATCATCGAAAACTCGGTAAATCTCCGGCTGCACGGCCGTCGCCGCTGCTCGGCCGGCCGACCGTTTTAGCCGCCTGTTTAGTCCGCGACCGCTCTGATATATGGTCGCGGCGACCGGCGCCGCTGGCCGCCGCCCGGACCAAATCGCCTTCTTAACACGTCACAGTTTTAATTATAATTAGTATTTTAAATGACATGGTGAGCTGTGGCCGTTTATGGCATGGAATATTCAGACGGCAGTAAAACTCGTCACGATGATATCGCTGGAAAGAATTTAAAATGAGCCTCACGCCCAGAATAAACACCTCGCGTCGTCCGTTTTACAATGCACATCCCAGGGATCTACAATGCCTCGCATGGGCCTTAGCATGGGATTTTCGGTATAAGCATGCTTTGTGACTTGTGAACCGTGCATAAGTATGTACTCATGATACTCAGGCATAGATGGTCGCACGAACTTTACCAGAGTATTCTGAATTTAATGGTGCTAGCAGTTAGTGTCTCAAAATAGAATCACAATATGTATTACATGTCTCCTGCATTAATAACCGCTGTCCCGATGTCCTTGTGGGATGCATGTTAGTTATCACAGAGTATCTACACCGGACTGGACTCTCGCACCGGCCAGCGGGGACACTGTCAGTCCCGGCTGCCCCACTAAGATGACTGATGACCCAGTGGCGGCTGGGAGACGTGTCGTACCGGCGTCCCTTCCGCTGCCGCTGTGGAGACGCGTCCCTTCCGCTGCGGTGCGGCGAGCCGCGACCATTCAGCGACCACAGCACAGCGACCAGTCCGCCGCCCGCCGTCCGTCCGACCGTCCCGCCCGCACGGCCGGAAGGACCACCGAATGTCGCTCTGCCACGCGTTCCTATACTCGGTCAAGCATCCTCTTATGAGGAGTATTTGATATTTCTCTCATTGATGTCCATTGCGGCGTGCTGGCAATGATGATAAATATAGGTGTAGTGCTCAAAAGTGTCGTTATTATTATTTTTATTTTTTTTTTGGTTCGAACTCCGCCATAACACTATTGGTAGACATATTCATTGTCCATTTAATCATTCCTCGGGACAAAGTGTTTAAAATGAGTGTCATTTTATCTGATCAACTCACAGTCACCGGGTGACCCTAAATACACACCTACTGCGTAGGTGGCTATTTCAGCCCCGGCAGATATAATAGGGTGATGGCTCACGAGACAAGGAGGCACCCGGCCGTGAAACATATCTAATTAGTCGGTACGACACTAGGGAGTCTGGAGTCTGGTCTCTTCCCACATTTAGGACGAGAGCCGGCAGAATTTACATCAGACCCGGTAAAAGCTAACAATAGACGGGACTGATGGTTATTTTTGTCGCTTTAGAATAGAAATGTGTACCTACCTAAGCGAGGGAGAGGCAGGGGCGGAGCTTCCTATACAGTTCCTATACAGAGCGGCTGCTCCACCAACTTGGTATTTTGCCCCACCAATAAGCGTTTTTCCCCACCAGTTTTAGCTGATTTCTAAGATTTTGTTGTTTTGCAAATAAATCTTTTTCGCATTGAAGAGCTTTGGAATGTCTGTTTAATGCAAAATATTATATCTGTAATGATAGGAATTGATTCAGTGTGTTATTTTATTCAACTTCATAATCGGACATTGTGGGTTTGACGACTTTTTACCCCACCAACTTCCCTGGAAAAGCTCCACCCATGGGGAGAGGCAACGAAGTTGCCCAACAATGTTACCCAATGCTAGGCTGAAACAAAACTACATATTTCAATAACAATAAACGATTTCTCTAAAAGGATAAGTTTGAAATTGGGGCGAATCGCATTAGAACCCCAAGATTGGCTTCAACAAAGCGGGAGTACGCTGCCGACGCTGTTTCACAATCTCGCCGCTAGATGCCACTAGTGGTGGACGCCTGGAATGTATACTGTTCCGCACAGCACCCGACCACTGCGGAACACGTTTTCCGTAACCTGGCGGGCGGCGGCCGGGCTCTCTCGCGGTTTTCAAAGAAAGTGTATCATGTCAGAGTTCAAAGGGTAGTCACACAGTTCCTGGCAGGAAGTTTCATGGCCAGTCGCTCATGCAAAACTTGTCCAAATGGCAGCCCGTGCCCGGTGCCCTGCTACGCGGTGTCTTGATTTCTGGAATGACTCACAAATGTGCCAAAGTACCGGTCCACGCCGATGTCGAGACAAAATATTGAGGCAGTGGAAAGTCACCGTCAATGAACGCAACTTTCCATTCGATGCTCGGTGATTTAATGTTTCGCTTCGCACGAAAACGTGAGTGATATTACGTCTAGTATTATTTATTATGAAAAGCCGTAACGTTACGACAGAAAAAAAAAAAATAACCAGTTCTCACATATAAAAATAAAGGAAACGAAAAGTCGCCACCTTCTCTCCTTTCCTTATGAAAATACGAAGTAGGACGCGAGGATAGATAACGACACCCGAGGAACGCTAATGGCCATCTCTCGTATTCCATATCTAACCGCCCCGCTCCCGTCCCGTATCGCCCGCGGTCCCACTGAACGTCTGACGTTATTATGGTATCTCGGGGTCATCAGAGCAGTGGAGAAATCGCACCTCGGGCCGCGACCATTATCACGAGCAGTCCCTTGGGTCGCCAGTATCACTGCTGTGAGGTCCTGTGCTGGGAGCCCGTCACGCCCAGAGGTGGCGAACGCAGGTTTGATACCAAGGTTTATAGTGCATTTAATCGGCCCAGCGGTTGCCGAGACATACGCCGCAGTAATAGTGTTGACGGGCCGGGTCAATCAAACTAGGTTTTTCCGTTATATTTAATAAACTCGCTTCGCACTCCGCGCTCACTCGTACTAAGTACAAAGAAGCTCCAACTAAAAAACTCAACTGTATTCTTGGCTTCAATAGTTCTTCATAACATGCATGGTCACAGTTTTGAGAGCGAACGAACATAGTGCATTACTTTCTACACTGCACAGGCTGGTGGGACACAGCCCTTCGGAGAAGGCCCTGTTCATAGCGCTTCCAAATGTGGAGGACACCCTCAAATGCAGGGCGGCAAACAATAACAATACCAGGCACAGAAATGGCGCCCAGATATGATACAACACTTCAGCTCACTTACCTGAACACTTGATATGCAGCTCAAACCCTGTTTAGTAACTTATTCCAAAGAAAGCCTGCGATTCCTGTTCCAGCGCCGTTTACACATCTTCTACGGCGGTTGCGCCATCCCTTTGGGCATCGGTTAGCCTCCGCCTAGCGGGGCAACATCACTGGCTTCCTGCGTCCAGCACACAGCTCTCCGCTGGTCCCTCCCTTCACACACCACTCTTCCCGAGTCGCTCGTTATCCCCACAGCCGGACACTGCTCATCACAGACTAGTCTGTCCAGTGTCCACAGACTAATCCGTCCACAGAACACCCCTAGTCCGTCCACAGGCCACCTCTAGTCTGTCTTCACCACCCGCGGCCGTCCGCCGTCCTCCACTCCTATAAACTGCAGTCCCAGTTCGCGGCAGCGAACACAGATGTGGGCCAGCTTGTGCCGGCCCTGCTCCGATTGGTTCAGGGGCAGCGCCAGCTCGCGGCGGCTCGGGTCCGAGAGGAACAGCCGCAGTGTGCGCTCCACGTCCCGACGGAACTCGTCCGAGACGCGGATCTCGCCCGCATCGTTCGGGTCTGGGGCGTCCCCGGCGGCGTCTGGTACAGAGGACGGCTGCGGGGGGGGGGGTAGAGTCAGACGGGGAGCTGGGGAACAGTGATGTCACATTATCAGTCTGTATATTTGGAATGATATTAAAGCACGCAATTATTCTAGTGTGCCCCATTCCGCCCTCCCCTCACCACGGTACCCAGCGCACCTGCTCGGAGTTAGTCCGTCCTTCGGCTGGTGCCCTGTCTCCGGCCGATTTCTGTTCTGACCTCTGCTCCGGCTGGAACGCGCGGCGCGCAAACTCCACCTCCAGCCTGCCAGGGCAACGGAGGGTGATGAGGGGTATTTTTGGGAGCGGGATCGACAAAGTTTCACTAAAGACAGCCGCAATTTGGATAAAAAATGCTGTCCTGGGATGACATGATGACATGCAAAGCAGGCAGTTCTACAGTGGGTCTAATTTACGAAGGGCATGCCTCCATTACCCCAAAACTATTACCCCGCGATTCCTTGACAGTCATTTATACATATCATTCGACTGCTCTCATGACGTAACCTTACTCTTTCATTCTCCTCTCCTCTAATACCACAATTGTCTCTCCAATATCAACCACGACAAAAGCAGCGTACTCACAGTTTGTCGGCCTTCTGCCGCGACGCCAGCAGCTCGGTCAGAACGATCACATCCCGGCAGCGGGGCTTCAGCCGCTCGGCCCGCTTCAGCAGACGAGACGCCTCCTCAAACTCGGGGATGTAGATCATGGCCTTCGCAAGACTGTGGAGGAGCAAACGACCGGGGGTTAGTTGAGCAATTCAATAAGTATCTCAATTAAACTGCGATTGGTGGACAGTGCCTATATAAAAAAATGCCTTTTCTAGTGTCAAGTGAAAGTTAGTGAATACTGAGATAGGTACATAGACGTTAACCTACGAATTATTTGCCTATGAAAGAAAGATAATTTTGTAACGTCTGGCCTGGGTTTCGCAAGTTGGTAATCGAATATGCCAACACAAAGCCGGCCATTTGAGCTGGAAATGCCAGCAAGACATATATCATTAGCTGCGTTTCAGTGGAGCTTTACTTTTAATGAAGTGTCTGGACCTTAACAGCCTGAAAACACGTTAAGATTAATGCACCGTGACATTCCCTGTCGCCAAGCATCTATGTCCCACTCCATTGGCACGTCCTATCTCCCGCCCTGCCCAGTGACGGTCTGCTCGTCTCCAGCTCAACTGTCCTACATCCCTACCCCCTATGACCAGTTCCGTCCCTCCGTGATCAGTTCCCTTCCCCTCCACTAGTCCCCACGCAGTATACGGACCGAGTGTAGAGCTTCCTCTGCAGGTCCGGGTCGCCGGCGGCGTCCTCATAATGAAGCGCCTGGCGACCCTGTTTGGCAGCCTGAAACACAAAACATGTGTTAAGACCGATATAAAATATTACAAGGATACGGTAATAAAATTCGTCGAGCATCGCACAATATTTGAGATTCACGAAAGCACGGTTTCAAACTACGGCACATATACGACGGTGGTCGATAATCACAGGGTTGCAAAGCCATGTCAGAGAGGATATCACTGAATGTGCCACCCTCTCTGGAGCATCTGGCTTTGACTGATCCATCCAGTTTGTCAGATTTCGCGCCATAAACCACCCTTCCGTCACATGCCTCAAAAACCGACTCACACTAAAACATCCGTCAAAGACATCGAAACCAATCCGAGCCATCCGAAAAACGACACATATATCTCTCTGGGGATATATCTGTTATCGACTAGACCGTCATATTCTTTGTACAGCAGAGTTAAATAACTCAATCCACAAATAATGAAATTAGTCCGGGTAGTCTGGACTGGTCTGGACGGCCGTCTCAGCCGGTAGCAGGACCATGTCATCATCCGTCGGCCATACTTCCGCCCGAGTGAGGCTGCCATTCACCGACGTACAGCGCCGCCATAAACCGAAACGACGCCAACTTACCACCGTCCGCCGGCCAGTACTTTGTACGGCCGGTTCATCGGAGCCCCGACTGTATATAGGTCAGATGTGCAATGGACCGAGCCCGTACCGATGGGCGCAGCAGGCTGAGACAACTGGATGCTGTTAAATATTTAACGAAATATTATGTAAGGGCGGGGAAGTCGGATGGTCGTACCCGGTCGTACCTCTTTCCATTGCGCCATCTGGAGCAGAGCCTGGACGCGGTTCGACATCACTTTGAAGATCACGTGCTTTGCCTCGCGGTGTTCCTCCTCGTTTTTGAACGACATGTTGACCAGGAACACACGGATGGCGTCACGGTAGCTGCAACAGACGGACACGGTGTCATGGTCCCTGCTCCGGTGACAGTGAAATGGCTGTATTGATAGCGATAGCAGACAATACACCAGCACTACAATAGCACTGATCTTGACAACCGCCTGTGAACACTCACATGTCTATAAAGGAATGCTACCACAACCACAAGCTAAAAAACAAACAAACATGAACATGATCATGCTTTGTGCCCCAAGATTTGGAGACACTTGCCCCAGAACGCACCACTCGCGACATAACATGCACCGCCCTTCCCTTAGCTCATCCCAAATACATATGAAATGAATCACTAAAAAATATCAAAACATACTCACCCTGATATGTCACTCCAACCCACAAGCACACCCCCCCCCCCAGTAAGCACAAAACACAAAACACACCCACTTCTCCTCCCACCCCTGTCGACAGGCGACACTCCAGTCTACCTCTCCCCGGTAGGCGGCGCCACGTGTCTCGCCGCTCACCTCCGACCGCTCACCACCACAGCTCACCTCTGACCCCTCACCACCGCTCACCGCAGCTCACCACCCACAACTCACCTCCGACCCCCCACCACAGCTCACCTTCGACCCCTCACCACCACTCACCTCCGACCCCCCACCACAGCTCACCTTCGACCGCTCACCACCACCCACCTCCGACCGCTCACCACCGCTCACCTCCGACCGCTCACCACCGCTCACCTCCGACCGCTCACCACCGCTCACCTCCGACTGCTCACCACAGACTCACCTCCGACCCCTCACCATAGCTCACCTCCGACCGCTCACCACAGCTCACCTCCGCTCACCACCACTCACCTCCGGGCGGCCTGGGCGAACTCGCCGCGCTTGTACTCGTCGTTGCCCTTGTTGTGGTGGGCGCGGATGGCGCGGATGCGCTGCTCGAACGTGGCGCGCTTCTGCTGCTCCTCAGTGAGTTCGTCAAACTCGTCCGCGTCAGAGGAATCGGTGAAGGAGACCAGCGTGACCTCAAACAGCACCTCCGACTCTGAGGACGGGCGGTTAGCACGGGTCGAGAAGTTTAGCGACATCTCCAATAGCCACTGTGACGCACTGTTCATACGCATTTCAAACGACAGAACGTACAAAACCAACAAGCTAGCATAAAATCGCAAAAGTCAACACATACCAGTTTATACCATTACCATTGTCATCACTAACTCTTCAGCGTCCCCATTGGCCAATATAACTAGCTCATACGCGCCCCCTAACGGAGCTCCCTTACGTACCGGGCGGAATGCGCGGGCCACAGCCGAGTTTTCCGAACGCGTAGTCGGGACTGATGAGAGCCAGGGCCGTCTCTCCCTTCTTCATCGACAGTATGGCGTGGTTCAGGCCGGGCAGCAGCTGCAAACAGACAGGACTGATCAGACGGCTGCCCGACAGGGACCGATGGCTGTACCGGGGCAGGTGGCGCCTCGCTCGGCAGGTAAAGAGATCAACAGCTGGAGATATTGGGAACATTATGAATAATGCTTATTAAACTTCTGCGAGTAATACTGGGCTATGTTACGTTCTCTTTGCCATAACATCATTCCACTGACATCATATAGTACTGAGGCAACTTTAAATGGTTTAAAGCACACCATTACACTCACAACTCTCACACACTCTCTGGTCGGGCCGCTCACCTGACTATTTTCTCCCACCAGGTGCGTCTCCGGCCGGCCGCGGTTCCTCATATAGGTCGAGTCAAACGGCTCGTCAAAGCCCTCAAACTGTCCCACATAGTGCACGGTGACGCGACTGCCGGGGGGCACCTGGAGCCCGGCGCCGGGCACCTTCACCCACTTCATCACACCGCCGTCACCCAGCAGGTCGGTCATCTTGGTACGCAGGATGGCGAACGGCTGACGGGTATCTGGTGGAAAGAGAAAGGGTAGGGGGCCTTAGACAGCGAGAACGGGGATTGAGGAGCGAGCACGGAAAGGCGTTCGAGGGAATGAGAACGAAAGGCAAGGAATTGAACAGAAGGATGGAGACAGCAAAGAAAAAAATTGATTACATGTCAAAAAGAGCCAAAGATTTTAATTGACTGACTAAAACAAAACAAAACAACGGAGAATAGCAAATGGACAGCTTACAGCTACAAGACAGGAGAGACAGACATTCGGTTACTCCGAGTCCGGTCTGTCTTTCTACAGAAAAGGTACAGTGAGTTGTAGTGTAACAACTCACGGAATACATCGTTTAGAGCGATATTTGACCCACCTGCATCGTCGTCGTCGAGTCCCATAGCCTGGCAGTATTCGGCGAGACTGTGGCCATCCTCGCTCAGCTTGGCGAGACCCTCGAAATGCTGCTTCTTGTCCGCGGAGTCGCCGGCGCCCAGGTCGGCCTCATTTTCAATCGTCTTTGGTGCCGCGAACTCCCAGCCATCTCCAAGCAGTTTCCTAGAGGGAGTGAGTACCTGTGACACTCTGATTCATATCCATCAGCAATAGGCATCACTATGAATGATACCTTCCATTAATGCTCCCACATCAAGATAATATTTGGCATTATTGGTGCCAGGAGGAAGTGGTTACTGTGAATTTAATTTGCATGCCTATTGGAGCCTTTCAGTTCAATCTTTGATACTTAAGGATAGGTAGGTACTGTTCAAGCTCAAGAAGGGTACAACTTCTTGCTGTATTTGTAGCAAAACACCTTTGATGCAACTATACCCCGACCCCCTCAGGGCTGAGAAGTGAGAAACTGATATGGTAGAGGTAGTCTCTATGTTCCTAAGGTATCCCTGTCCCCTGCAGTGACCAAAGCAACCCTCAAAATGCTTCCCAGCCAGCTAAAAGTGGTAAATTAGATTAATGATTTATAATAGGTATCTTAATATGATAAGCTAATGAAATAAAATACAAATTGCATTAACTCACTTTGAATCAACCTCCTGTGGGATATGTTCAATGACATCATCCTCAGCAAGCATGTCTGCTCCATCAAGCTCCTCTGCTGGAATGGACTTACTCATGATCTGAGAAAATATTATCATGAAATCAACACCAACATAATGTCAAAAACATCTTACAATGAAATATACAGTGGACATGATAATGCTAAAAAAAAGGCAGAAATTAGCAAATGCCTGCTCAGCAGTCAGCTCCTCAATTTTCCCTTTTAACGCCAAGGGCCGCTACATATAGGTACCAAGTGGCATCACAAGAAATTTTGCACAAGCCAGCTGCCATCATGGTGATTAGTGTGGACAGTTGCAGGAGTTAAAAAACATTTATCAAATAGCACTAGACACATAAATTATACTTTACCATTTAAATGTTTCTGAATCTTACAAGAAATATCACAAAACAAGATAATTATTCAGATGGTTTCCTTAAAAACAAAAAGGTGCACTATTCCAGTGGCGGCGGAAGCAGGGGGGCAAGGGGGGCAAGGGGGGCAAGGGGGGCAGCTGCACCCTAAAGCTATGGAAAGGGGCGCCTCGAAAATCTGTAGAGAAGGCAGGAAGTTAACCCGCGCACCGACGGGGGTCTGCGCCAACTTCGCACCGACGGGAGGGGGGCGGATGACCGCCCCCCCCCCCCCTGAGATCTCGAGAACGAAGCAAGATAGCGACAAGCGGTAAACGGCATCGGATACGCACGGCTAAGATCTACAATTTTTACTAAGGTCATTTTCAGGTCAGGTCAAAGATGACGTCACAGGGGTCGAAAAAGTCAAAATGGCGGCGCTAGATATGGAGAGAGTTTTTCTCGAATAACTTTCGAATTAGTCAAGATAGGAACAAACTAAGGGCATCATCGTGATCCTCTCGTCGATCCGCATCGAATGATATATATGTTGACCTCGAAAGGTCAAGGTCAAAGGTTGACCTCAGGTCACGTGACCTCGAGGTCATCATGTATATCATTCGATGCGTCTTGACGAGCTGAACACAATGAGACCATCCACGCGTCTGTATCTTGTTCCTGTACGGAGTTATTGGCCAAAAACCTTTGGTGACCTTTGATGACGTCACATGACCTCACAGCTGCCCAACATTCTTAGGTGTTATTTTTATCCGCTGGGACTGAGAGCGTGAGATGATGTTTTTCGTACTCCAGCGTAGATGGGTAGCCATACGGCTTCCACGGTTGACAGTGATGACATCCGTCATCTTTTGCAAACTCGTTAAAGATTTTGGGCTGTACGGGGACTCGAACCCCGGGCCTTTGGATTAGCGCTCCAATGCTCTACCTCTGAGCTATACAGACCAAGTACTTAAACGAGCTTTCTGCCAAGTTTTATGCGGATCATTCTTAGGTGTTATTTTTATCCGCTGGGACTGAGAGCGTGAGATGATGTTTTTCGTACTCCAGCGTAGATGGGTAGCCATACGGCTTCCACGGTTGACAGTGATGACATCCGTCATCTTTTGCAAACTCGTTAAAGATTTTGGGCTGTACGGGGACTCGAACCCCGGGCCTTTGGATTAGCGCTCCAATGCTCTACCTCTGAGCTATACAGACCAAGTACTTTAACGAGCTTTCTGCCAAGTTTTATGCGGATCATTCTTAGGTGTTATTTTTATCCGCTGGGACTGAGAGCGTGAGATGATGTTTTTCGTACTCCAGCGTAGATGGGTAGCCATACGGCTTCCACGGTTGACAGTGATGACATCCGTCATCTTTTGCAAACTCGTTAAAGATTTTGGGCTGTACGGGGACTCGAACCCCGGGCCTTTGGATTAGCGCTCCAATGCTCTACCTCTGAGCTATACAGACCAAGTACTTTAACGAGCTTTCTGCCAAGTTTTATGCGGATCATTCTTAGGTGTTATTTTTATCCGCTGGGACTGAGAGCGTGAGATGATGTTTTTCGTACTCCAGCGTAGATGGGTAGCCATACGGCTTCCACGGTTGACAGTGATGACATCCGTCATCTTTTGCAAACTCGTTAAAGATTTTGGGCTGTACGGGGACTCGAACCCCGGGCCTTTGGATTAGCGCTCCAATGCTCTACCTCTGAGCTATACAGACCAAGTACTTTAACGAGCTTTCTGCCAAGTTTTATGCGGATCATTCTTAGGTGTTATTTTTATCCGCTGGGACTGAGAGCGTGAGATGATGTTTTTCGTACTCCAGCGTAGATGGGTAGCCATACGGCTTCCACGGTTGACAGTGATGACATCCGTCATCTTTTGCAAACTCGTTAAAGATTTTGGGCTGTACGGGGACTCGAACCCCGTACAGCCCAAAATCTTTAACGAGTTTGCAAAAGATGACGGATGTCATCACTGTCAACCGTGGAAGCCGTATGGCTACCCATCTACGCTGGAGTACGAAAAACATCATCTCACGCTCTCAGTCCCAGCGGATAAAAATAACACCTAAGAATGATCCGCATAAAACTTGGCAGAAAGCTCGTTAAAGTACTTGGTCTGTATAGCTCAGAGGTAGAGCATTGGAGCGCTAATCCAAAGGCCCGGGGTTCGAGTCCCCGTACAGCCCAAAATCTTTAACGAGTTTGCAAAAGATGACGGATGTCATCACTGTCAACCGTGGAAGCCGTATGGCTACCCATCTACGCTGGAGTACGAAAAACATCATCTCACGCTCTCAGTCCCAGCGGATAAAAATAACACCTAAGAATGATCCGCATAAAACTTGGCAGAAAGCTCGTTAAAGTACTTGGTCTGTATAGCTCAGAGGTAGAGCATTGGAGCGCTAATCCAAAGGCCCGGGGTTCGAGTCCCCGTACAGCCCAAAATCTTTAACGAGTTTGCAAAAGATGACGGATGTCATCACTGTCAACCGTGGAAGCCGTATGGCTACCCATCTACGCTGGAGTACGAAAAACATCATCTCACGCTCTCAGTCCCAGCGGATAAAAATAACACCTAAGAATGATCCGCATAAAACTTGGCAGAAAGCTCGTTAAAGTACTTGGTCTGTATAGCTCAGAGGTAGAGCATTGGAGCGCTAATCCAAAGGCCCGGGGTTCGAGTCCCCGTACAGCCCAAAATCTTTAACGAGTTTGCAAAAGATGACGGATGTCATCACTGTCAACCGTGGAAGCCGTATGGCTACCCATCTACGCTGGAGTACGAAAAACATCATCTCACGCTCTCAGTCCCAGCGGATAAAAATAACACCTAAGAATGATCCGCATAAAACTTGGCAGAAAGCTCGTTAAAGTACTTGGTCTGTATAGCTCAGAGGTAGAGCATTGGAGCGCTAATCCAAAGGCCCGGGGTTCGAGTCCCCGTACAGCCCAAAATCTTTAACGAGTTTGCAAAAGATGACGGATGTCATCACTGTCAACCGTGGAAGCCGTATGGCTACCCATCTACGCTGGAGTACGAAAAACATCATCTCACGCTCTCAGTCCCAGCGGATAAAAATAACACCTAAGAATGATCCGCATAAAACTTGGCAGAAAGCTCGTTAAAGTACTTGGTCTGTATAGCTCAGAGGTAGAGCATTGGAGCGCTAATCCAAAGGCCCGGGGTTCGAGTCCCCGTACAGCCCAAAATCTTTAACGAGTTTGCAAAAGATGACGGATGTCATCACTGTCAACCGTGGAAGCCGTATGGCTACCCATCTACGCTGGAGTACGAAAAACATCATCTCAGCTGCCCAACAGCAAAACAGACCTCAAGGTAGTGAAGGTTGATCGTATATGAAGTCATGTATGGTATATGGGGCCATTCCGACCCGTTTTAGTGGTAAAAACAGGGAGTTGATTTTTCCCCCATTGACTTATAATGGGGAGGTCGCGAAATTGACCTGACCTTAGGTCACCGATATCAAAATTCCGAGATATACAAATTGTAGCTACTAATGACCTAATAATATCCTGCGACTTTCAAAGGCCTCCGACATCTACTGTAGCTCTGGCACGGTGACAAAGTTGCAAAAAAGTGACTTCAGGTTGGGTCATTCAAAGTGACCTGGTGACCTGACCTTAAAAGGTAGGAGGTTCAAACTTGCACACCATGTGTAAAATTGATGAGGTTATAGTCATACCAAATTTCGCGCCGCGCCGCGGTTTTCCCGCTATTCGCGAAAAACCTCAGGGGGGGGGCGGATATCCGCCCCCCCCCGTCGGTGCGAGGGTTAAGAGGTGCGGCAGCCATAAAGCTGAGCAGTGCGACACCGCAACTGATAAAGGCACTTGTGACACGAAGAGGGTGGCAATGACGTGGGAAAAGTATCTTTTGATATGCTGAAGAGTGGAGGGCATCCTTATCTGAAACAAAGGCAGATGCTGCCGACCCTGTCGAATATGTAATCTTGCCAGGCGATAAAGGCTAGGAGGGCGCAGCCACTCGAGTCTCGAGAAGCGCGCCATGCGGAAGAGGGGCGCCTGCATGCGAAAGAGGGGCGCCTGTGTGTGGGACGAAAAAGAAACATTTATGGAGACGTCTTTGAAGGCAATAGCCTCCGAACGCCAACACGAACATATGAGAGCTTATAGCGTTGCAGGCTCCATGCGACAAAAAGGGGCGCCTGATGGCCGATATGCGAGAGGAAATTAGTTTGTGTAACATTTATTGGGGGCGGTTTGCCGTTTACAACATATGAATGTTAAGGGAGGTCCAAGATTGAGGCCTGTAAAATTGCACTGTCCGTATGGGCGGTTACACCCCTAGTGCTAGGGCGTATTTTGCGTTTTTTTTTTTTTTTTTACTGGGGAGATGATTATGACCAGGAATAGCACTCTGCAAACTTCTATGGGCGCCTGTATAGGGGCGAAACTGATTTTCCAGTGCAGGGACGGCCATCGGCATTGTGAGGCGGCATTCATTCCACTGGGGCGTCTGCCAGTGTTGAAGGGCGGTATTCATTTCAATGGGGCGCCCGTTGGTGTTGATGGGCGACATGTATCACCTGGGGCGCATATCGGAGATTGGGGCGGCATTAATTTCACTGAGGCGCCTATCGGCGTTGACGGGTGGTATTTATTCATCCGGGGCGCTTATCGGTGGTATAGGCCGGCATTCGCTTCACTGAGGTGCCTATCGGTGTTTTAACCCTCGCCGGCCGAGAGGGGGGGGGGGGCGGGTGCCGCCCCCCCCCATAGGGTTTTTTCGCGATAGCTCCGAACACGCTGGCGATAGAGAGCTGAAACTTGGCATACCTGACCTTTGATCCAAGCCGCATCTTTTGACACCAACTGCATTTTTGGGTCAGGTCAGGTCACTGACCTATGACGTCATAAGTGAACCTCAGCACGGTCTTCAGATGTCGCAACTTCGCAACGCCCTCACTGCCAGAGGAGATGTCACAGGGAAATGAAACTTGCAGGATCTAGTATCCATTATGAGTCCCACAACTTGTATATCTCGGATTTTTCCTAAAGGTCATATGAGGTCAGGTCATTTTCGTGACCTCACCATTATAAATAAGTCAATGGGGAAAAATGAAAACTGCTATTCTGGCGCCGGGAACGATCTCCAACTATCTCAAGCACACAGAATCGTGATTTTATGCACTCCTTGCAAGGTTAGATGCGTCACTTTTGCAATGTTGACCTTGCGTGACGTCATTTATGACGTCATCAAGGTCATATTAGTTTTTCGTCAATAACTCTTGAT
Source organism: Amphibalanus amphitrite (assembly GCF_019059575.1). NCBI lineage: Eukaryota > Metazoa > Arthropoda > Thecostraca > Balanomorpha > Balanidae > Amphibalanus > Amphibalanus amphitrite. The sequence goes on along the minus strand of NW_024881543.1, from coordinate 1,202,924 downwards.
CACATTGAGCTAGCGAGTCGGGAAAGCCACCAATGGACTCAGAAAGACCTGCCGATTCGAATGATATGCGACATGACCTCTTTCGACCAGCATCGTGACCTGGGGGTGCTGACCTGACCTTTACCTGAGCCCTGAGGTCAACACCCCAAGTTGACCTGACCCGGACAAAAAGTATATCATTTGACGCGCCTGAGCGAGACGAACACGATGCTGCCGAAATCGGCGCTCTGCGGCCGTTTTTTGCGAAGTTATTCACCAAAAACCAAACCGTACCTTGGGGCACTTGACCTGACCTCAGAGGTCACCGGTTAACCTAGGACCTTAAAATCGGGTACCAATCTCTGTGTCTTGTAACGGTGCACACGCTCGTTTTTTCCGCGACGCGCTAGCTCCACCAGGGGCAAAACGGCGAGGGGGGTCGTACCCGCCCCCCCTCGGCCGACGCGTATGTAGAAAACCAATAGGTCCGGCAAGGGTTAAGGCGGCAGTAAATCCACTGGTGTCTGGGGCGCCTACCGGCGTCGAAGGGCGACATTCATAATTCATTTCACTGGGAGGCATATTGGTGTTGATGTGTAACATTCATTCTCCTGGGGCGCCCGGCAATGGTAAGGGGCGCCCAGCGGGAAGGGGCGCTTCAATATCGTTTGCACCCCTATCCTAGAATACCTTCCGCCGCCACTGCACTATTCACAGTTCACACTGACAAAAAATGAACACATTACAGGCATGCTAGTCACTTAGTGACTACGGCAGCCTAGAATCAGCTGTGCGACCGATGGGCAGCATAACACTGAAAGTCATAAGCAGCGGAACGGGGGGCACCGTGCCCCCCTTTGACTTTGACATTTTAACATTAGCCCTACGGGCGTTGCATGGAAAATAAGGGACCAAAAGTAAGCAATGCCCCCCTTAATTGAAGGTGTTCCACCACCACCACCGAAAATAATCATACTTACCTACAAAACTCACCAGCGATAATACCCCTGAAAATATATCAGCATCCGCGAAAGCTTTCAACACATGTGTGTGCCCCCACATATCAGGCGCTAAAAAGACAAGCATTGAAATAGAACTAAAATGCAGCACAATTTTGACAGTTAGTTGTACCTAGTTTAATTGTTTGTCGGTGAATAAGTTACCAGACAGTTGAGTGTGTTGCAATATTCTATATCTAAAATGAGTTTTTGTAAGCTAGCAGGTTATGTTAAGCCAAGGGATGTCGGTTTTTATGAGTAAAGAGGCTCTATACTATATTTTCTTTTTTACTAAACTTTGCTGCATTTTTATTGTGGCATTTCTGCTGCGCCTCATACATATCCAGCGCAAACAAAGGAAATGGCGTCGGGGGATCTGAAGAAAATACTATTCGACTGCCATCCTCTAGCAGCCATCTCATGACTCTAGACTAGAGTCGTTGCCGATTGAAACAAAATAACTTTGACTGAATTGAAAAAGACAATTTCATTCGCAGTTTTGGAAATGATGACATTATTGACCTCTTTGACCTAAAAAGGATATCTTTTGGCATTTTGACCTTTAGCAGCAATCCTACAACCACAACTAGGCAGATGTTGGGCCTATTTATAGTCACCGTGGTTGGACCAATCCAGCCGAAAGTTACATCGGTTACACCACTCGATTTGTCAACTAAGGAAATTGCATGCAGGCTGGGACGTTTTTTTGTCGTTATAGGATAGCTACTGCTAGGCTTCAGCAAGTGAAAACGTCAGGTTGACCTCTCAAGGTCAACGATGTCACCCATAGGCGTAGGAACAGGGGGGGCCGGGGGGGCCATGGCCCCCCCACTTTCGGAGGTGGGGGGGCCAGCAATGTTAACTGGCCCCCCCACTTTTTGCTGTCTGTACCTAACCTACCACCCGGTAACTTGACAACTATTCAGCTTGCCCTTTAATGAGGATTCCTTTTTGTTTCTACAGCGTTATTGGCCGCAATTTCCTTCACTCAATGAAGGAAACCATATCAGAGACAAGACTGTGAGTCCTGGTGACAACATTTTGTTGAATACGAGGCGCGGGACAGCGAGCACTAAAAAGGTATAGGCAATACTAAGACAATACTAGCACGGTGCAGGAGAATGCGTATACAAACGACCAACGCTTGACCGGATCTGCTTGGAGTCGGCATAGTTCGTCACAGGCGTAGTAGCTGGGGGCCAGGGTGACCGTGCCTCAGCCTCGGTTCAAACAGGCTGGGGGCCAGCAATGTCTGTTTCTGCCCCTCCCCCTTCCACTTTCAGTGCAGTGGCGGTCGCAGAGGGGGATCAGGGCCATGCCCTTCCCCCCTCCAAAGGCTAATCAGGGGGCCATCATATCATTTGGCCCCCCCAAACAACCAATGGGCCCCCATGGGCGTATGGGGCTCTGGCCCTTATTCGATTGTCACGAGACTCAAGAATCCCACGCTAGCTATTAACAGCTCCCAAACCAGTCTTTGAGGGTCCTACACTGATCTCGGAGGGCCCTTCAGTGGCGGTCAAGCGCCCACATTGACCGCTGAGAACCCACATTGACCTCATTTGAGGGCCCCTAAACCGGCCTCAAGGGCCCAGCCGGCGTCTGAGGGCCTCACACCGGCCTCTGGTGGCCTCATTTCTGTCTCTGGGGTCCCAAGACTAGCCTTTAGGTGCCTTTGAGGGCCCCGCACTGAATTCTGAAGACCCGATGCCGGCCTCTAAGGGTCCGCATCGGCCTCTGAGGGTCCACCTTGGCCTAAGGGTCCAACGCCGGCCCATGCCGGTCTTTTAGGGCCCCACACTGACCTCTAAGGGCCCATGCTGACCTGTAAGGACACGCATTAGTCTCTGAGGGCCTTGCACGGGATTCTGAAGACCTGATGCCGGCCTCTGAGGCCCATCTTGGTTTTTGAGGGTCTTCTGCTGGCCTCTGGGGTCCAACACCGGC